>NC_077231.1:54601051-54972718 GCF_027887165.1 Monodelphis domestica | reverse complement strand
AGGAACATGGAAACAACAATTGATTCTTCAGTATGGGGCCAGATGAACTACATCTTTGGATACTGAAAACTAGCAGATGAGATTGCCGACTTCCAATTCCTCTATAGCAGTAATGGCAGGCCTTTTGGAGACTACATACTGTGTCCCCCTTTCCCCTTAGTGCCAAATCCCCCCCTCACCATCCCCTTCTTTTACCCCACACAGGGGAGGGAGAAAGTGTTCTTATTGGGCTGCTGGGCAGAGGAATGGGTGAAGTGAAAACATGTCCTCAGTGCAGATGAGGAGGGGGAGGGGAATGGCCCCAGCACTCTGCTCCCTTCCAGCTCTGCCATCTGTGAACAAACACCCTTCCCCTACCCCCCATGCACTCCCATGGGGCTACTGGGCAGAGGGGTGGGGAATGTGAAAAAAAAATGTTGTTAGGAGGGTGGAAAGGGGGAGGGGAGCAGCTCCACCCAAGTCCTTCTACCTTTCTAGTAATGAGCTCTGGGGTGCATGGGGAAGGCAGCTGTGTGTCCACAGAGAGTACTCTGCCTGTCATCTTTGGCACCTGTGCCATGCCATAGGTTTACCATCACTGTTCTATAGTGATATCTAAAAATTTGGTGATGAATGAAGAGTTGAAGATCTATATTGCTGGTAGGAGTACTCAACTTAGTGTAATGATTTGTAAAGACTAGAAGGGCAAATGTCCTGATTTTCAAAAAAGAAACAGGAAATTGTAGAATCTTCAAAGTGTAGACTAGGGAGTTTTATTTCACTTTCTGGAAAAATTCTAGAATATGTTACTAAAAAAATGGTAATGAACATCTAGAAAAGGAAGCATTGATTACACAACATAGTTTCATTAAGGGCAAGTCATGCTAGAATAATTTTATTTCTTTTTTTATTAGGATGATGAAATTGTTAGGTATGGGAAATATGCTATATATTGATTTTATCTATAATAAAATATTTTCATTTTCAATATACAATTTTTTTCTCTCCTTTTATAAGGGGAATTTGGGGGAAGGGAAAGGTTTGAGGAAGTGACCACACAGTTTCATAAATAATTTTATAAATAAAATAAAAGGGAAGGGAAGGGAAGGACAAGGGATGGAAATCTAACTTACAATTACCCACCCAGATATCAACTAAGATTTCCTAATCTAACTAAATCTTGACTGCTAAAGGGTAATAACTTTAAGAGGGATTTGGTAAGGGATAGCCAATCCAGGGCCCTTGTGATTTTCTCATACACGAGAGTTCTCAGAAGGATGACAGCAATCTCCCGTAGAAAATCCACGTTTCTAGGCAGGTTTCAGCAACTGGAAGCATGTAGTAAATCCAAACAGCCAAAGGGAAGACCCAAACTCAATAAGGTATTCCTCTGGTCTATCTTGTGAGCAGAAGAGATGCAACTTCTCCCTTCAATGGAGTCCAATCACAACTGACATACCAACTGATTTTCCCAGTAACAGTCTCTGTTAAGCCGCTGCTCCTGGAAGAGTTCTAAGTGGAATCTTGACCTTGCAACCTCTCATGCATCTAGCTTTGTAAAATCTATTTACTACAGTCCCCCCCCTTTGCACAAAACCAAAATCATGTTGAAAACACTTTTGGCATTTGTTCACTAACTTATTTACATATTACTTAAACTAAAATTATCTACCCAAAATAATAAACAGCCTATACTCAACTATTTTATCCTATTTAATACTATTCTGTTCTAGGGATTTAATCAAGGAAAGGAAAAAGGAAAAGTATAATGAACAATTATAAAGTTCAAAATATGGCTCAAACATATGCAAAAGCAAAACAAGCAAATAACATCAAAATCAAAAGATAAACACAACATTCATGCAAAACATTAAAAATACTACTCTTATCAACTAATACAGAAATGTTTTTTCATAACATCCATTATTGATTACCTGGCCTCTTAGTTCATATTCAGATTTGTTGTTCATATCTGCATCCTGGAAATTTTCTGCCATGGAGTCAGTTAAGGGGTCACTCCTTGTCTCATCTATAAACTTATTCCTTTCTCTCTTTGTTAACAGTTCCTTCATCAATAAATAGAAATCACCATAATCTGGATCAAAAATGCCAATAGCCCTTTGGATTTCTCTCACAACCTTGTTTGGTTCTTTGATAAAGGATGGTGTTTTACGTTTAATTGATTCTAAATTCTCTGGGGTAAATATTTTGTATGTTTTACTTTAAATATTTCATCTTGGGATACTACAGGGACTTCTCTTAGAGGGAACAAGGTCACTTTGAATTCTTCCTCTTCCCTTTGTAACCTATTCAAATTCTTGCTTTTCCATCATTCTCCTTCAAATTATTTTCATAATCTTTTGTAATAATTCTTCATTCTTTCATGCATGTCTCCATTTCATCTAACTGTTGTTTCATAAGTACAATTATCTGTTTCAATTCTGAATCTTTAGTAATCCATACTATTATAGCTCTAAATCCTTAACCCCAATAGTAAACACAACAACTCTACATTTGTATAAATAAACATATACATATTAAGGGCACATAAGATAATATAGTTTGAACAGTCAGACACATATGGGGTTTCACCCATTGATACCCCAACATAGTATAACATTCTTGAGGAAATAGAGTAAAAATAATGTAAGGGATGTGTACAACACAATCCCAAAACATATAGAACAAATTATTTAATATGTCCTATGACATGTTTACATTAAACGTTACACTACTATTATAAAACAGAATCAGTTATATTATACTCCACTTTGATTTTGTATTTGTTAACCCACAATAACAGAACAAGAAAAAAAATCAATAAAAATTCAATACAATACAAAATCAATACAAAAAAATCAATAAAAATCCGAAATGGCTGCCTAGCACATGTGCCAGGGAGTTTAAAAGTTAGATATCCCTCAGAGTTCTACCAGAGGTAGAGAATTCCATAAGCCACCTTCCCCCCCCCCCCCCCCTTTGGAATATACTAAGTACTGGTGTGAAAGATGGAATCTTCCCATACTCTTAATGGCCTACTTGAATCCTAACTGATTTTCTTTATCTGAAAGTTAAAAATTTCTAAGTTTTATCTATTTGGCTCTGCTAAACTTTTATAAGAGGAATTTTGGGGAAGGAAAAGATTTGAGGAAGGGACCACACAGTTTTATAAATAGTCTATTAAATAAAAGGGAAGGGAAAGCAAGGACTGGAAATATAACTGACAATTACCCACCCAGATATTAACTAAGATTTCCTAATCTGATTAAATCTTACTGCTAAAGGGTAATAACTTTAAGAAGGACTTGGTAAGGGGAAGCCTTACTATACTCCCTTGAACTGCCCTAACCCCCCCCCCCCCCCGAAATACCAGATGTTTTTAACAGCTAGTCAGTGAGAGATTAAATGATTTTAAACAAATGATTCTCTTAAGGATGTGATGAAAATGTAACTATTCCATTTGATAAATCAAACTGTTAACAGATCTTGAGCCTTGTAACTTTGTTTTATATTATTAAATTTTTCTTTTTTTAGAAAGATTATAAATTCTGACCTTGAAGTCAACTTGAGGAGAGAGCTTTTTGGAGTTAGGGACTCTGTCTTTCTTTGTTTTTATCACTGGTTGTGTCTTTCATTTTGTTTTTATCCTGAATTTAACTGACAAACAGAATAGGTATTTCCATGTAACTGCAGAATAGAAAAAAAATAAGTATTGTACTTTAAAGTGAAGGTCTTTGTTACATATAGCTTCTTTGTTTCTCTTTCTAAACATAATTGGCTAGATGAAAATATTCTAAAGCAGCATAACTTGCTTCTTGTAGATTTGTACAAAATTTTCTTCCAAATTTTCTTCCACAGCTGATAGAAGAACTTATAGCTGTGGATTTGTAGTTTATCTCACTTAAAATGTTGAATTTTTAATTACTGTTCTAATATATTGATTTATCTCTTGGACGCCTGAAAGAGCCTTCAAGATGTGTGTACCCTTTAGGCAAAAGTTACTTTCTATCTGACCTCTTGGACATTTGGATTGAAGTGGATATCAAAAGTTTATAGAATGGGAAAAAATGGTAACAGTCAGATGAAAATCCATGTTGATGATTATTGAAAACAGCTTTTGATGATAACTTGGCAGGGGAAGATTTTCCCCCAAATACGAAAATGGCACAGATGATATCAAAACCCATCAAAAGGTACTAATAGTTTTTTTTTTTTTATTAAGCCATAGGTCCATTCTCTCATCTTTTTAAAACCTCAATGGAAGAGAACAAGGTGGAAAACATTAGGAAATTCTGTGCTTCTAAAAAAATCCCAATTTGTTCTTCCCCTTCCCCTACAGTGACCTGTTTTTCAAGATAAATGTAAATAAATTATCTTCTCGTTGTTATGTGGTTTCAGATTGTTGAACACTAGTGTGTAAGATATCAACGTTGTGAGTGGCCCTTGGAGGGCAACAGGGAGATGTACATTGGGTAGTCTGCCTCAATGCATTTCTTTTGGGGAAGAAAGGGAAAGGAATAAGCATTTATATAGTGCCTATGATAAGCAGTCTCCTAAGCAGTTTTTCTAAAAATGATCCTCTTAGCAGTCCTAGAAGGTAATTACTGTTATCATCCCTATTTTACAGCTAGAAAACTGCAGAAGATAGAGTTTTCCTCTGAGTTTGGATTTTGAACTTTCATCTTCCTGATGCCAGGCTCTGTTCTTATCCACTATACCACCTCACTGCCTCTATGGGTAATCTAAACTCAAGAAGTGCTAGAAGGGAAGTCAGAGAAAAGAAGGGATTTGGCCATATGGGAGTTAAGAGATAGCACATAAATTGAGCATTGCAGTGATACCCATAAAGGTCCATGGAACAAGGAAGTCGTCTTCCTTGGGTCAGACATCCCATCCCCCCCAGACCCTTCAGGTTTGAGGCCTGTCAGTTATCCCAGACTGGTTTAGCCAGCCTCCTGAGAGCATTTTACTGGGCTGTGGCATGTAACTTTTCGAAGTCTTAGGAAAGAGTTGGGAGACAGGTGGAAACCCCAGGTGGATGAGAGTCCTCCCAACAGAGGGGCTGGGCCTCCCTAACCACCTTGTACATTCTGATTTAATTAATAGGTTAAATGAACTTAAAACTTTACAGGTATATTGTGAGATAATTTATGTAAAGTCTTTTCAGACTTGAAAAAAGCTTTGTAAATGCCTGCTTATTGGCTACTGCAACCTGTGAAGCCGATTAATACAAGATTGCCCTCATTCCTATTCCATTGAGTAACTCACTGGATAGAGAGTGGGGTCTGGAGTCAGGAGGACTTAAATTCAAATTTGGCCTAGAGGCTTCCTGGCTGTGTGACCTTGGGCAAGTCACCTAACCCTGTTTGCCTCAGTTTCCTCATTTCTAAAATAAGGTGGTGAAAGAAATGGCAAACTACTCAATTTTTCCAAGAAAACCCCAAAAGAGGCCATGAAGAGATGACTAAAAAGTAGCAAAGTAGCAACCCTTAGTTCTATGTGGTTTGCTTCTTCTTACTACTTCTATGTAGTACTAGCATAACAGACAAGGTCCATGGACCAGGAAGTTCTTAGGCTATCTACCAATATGAATTTACCTATGGGTTTTCTTAAGGTTATGATTTGGCTCATGAATGTTAGCATTTTGAAGTTAACTGTAACTTATGCCAACATTTATCATAGAGGATGAAGAAGAGAAGATTTTTGAATGACTTGATAAGGTACTATTAAGATGCTCTCTTTCTCCTGCCTCTTTGACATTAGAGTCTGTCCCGATTACTTGGAATGCTTCTCACTTCTGTCCCTTCAGATCCTTGACTTTGTTCAAGTCTCAACTCAAGTGTCACCTCCTATAATGATTACTCAAAATTGCCTTATCTCATTTGTTAGTGTTCTGGCTCATCCTCTAATTTACTTGGCATTTAGATTGCATATGTTATTATATATATATATATATATATTTTAAATATTATTTATTTATTTATGTATTTATGTTCCCCCACCAGAATGTAAGTTCTTTGGAGGTAAGGGCTGTCTTCATTTTGTGTTTGTTTTTGTATTCTCAGCACAGTGCCCGAGATGTAATAGGTGCTTAAGAAATAATGCTTCTTAAATTGAATTGAAAGAAGTTTTTTGAATTGAAAGAAGCAGCTGGGTGGCTGAGTGGATGGAGAGCTGGCAGGCCTAGAAATGGGAAGACCTAGGTTCAAATGTGGCCTCAGACACTTCCTAGCTGTGTGACCCTGGCCAAGTTATTTGACCCCTATTACCTAGCCCTTACCACTCTTCTGCCTTAGAACCAATGCACAGTATTGATTCCAAGATAGAAGGTAAGGGTTTAAAAAAAGAAGAAAGAAACCAGTTTTTGGGAAGGATGGAGAAGTTATTTTGGAAAAAATAGTTTGTGATCAAGAAATGCACCAGGAAGGTTATAGAAAATTTAAAAATCTCCTATTGGTATATCTTGAGTTCTTTATTTCCTCCATTTTTAAATGGAGACCCTTAAAAATATTAGTCACTGTAACAGTTAATTTAGTCTCTTGTAATAAAAGTATCATATTTTATGAGGTTTATTAAGATTATTAGAAATCAAGGAAATAAGAAAATACAAAATAAAAAAAGCACGTGCCTAGGGCTGATTAGCCCATTCACAATTCACTTACATCTTTGCATGCCGAGTAGAGAGATGCGTGTGCTTAGAAGTGGAAGAAGAGAAGGTTGGGAGGCAGAGAGCCCTTTAAATACTAAATTGTGTTCTTGCACTTAGGTGAGATTATAGGGAATTCTGGGAAGTACCTCTGGGTATTGAAGTCCGGGGTTTAGATCTCCATTTTTACATCACTTATTGATTTATTCTCCTCCTCTTCAAAACCTTACTTGTAATTGGGAAAAACAGTAAATAGACTGAGCATTCATGCTTGATAGCATGTGTACTATTCATTCATTGTCCAATCATTTGTTCATTGCATTGATCTCAGTTCTGTGTTTTTTCCCTTTCCATTATTATGGTTTTTTATACATACACACATATATGCTCTTCTTTCTTCACTCACTTCATATTATTCATTTCCCTTCTCCGAATTCCTTATATTTAATTTTTGGTGTGTTTGTAAAAATGAAGATCTTTTTCTTGTTAATTATACTAAATGGTATACCAGTGAGATAATGGGAGCAGAGACAGGGTGTGAGGGAATGCCTCTGTGAGAGAAGGAATGGCAGCTCATTCTCTCCTGTGTTAACAGTCTGTTAGTTATCACTCAGAGCCCCTTGAGGAAATGGCTGTGAGGATGTGATGTCTCCCTCTCCCTAGTCAGTCCACTTGTGAATGGTTTGAATGCCCTTTCCTCAAAGGGGTTCAGTGGCAGGCCTTAGTCTGGGCCTTACCACAGAGGGACTGGTCTCAGGCCTGAGACCTGTCCACGGTTTCTTGAAGTACCTTCCCTACTATGATTAAAAGCCAATACAGAAATTTGACTGCTATTGAGGGATTTATTAACGAGCTTAGGTAAGTTGGTTGAGGGGACTGGGTGCAGGTAGCCCTGTCATTCCCCATGTGGTCTGTAGTCCAATGGGTGTGTAACAGTGCCCACTGGTGTCTCAGCCCCTTCCCAGCTAAGTAGGCCCTTCTATTGACTGAAATATTAGTATGTCCTAAAGAAAAATAAGAAAAAAGTAATTCAGGGAGGCAGGGAGCTGTGTTCTGCTTTGAGAGGCCAATCAGCTCCCCTCAGGGGTCTGAGATGGTTAGCTGCAGGTGGAGGGAAGTAATAGTTGTGTATCTGGTGAGAGAACAGCAACAAACTTGGAGAAAAAAGCAGGGTCTTCTTGGGTGGCATCAGTGATCCTTCAACCTTCCAAAAACTGGACTTTACAGCTTCAGGTCCCAAAGCAGAAGACCAAGAGGTTCCCCAGAATTCTCTCAGCCAGCCGTTATACTCCTAAAAGCCTCTCTTCCTCAACTGTCACTCCCCTTCTGTCAGTCATTCTCAGAATTCCAAATCTCCCTGCCCCATCCTAGCATGTTGTAATATTCTTTTGTATTTATATATCACATTATCTTCAGCCATTTCTCAGTTGATGAGCTCCTACTTTGTTTCTAATTTTTGCTAACATAGAGAACTTTCTTACATTAATTTTAAGAGAATGTGTCTAATAAGTGTGTGTGATAAATGGGTCATAGGACATGATCTTATTGATTGCTAACATAGTGCCTTTTCTTACAGAATCAAATTATTTTCCAGGATCTTGGGGCTGATTAATAATAACTCCACCAGTATTGTCTCAGTGTGCCTGATTTCCTATAGGCCTTCTTCCAGCAATGATTGTTCCCCTTTTTAATCATCTTTACAAATTTTGTGGACATGAAATAGAGTTTTAGAGTTTTAATGTGTCTCTTATTAATTCTCTCCAAAGCTACTGATCATTTTTTAGTTGCCATAACCAATGGCCTTTTCTTAATCCTTATTCTCTTTATTCTTTCTGCAATTTTGACAATTTTGACCACTCTTCCTTGATATTTTCTTCTTTATAGGTTTTAGGGACACTCCTCTCTCCTGATTTGCCCCTTCCAGCTGACTGCTCCATTTCTGTCTCCTTTTCTGGATCTTCTTCCAGATCAAGCCCTCTAACTGTAGATGTCCTTTAGGATTCTGTCCTGGGCCTTCTTCCTCTATTCTGCTTCACTTGGTGATCTCATCAGTTCCCAAATATTTCATTACCATCTTTATGGTGTGATTTTAAGATCTGTATTTACTGTATTTACAGTGGACAAGCATTCTAAATCACAGATACGTGCTGCATTCAACAATGTTTTTAAAACAGCAAAACAGACCTTTAGATGCACATTTATTGAGAGTTCTAAATATGCCAGAATGAAATGGGAGAGTAGTTACGGAGACGAAGATCCATTGCAACTTGGTGGAAGTGAAACAGAGTAATTGACTGCTGCAAGGGGTAGGGGGTTGGGGGGGCATATTCCCATGAATGACTGCAGCCAGATCCCAAAGGACGGTTACTCCAACACACGAACACTTTGCTCTTGTGTCACCAGAATCAGCTTCAGACTGGTTGAGGTATTTTCTGAGGTGGCTCTCTAGGAATAATTCAAATGAGCTATTTTTTTATGGGTGAGGAGAGGTGACGATGTTGTATTGGTTAAAATAATTTAGATTCTTTTGTCTCCATTAAACATGGATATCAGTAGTTGTGTTGACTTCATTTATAGAGTTTTATTGATGTCTTTTTTTTTTAACATTATAGCTTCTCCCTAATCTATACTTTGGATGCAGGGGAAAGGGTCCTAGACTAAGATTTGGCAGGGGTTGGGATTGGGGTGGGGTCAACTTAGATTTGGAAAATATTACATCTTTTTCTTTTCTTTTTTTAAACCCTTAACTTCCATCCTAGAATTAATACTATGTATTGGTTCTAAGGCAGAGGAATGGTAAGGGATAGGCAATGGGGGTAAGTGACTTGCCCAAGGTCACACAGCTAGGAAGTGTCTGAGGCCGAATTTGAACCCAGGACCACCCATCTCTGGGCCTGGTTCTCAAACCACTGAGCCATTTAGCTGCCCCTACATCTTTTTTCTTATTTACCTCTTATTGAAATTTTCCATTGTTGTTGAATTTATTTGTTGTGAATAAAATTGTAAATTTTCAAAACATCTGAAAAAATAAAAAGATCCATTAAGTATTATCAGATTTTTTTGTTTTTAGTTTTTAAACCCTTATCTTCTGTCTTGGAGCCAATTATACCGTGTATTGGCTCCAAGGCAAAAGAGCAGTAAAGGCTAGGCAATGGGGGCTAAGTGACTTGCCCAGGGTCACACAGCTGGTAAGTGTCTGAGGCCAGATTTGAACCTAGGACCTCCCGTCTCTAGGCCTTACTCTCTCAATCCACCGAGCCACACAGCTGCCCCCATTATCAGACCTCTTGAAAGGTCAGTGATTTCACTGTAGTTTGAACATTTTTGAGTCTGTTCTTTGGGACAGATAAATGTTATAGTGGATAAATTGCTTGGTCTGGAGTCAAGAAGACCCTGAGTTCAATTTTGGCTTTAGACACTTGGTAGCTTTGTGACTCTGGAAAAGTCACTTAGCCTATGTTTGCCTCAGTTTCCTTACTGGTAAAATGAGGACAATAATAGCACCTATCTCTTATGGTTGTTATGTTTGTTATGAGGATCAAATGAGATAATATTTTAAAAATGCTTATTATAGTGCCTGGCATAGAGAAAGCACTATATAAACATCAACTATTATTATTAATGATTTGGGCCTATTATTTCCCCTGTGTTTTATCTTTAACTTTATCTTTAAGTTAGGATTATATTTGTCTCTTAAAAGTATCTTAGTAGAATGATTTCTCACTTTTTGATAACAATTGGTGAAGTATGAATACAATTTTAATTTAAAAGTATGGTAGCATTCTCTTGTGACTCCCCTAGAACCAGGGGTTGTTTTTTTCTCCCCCTTGTTCTTTTATAGTTAGATCTATTTGTTTTTCTGAGACTGTTATTTCAGATTTCCATCTGGTTTTCTGATAATTTTAAGTATTTTATATTTTGAAGATAATCTTCTATTTCTTTTGTGCTCTCAACTTTGTTAGCATTACTTGAGTATAACAAGTTCTGATTATTCCATTTTTTCTTCTGGTTTTGTTGTGACTTCACTTTGCTCATTTGCTATTTTATAGATGTGATTTTCTGCATTTCTTTTCATCAGATTTGCAAAAGGTCTATTAGTCTTTTCAGAGAACCAACTTTAGTTTTATTTACCATTTTTGTGTTTTTAAATTTCTAATTTATCTCTTTCTCTTCTAATTTTTATTATTTTATCACACTTATTTGCCTTTCCTAATTTTAAAAATGAAAATTCCCTTCATTATTTCCTTTTTCTGTTTTGTTAATGTTCTATGTTTATAGGGAAATTTTTTTCCTTTAAAAATTGTTTTATATTCATCCCAGAAAATTTGTTATGCTTTTTATTATTGTGATTTTTATTTCACATAATTATTGTTTCCATGATCCACTTTGATCCACTCATTATTTAAAATTTCATTAATTAACTCTCTTTTTGGGTCTGTGTCTTTTGTTTCTAGTCCTTGAACCAATGACTTTTTTTCCTTTTAATGTTATTCAGATTTTTTGTTGCATTTTAAAATCTGAGCTGTCTTTCTCCCTCTCTCCCCTCAGCCTTGCATTAGAAAAGGCACCCTTTTGACAGGCACATATAGTGAATTCTTATCCCCCAAAACTTAAATTGCTACTGTGTTTTTATGTCTGCTCTGTTCAACTGATCTACCTTTCTACTTCTTAGCCAATACCAGATAAGTTTTAATAATTACTGCCTAGTAATACATTTTAAGATCTGGAACTGCTAAACCGTCCTTCCTTTACATTTTTTCATCTGTTTCTTTCATATTCTTGACCTTTTGTTCTTTCAAATGATTTTTTTTTAGATTAATAAAATAAGTTTTTGGTTATTTAATTGGGAGAGCATTGAATAAATAGATAGAATTGTTCTTTTTGTTATATTGACTCTGTCCACCAAGGTCTAAATGTATAGTTCTCCAGTCATTTAAATAACACTTTATTTGTATAAAAAGTATTTGATAATTAATTAATATAGTTATTGGGTTTGTCTTATCAGGTATATGCCCAGGTATTTTATGCTCTTCATGGTTATTTTAAATGGGGTATCTTTTACTATCTCTTTTTGAAGAGACTTGTTTGTAATATATAGAAAAGCTGATGATATTTTTATATCCTGCTACTTTGCTAAAATTATTGTTTCAACTAGCTTTTCTGTTGAATCTCTATGCCAATGACTTTTTTTAGTTATGCTATGCTAAGGTCTCTGTAGGATGTGCATTTACTATTTCTGTCTTTTATTTATTTATTTTTCAATGTCTCTGTGTCTTAAAACACATGGTAATTTTTTGTAAAACTTTTTTTTTATAAAAGCATGTGGTTCTGAGAAACACATTTTTAAAGTTTTATTTAGAAGACTTCATAAAGTGCCTTAGCTCTAGCTTCTGCAGCATTTTATTCTGTTCCATATTTTTCCTCTTTTAAAAAAATCTTTTTATTAAACTCATACAAAATTTCCAAAGGATAGTGAAGCCTCTTGTCACTGTTATGTCTTTGTATCAGTTTTCCTTGTGGATTTGGAGTGGATAAATTGCTGATACTGGTTTGTTGTCTATGTTTATAAACAGTTTCCTTGTTTATTCTTTTTACTTTGAAATATTTGTTTTTGTTTTGTCAGTTTGCAACTCCTGGCTTTTTTAATTCACTTATGAATGTTAAATTTCTTTCTCATCTCAATTTTATTTTGTGTGTGTCTTTGTTTTTTAACTGTAGTTTTTGTTCACATTTAAAGTTTCTTCCATTGTTTCTAACACTGCTTTCTCAAATCTAAATTGAGATAAGAGTTAGGGGAAGGGAAGGTGAATTCCTGGTTTGGCCCTTTGGGGTTAGGATTTTAGGGACACCTCTTACACCTCTACCCGCTCCCCACCTTCTGTTACCTCATCATCATTAAACTTTACCTTCAATCGCAGTCATAAAGGAAAGCTTTTATCCCAGGGGGACAGAGAGGGAGCTGGAACCAAAAGACAGCTGATCAGCCCTACTCTGGTTTTATCAGACCCCATGCTAAGCCGCTTTGATCCAGGGGGAGGCTTTTGCCCCTAGGGGATCTGTGCTTGTCCACCCTGGGATATCCTTAACAGCATTCAGTAGGGAAGACCCTCCCTCAGACTACCATAACTGGCCCATTCTCTGGAAGCCTTCCTTTCCCGAGAATTACCCTCTATGGTATCAAGGTGTGAGGGCACAGGTCTTCTGGGGGGCCTGCTCGGAGCTGTCCAAGGCCTTGTCCCCACAGGTTCGAAAGGACTAGAAACTCTCTCCTTATTGTTGGTAAAGGGTTCAAGATGGAGTGTTCAGGGCAGTCTCTTAGGACTGGCTTTCAGTCGGTCCCGAGTGGGCAAGCGATCCTCCTCTCTCCCCCAGGTCCCAGACCAAAAATCCCCCCCTCCTCTCCGGGTCCTTTCCCAGGCTGCTTTGCTTCAGTCCAACTGTCTGTGCCTGTCACTCACTTCTGCTCTGAATATTCCAAGGCTCTTCAGCTCTCACAACTGCAAATGCGAATCCAAATTTGAATCTCACCAGAATCCAAAGCCTGGATCAGGAAGTTGAAATCCAAAGAGCCAAAGATGTTGAAAAACTGCAGAGAACCTTTAGCACACACCAGGCCACGGCCGCAAAGAATCCCAGCAGAGCTCACGCTCCCTAGGCTAAAGGCCACGGAGAATGAAGAGCACCAGAATTCCCCAAGAATGAAGAGAGAAACTCTCTCAGGCTCCCTCTTATATACCATTTTCTCCACCCATCAGCTCTTCTCCTCACATCCTCACATCACCTCCTCACATCAGTTGCAGCCTTTCAATTTGCCTAGCACTGCCCAGGGCAGGGAGGCAATGCTTGTGACCTGTTAGGGTTTCTTGGTTAGTGACTTACTAAGTGTTAAGTAGGGATACTTTTAAGTTCTTGATTGATTGTGATTTAGAGCTCGGATCCTCAAAAAAAACATGAAAGAAGGAAGGGAAGGACTGGAGTGTGGAGTTTGGCTTTGTTTCATGTTCTTAGACTGGTTCTTTGAGTTGACTACTGTGGCCTTTCTGTTGGAAATATGTTGAGTAATGGGGAAAGGGTGCTGCATTGGGCTTAGGGTAGAAACCAATTCATGTTTGTTTGCTTGTTTTTAAAAACAAAACAAAACACCTTTTTGGTTCTGGGTTTTCCAGACCAGGGAGGCATCTGAAGTTGCTTTATCTTTGGCATAAGGGAGTAATTTTGGAGAGGTTTGAGGGTCATGGAGGTCATAGAAAATAGCTAGTTTTCCAGCTTATTGGTCAAATGATCCAGAAGTTCTCAAAATATTTCTAGTCAAAAAAAATTCATGCTCAAAGTTTTTGCAAGTGTTCTATTTTCAAGTACCATTGGCTTCCAGAATAGAGTTTTCATCTACAGTAATTATATTCCTTTTTCTCCTGCTTGAGTATAATAATCATAGAAAAGAATAAAATGATGTTATTTTCCAAGGAAATGTTAAGCTACGTTTATCATTAACTTTTGTGCAAACACTGCAAATTGACATAGTTGTTTGAGATTTTAGATCTGTCATGAGCAAAATCACTGTCTGGATTTCATGTAAGAAACTATTAATTATGAACCAATTAAATTTCTGTATGGTAAGTAATGGGCAGTGTATTTTTAGGACTTTAGGTATTTAGAGCATATTGATAGCTTTTCCAGTGCATTTCAGGAATTGTCTTATTTTTTGAAGGTCCTATAACTCCTTAAGTTATAGAACCTTAGAAAGGTACTTATATGTATGATCTTGAGCAAGGCACTTTACCGCATTATGCCTCGGTTTCCTTACCTGTGAAAATAAAAATAATAGCATTTATTTCATGGATAATTGTGAGGATCAAATGAATTAATATATGTAAAGAGCTTTGCAAATATTAAATACTATTTAAATGTGAGGATGATGATTAAACACTAGAGTACTAAGTTTATTTGCTTGCATATGTTATATACCTGTTCTATTCCACTGATTGATCTCTATTACTTAACCTATATCAAATAATTTTAACAATTGCTGCTTTATAGTTTAGTTTGAAATCTGGTACTACAAAGTCTCTTTTCTCTGACCTTTTTCATTATTTCTTTTGAGATTCTTGGTCTTTTGTTCCTCTTTCTCTAGACAAATCACATTATTATTTTATCTAGCTCTAAAAAGTGATTCTTTGGCAATTTGATTGACATAGTACTAAGTAAATAAGTTAACTTGGATAATGTCATTTTTATTGGTTTGACTTTCCCTTGTTGCTCTTTCCCTTGTTCCCTTGTTTTTGTTTATTTTTGTCCTGGAATGCTTTGTAGTTGTTTTAATATAATTTCTATTTATGTATGTCTTAGAAGGTACATTCCCAAATACTTTATACATTTTGTAGTGATTTTAGATGGAATTTCTCTTTCTATCTCTTCCTATTGCATTTTGTTGTTAATATTCAAAAATGCTGAAGATTTATGTGGATTTATCTGGCAAATTTGGTGAATTTGTTTCAATTAACTTTAAGTGATTCTAGAGTTGTGTAAACCGGCTATCTTCTATGGAAAGGAATAATTTTGTTTCCTCTTTTTCCTTTGCTTATTCTCTGTTTCTTTTGACTGTTGTCTTAGATAACATTTATAGCTTTATATCAAATCGTAATGGTGACAGTGGATATCCTTGTTTTTTCCCTGATATTATTGGAAAGGCTTCTAGTTTATATTAGATAGATAATAGTTATCATAGTAAGGAAAGGTACATTTTTTTCTATTTTATTCCTAGTTTCTAGGACTTTCTTTTTAAAAACAGAACTAGAGGTGTTGGTTTTGTTTTGTTTTTTTTTCAAAAATTTGCACCTGTTGTTATAGTCATTTTATTTTTGTTCTTTTTGTTATTACTTTAACCAACTCTGTATTCATGGTTTAAATCCATCTGGTTATAATGTTATCTTTCTTTATATGTTGCTTTAGTCTCTTTTCTAATACATTTAAAATTTTTGGATTAAAAGTTCTTTTCGGGTTTTGGTCTACAATTTTCTTTTGACTGGTATGAAGATCATATTTGTTTCTTTTCATATTTTTGTGAAGTTTGTGTATTATTGAAGTTTATTTTTCTTTGAATATTTGGTAGAATTAACTTTTCCCACCCTTTTTGGAGCTCATTTATACCTTATTCAAATTCCTTTTCTGAGATTATTTGTGTCCTCTATTCTTACTCTGTTGGTTTTATCATTTTGTGTTTTTGTATATATTCTACTATTTGTTTTAAATTGTTTTATATGCTTCTCAGTTTATTCTTCATTTATTGTTAATTTACCTTTTTAAATTTTGATACTTGTATTTCCCCTTTTGAAAAAAATAATATCAAGTAATGGTTTACTTGGAAAAACCCATCTTCTAATATTATTATTTACTGGGATTTTTTCTTTTTCTTTTGTTAATTTAAGTTTTCAGAATATCTAGTTTAGTATTTAATCGGGCTATTTAAGTTTGTTGATCTTTTAGTTTATTTTAGTTATAGACCCAATTTGGTGATCTGTTCTTAAAGAAAGATGTTGATGAAAGTGTTTAGAGCTACATGTTTTCTTCTTAGGAATGCTTCCCATAAATTTGGGTATGTTGTCTCACTGTCATTATCTTTAATCAAATTACATAGTTTATTTAATTTATTCTTTGATCCACTAATTCTTTAGATTTGTTAGTCTCCAATTAATTTTTAATATTTTCTTTGATGACCCTTTACTATGTATGCTCTTATTGCATTCTGGTTAGTAAATAATATGTTGATTATTTCTTCATGGATGCAATTTGGTCATGAGGTTTTTATTTTCTAATATCGTCACTTTTTTTTCAAGGTACCATGCACAGCTCAGAAAATGTATGATCTTTTCTTTTACCAATTCAGTAACTTTAAGAGGTCTGTCATATTTAATTTTTTGAAATCCTATTCAAGCCCTCAACTTTTTATTTGTTTAGATCTTTAGATTGAGAATCCTTACTATTATTTTTTACTTCTTTGTTTCTCCCTACAATTTATTAAAAATTTCCTTTAAGTATTTAGATCTTATGCCTTTCCATGATTATCTGTTTTAGTAATAATTGGAATTCATCGTCTATGGCAAGTTTCAGCTTAAAGTAATTTCCCTGTTTATCACTTTTATTTTAATTATGCCTTATTTTTGCTGTTGCCTTGATTAAGATCATAATTGCTACCCTAATGTTTTTTGGTGGTTTCTCTTTGAAATAAACTTTTTTTTTATGGTCTACAAACAATAAATGGATTGCAGCTAAAATCTAGATTTTTGGTTAGTAAATAGAAAATGATCTGGGGCCTAGAATCCATTTGGGAAATCTTTTGGGAAAGAAATTTGCTAAAAAAAAAAAATCATCTTTTTA
Organism: Monodelphis domestica; assembly: GCF_027887165.1. Lineage (NCBI taxonomy): Eukaryota > Metazoa > Chordata > Mammalia > Didelphimorphia > Didelphidae > Monodelphis > Monodelphis domestica. Next base: position 54,955,719 of record NC_077231.1, on the reverse strand, counting down.
ACACTAATATGTTTCTGGTGATGTATGTCTCTGAAACAAAACATTATTTAGTCTCTGAAGAACTAAATTGGAGTCTTACTTCAAGGGAAATGGAGAGACAGACACTGTATTTGAAAATATTGGCTATACTGTAATTATATTTTCTATATAGAAGAACCATAAACTTTCTTTTAAAAATTATGGGCCAAATAAGTTAGAAACAATTGTGCTGCCAGATTTGTGGGAATAGGAGAATTTCCTGCTTTCTTCTAATACAGATTAAAACCAATTATTGCAGATATAATTACAATCTGTATAAAAAGATTCATTATAGTTGAGGTTCCCTATTAAGAAATAAATAGGAGGAGTGCAGCTTAGCTGGCTCAGTGAATTGAGAATTGGGCCTAGAGATGAGAGGTCCTGGGTTCAAATCTGCCCTTAGATACTGCCTAGCTGTGTGACCCTGAACAAATCACTTAACCACCATTCCTTAGCCCTTACTACTCTTCTTCCTTGGAGCCCATATACAGTATTGATTCTAAGATAGGAGGTGTAAAGGGTTTTTTTTTTGTGTTTTTTTTTTAAGAATATATGGCAAAGAATATCATTGCTATAGAAGAATTACCCAGTGCTTTGAAGATTGACTTGGGAAAAAGATATTTTATATTGTATTTTATATTTTTAAGAAACGTAATGTATTTTAAATCTTTTTAATATTATATCCATCTGTGTTCTAACTATTTGACAATGGGTCACAGATTTGAAAATCTGGGGTTAGGAATGGCAGGGCAGAACTATGGAAATTGATTAGGGGACCATCCATATAGTCATATCCAGAGGAAGTCTGTGATTAGTTGAGTAGTAGAAAGTAAGGGTGTTAAGTCTGAATTAGGACTTCAGGTAGCAAAGGATACAGATAAGGAAGATAATTAAGGTCAGGGCATCAATCTAGAGGCAAAAGAACCCCAGGAACAAGCAGTTAGGTGAGCAAATTCCTGGCACCAGCATCAGAGACCTTGATATTGAAGTCATTTAATTCCAACCAGCAAATGTCTTATAATTCTCTTTTGGGGCTTCTAAGTGAGAGGTGTGCCAGGTTGGAGAGGTGATGAGAGGAGGTTGCCCTGAGGGAGTGAATATCAAGGCAGTGACCTGGACCAATTGAGACAGATATCTTTATTTCTAAGTCCCTTAAAAAAAAAAAAAGCATTTTCTATCAAAAGCCATTCCATAATTTTCAGGGAAATTGGAATATAGTTTAATGAGTAAGTTTAAGCATTTTATAAAAAAATTGGAATACTACAATCCCAAACTCTGGCTTTTTTTTAAAAAATATATTTTATTTGATCATTTCCAAGCATTATTCGTTAAAGACATAGATCATTTTCTTTTCCTCCCCCCCACCCCCCATAGCCGACGCGTAAGTCCACTGGGCATTAGATGTTTTCTTGATTTGAACCCATTGCTTTGTTGATAGTATTTGCATTAGAGTGTTCATTTAGAGTCTATCCTCTGTCATGTCCCCTCAACCTCTGTATTCAGGCAGTTGCTTTTCCTCTGTGTTTCCACTCCCATAGTTTATCCTTTGCTTATGAATGGTGTTTTTTTCTCCTGGATCCCTGCAAGTTGTTCAGGGACATTACACCGCCACTAATGGAGAAGTCCATTACATTCGATTATACCACAGTGTATTAGTCTCTGTGTACAATGTTCTCCTGGTTCTGCTCCTCTCGCTCTGCATCACTTCCTGGAGGTTGTTCCAGTCTCCATGGAACTTCTCCACTTTATTATTCCTTTGAGCACAATAGTACTCCATCACCAACATATACCACAGTTTGTTCAGCCATTCCCCAATTGATGGGCATCCCCTCATTTTCCAGTTTTGGGCCACCACAAAGAGCGCAGCTATGAATATTTTTGTACAAGTCTTTGTGTCCATTATCTCTTTGGGGTACAGACCCAGCAGTGCTATGGCTGGGTCAAAGGGTAGATATTCTTTTGTCGCCCTTTGGGCATAGTTCCAAATTGCCCTCCAGAATGGTTGGATCAGTTCACAGCTCCACCAGCAATGAATTAATGTCCCTGCTTTGCCACATCCCCTCCAGCATTCATTACTTTCCTTTGTTGTTATGTTAGCCAATCTGCTAGGTGTGAGGTGATACCTCAGAGTTGTTTTGATTTGCATCTCTCTGATTATAAGAGATTTAGAACACTTCTTCATGTGCTTATTAATAGTTTTGATTTCTTTATCTGAGAACTGCCTATCCATGTCCCTTGCCCATTTATCAATTGGAGAATGGCTTGATTTTTTGTACAATTGATTTAGCTCATTATAAATATGAGTAATTAAACCTTTGTCAGAGGTTTCTATGAAGATTTTTTCCCAATTTGTTGTTTCCCTTCTGATTTTAGTTATATTGGTTTTGTTTGTACAAAAGCTTTTTAGTTTGATGTAGTCAAAATTATTTATTTTACATTTTGTGATTCTTTCTATATCTTGCTTGGTTTTAAAGCCTTTCCCCTCCCAAAGGTCTGACATGTATACTATTCTGTGTTTACCCAATTTACTTATGGTTTCCTTCTTTATGTTTAAGTCACTCACCCATTTTGAATTTATCTTGGTGTAGGGTGTGAGGTGTTGATCTATTCCTAGTCTCTCCCACACTGTCTTCCAATTTTCCCAGCAGTTTTTATCGAATAGTGGATTTTTGTCCCAAAAGCTGGGATCTTTGGGTTTATCGTATACTGTCTTGCTAAGGTCGCTTTCCCCCAGTCTATTCCACTGATCTTCCTTTCTGTTTCTTAGCCAGTACCAAATTGTTTTGATGACTGCTGCTTTGTAATATAGTTTTAGGTCAGGGACTGCAAGGTCCCCATCATATGTGTTTTTTTTCATTATTTCCCTGGATATCCTTGATCTTTTGTTCTTCCAAATGAACTTTGTTATGGTTTTTTCTAAATCAGTGAAGAAGTATTTTGGTAGTTCAATGGGTATGGCACTAAATAGATAAATAAGTTTGGGTAGGATGGTCATTTTTATTATATTGGCTCGTCCTATCCATGAGCAGTTAATGTTTTTCCATTTGTTCAAGTCTAGTTTTAGTTGTGTGGCGAGTGTTTTGTAGTTGTGTTCATATAGTTCCTGTGTTTGTCTCGGGAGGTAGATTCCTAGGTATTTTATTTTGTCTAAGGTGATGTTGAATGGGATTTCTCTTTCTAGTTCTTGCTGCTGAGCTGTGTTGGAGATATATAGAAAAGCTGATGATTTATGTGGGTTTATTTTGTATCCTGCAACTTTGCTAAAGTTGTTGATTATTTATTTCAATTAGCTTTTTGGTTGAATCTCTAGGATTCTTTAAGTAGACCATCATGTCATCCGCAAAGACTGATAACTTGGTCTCCTCCTTGCCTATTTTGATGCCTTCAATTCCTTTATCTTCTCTAATTGCTACTGCTAGTGTTTCTAGTACAATGTCAAATAGTAGAGGTGATAATGGGCATCCTTGTTTCACTCCTGATCTTATTGGGAATGCATCTAGTTTATCCCCATTGCAGATGATATTAGCTGTTGGTTTTAGATATATACTATTTATTATTTTTAGGAATGACCCTTCTATTCCTATGCTTTCTAGTGTTTTTAATAGGAATGGGTGTTGTATTTTATCAAAGGCTTTTTCTGCATCTATTGAGATAATCATGTGGTTCTTGCTAGTTTGCTTGTTGATGTGGTCAATTATGTGGATGGTTTTCCTAATGTTGAACCAGCCCTGCATCCCTGGTATGAATCCTACTTGATCATGGTGAATGATCCTTCTGATAACTTGCTGGAGTCTTTTTGCTAGTATCCTATTTAAGATTTTTGCATCTATATTCATTAGGGAGATTGGCCTATAGTTTTCTTTCTCTGTTTTTGACCTGCCTGGTTTTGGAATCAGTACCATGTTTGCAAACTCTGGCTTAAGGGCAGACAGGTGTCAGTAATGCCCATTTCTGATTGCAGAAATAACATGTTATTGGATTTAGACCTGGCATATCATTTATTATATTATTTATTAAATTCGTACCTGACTGTATATGGGGAAGCTAATGTAGTGGAAAGAAATTGTCTCTTGCAAACTCGGTACTTGAGTTTGATCATCAGTCTTGACATTAATTATATGAACCCAGACATGACAATTTACTTTTCTTTTTTTTTTACCTTTTTTACCTTACCTCTTTCCCAATCTGTGAAATTGGGATAATTCCTTCTTGCTCTGCTTTCCTAGTTTGTTATAAGGGACAGGTTTTTTAAGCCTTTAAACACAATATTAATATGAAATTATCAATATTTGATGTTAACTTTTTTGCCTTTTTCCATGGATGGAGTGATTGAGTAATAGGGGGAACAGAGAAAACCAAGTAATCAAGTAGAGTGACTAGGCCAACTTAGTTGTTTTGTTTTGTCAATTCTTCCTTTAAGGTTTTTTCATATCTTTCCTTTTTTTTACTCTTACTTCAAATAAAACATCTCAGAACAATGTATATATTGCATAAAGGACATATTTATTATCAGTATTTATTTCCAGGATATCTTAGTTGAATTGTGTGTCCTCTACTACATAGGTGACCATTTGTAAGAGAAAAATCTCTAGAGTTCTCAGTTTTGCATACTTATACTTTTCACAAGCATAGCTCCTGTTTAAAACAAGTTCCAGATTGGACTCTCATTTATTAAGATGCTTTTGAGAACCATGAGACTTTTCAAATTTGAAATAGTCAGGGAAAGGGGGCTTTGAGGTTTTTATTTCTTCTTGGAATAAAAACTTGGAGGCATAATCTATCTCTTAAAGGAAATTAGTCTTCCCTCTATATATTCTGCAAACTCATATCTTCTTATAGATCTGCTCCCAACAATTTCAGAATCATAAGAAAAATAACTGGAAAAATATAAGAAACTTAACCCATTTCACAAAATTGAAAAGAATGAGGCCTCGTACTTTCTTGTAAAATTAATTTCTCAGAGAAGAACTGCTTGGTCACCAGGAGATACATTAATGTGGAGCATCACTGTAACTGTTCTCCCAGGGTATATACTATATTACCTCTTGATAGCTGAGCTGCCTTTATAGCAAGATCCTTTGGGTACTTGAGGAATGAAGTTCCCATAATAAGATTCTGCTTTTATCGACAAGTTGTATTACAAAGATATATTGAAATATCACTATTTTTATTTTCACTGGAAAATGTTAGACTTTTTTTACCTCAGAAATTTTTAGAATATTTTCAATAAAAACATCTATTTTCTTTCTCACCACGCTGACATTCCCCATAAGCCCCTCCAAGGGAAGAAAAACAAGACCTTTGTACCAAGCCTGCATACTTAAACTAAACCAATTCCTATATTAGTTATGTCTATAGTCTGGCCAAGGAGCTATACCCATGCATGTCTGCACCGTTATCTTGAATCCTATCACCTCTCTTTCTGGACTTTGGTGAAATGTTTCATCTTGGTACCTTTGGAATCAGGTGGTCATTCTGTTGTTGTTCAAAGTTGGAAAATATGTTAAGCTTTTAAATGGCTAAGGAAAAAATGAAATTGATGTTGTGACAGTTTGTGCCTCACTTTTAACATTAGTAAATTTTTTAGCTGCAAAATTAAGGGACATGTGACTTGTTAGGCAGGTTATTGTTCAACACATGAAACCATATCTAATCCTGAAAGATGATTTTCTATAACGAAACTGTTCACTAGTTTGATATACCTTGCATCTCATCTAGCTGAATAATTAAGTTCAAATATTTATTAATTACTTCAGCATTCTTACATAGGCATCTTATGACATTAAATGTATGCTAATGTCTGTAGAATTTTGTTGCTAGGAAGCTATCTATCCAATGATTAAGGAAATATGGTATTGCTTATTCAAATTTAGCAATAATTATGTTCTGTTGTATTTTTATTTTTAAAAAATATTTCCCAGTTATATTTTAATCTGACACTTGAGAGCATGTTGCATTTTTGCTGCTTCTACTGTAGCCGACTTATTAGTCATCACAATATCTGCAAATGGGAACTTCTTCCTGACTTCTTCCATTAGGTCTCTATTTGGGACATTTTTCACGGTGAAAGCAAATACCTTTTGTGAGTGTTTATCTTCCAGTTTTATGTCTTGCTTTGTAATGCTTTGCCTAAGATTTGTTCAGTTTCTTTGATATTTATCTTTCTCTCTGTTCTTGAGCCCAAACCCTTTCTTCTTCTAGGTTTTCAACATTGTGTCCCTTTCCATACAGCCATTCTTTGGTGGGTTCTTAGTCTAGTCTCAGTAATTTTTTGGCTGTTTCTTCAATGCCTTTTTTTCTTCCCCAGAAGTCATGTGAGGTCCTGGAGATCTGAAGGTCATGTGGATTATCTTCACTATTACTGATGAAAATGAGTTGCTATGTAATGAAAGTCTGGGAAATGGATTGGATTTTACATCTGTTTGTTGTCTTTTGCTGTCACCTATTTCTGCTGTATTCTTATCTCTTTAGAAACTTAAAAATTCTGCAGACACATACATATATCACTGTACTAGGTGCTTAGTTAAAGACAATTAAATTTTGACCTCCTGCTGTGGACATTATAGGAAATAAGGCATAAGGACATATAACTATAGTGTAGTACTCTTGTGTTTTCAACTTAGAGGCTTCTCTTATTACGGAAGAAAATTTCCTGTGAGAATTAAAGAAGGAACTGTCATGGAACCCTTTTAGATAACTGTCAGTTTTATTCTTCTATAAATAAGCATATATCCATATGCAAGTAGCGTGTATTTAGGTGCTTATTTCAAACATCTGGTTTACTGGTAATTTTGTTTTGAAAATAAGCTTGAATTCAAGATTTAATTATGCTTGGACTTATGATTTCAACAGGGGTGTGGAAATTCCCACCTGAAAATATTACCTGGATGTTTAAATTGCCTGTGACATGTCCATGGTCACATAACCAGGATGTATCATTGATGACTATCTTTGAAATAGAAATGCATCAAACCAGATTGGTAGATTCGTTTAGGCAAGTCATAGACATTTGTTATTTTTAATAATTCTTCTTTATTGCACAAATATATTTCTTATTATAGACAGGCCCATCTCGATTCTTCTTTAAAGAAGCTATATTTATGCTTCTCTTTTCTATTGTTGTTCTTAATGTTTGATCTGAATTCCCTTCCCTTCCAATACACACTCATTTTCTCTCTTTCTCTTTGTCTCTGTCTGTCTGTCTGTCTGTCTCTCTCTCTCTCTCTCACACACACACACACACACACACACACACACACACACACACACACACTTATATATCCACACCCCCATCTCTGGGTATCTAAACCCTATTTGCTTTCCAAGCTTAGTTGAAACCTAACCTGGTTTTCAAATGCATCCCTGATTATTTTAGTTTCCTTTGAGCTATTCTTGTTCATTTGTTTTAGTCATGACCAATTCTTCATGACTCCATTTAGGGTTTTCTTGGCAAAGATACTGGAGTGGTTTGCCATTTCCTTCTCCAGCTCATTTGACAGATGAGGAAATTGAGGCCAACAGGGTTAAGTGACTTGCCCAGGGTCACACAGCTAGTAAGCATTTGAGCTATACAGTTCACCAATTCTCATAATCACACAAAGGAAGAGAACTCGGAGACCATCCAGCCATACTTGTACTTGAATTATAATCTCCCCTATTTTATACCTCATAAGTAGTTATCCAGCTCTTTGAAGATATCCAGTAAAGACACAGTTCTTTCTACTTTTGGATCTCTCTAGCTCTTAGACAATTTTTGCTTACTTTGGGTTGAGATTTGCATCTTTGCAATTACCCATTCATTGCATATAGTTCTGACCACTGGGGACAAAAGTTACAAAGTCTAATTCTTCTTTCTACGTGTTTAACTTAATAAAAAGTTGGAGCACAGATGTTATGCTCTTTCTATGTTTTGTTTTGTTTTTTTCAGGATAAACTCAGATCTTTCAAGTGCTTCTAATATGTCACTCACTAGAATCTCTTCATCCACTTAATTTGCCTTCCTTTGAGTCAACTCAAGCTTGTCAAAGACCTTACTGAAATGTGGTGTGAACCCTAAACTGAACACAGTATTCTCCTTCTGATGTGACAGAATATAGATAATTTTTACCTCCTTCATTGCAGACCTTATATCTATCTCTCATTAGGATTTAAGCTTAGGGACAGAAATTAGTTTATCTAAAATTTGCATTTATCCACATGCCTAGAAAAATGTTATGCCCAGAATAGGTTCTTAATAAATGTATGTTTTATATTAGTGTATTCAAGAAGGCTTGATTAGTTGCCTCCTCCTCAATGAAAGCCTTCCTAGACTACTCTGGCCAGTTGTAGTAATAATAGAAACAACAACATTGTTCAGGCAGTCCGTAGTATGCATCTGCCACAATATCCCTTCTTTCTCTCCCTTTTGATCCTTACCAAGAAGCCCTTTCTATGTCCCCCTTAATGAATTTAAATGGAGATGCATATTTTCTTGATATATGATACTACCCTGTCTCACCCCATATAGTTCATCTATTCCTTTTGAACAAAGTTAAAAGGTAATATAACAAAGGAGATTTTTGCTTCCTTAGTAATTATGGTAATTCATTTTTGTAATGCTTTAAAGCAGCAGGATCAAATGTAGTTTTGGGATCCAGATTAAAATGTAATTGAGGAATATTTAACAAAATAAATAGTGCAATGCAATATAATACAATAATAAAGTACGTGTTACAACACAGTTAATATTAATTTGACTTTTTGTTTTAAGTTATACAGAGGTCAAATATCCCAGTCTCATTAAGTTGAAGGACTGACATCCCCAAGCTGAATTATCATGCAGCATTGTCTTTCAAACTATATATATAAAATTTGGATGATTTTTCATATACCTTTGAAGTCATAGTTAAAAGGGACCCTGATGTGATTCTGGAAGGATATGGTTTGAGTCTTTGCATATCAAATGCATCTCTTTATTATCTCTTTATATTATAATATTATATATGTAATGTGAGATTTAAAATGGTTGAGGTCTTAAATTGTAGTGATTAAAATAGTGGAAGATATAAATTGTGATAGATATAAGAGAGGGTGAGTAAATTTGACCGCAGAAATATGTTTCACTACAGTGTCTTGGGTTTTAAAATCAAATATAAGGTGGTCGCCAGGGAAATATTCCCAATTATTCAAATACCCAAGTCAATTGGGTTTTATAGAGATTTTAATTAACAATATAATGAGTAATCAAAGAAAGAGAGAGAAAGAAAGGAATAAGTATGAAGGGCCTCAAGCCAATATGGCCTAGACCTGAGTCTTAAAAGAGAAATCAGTCAGTTTTTTATAACTCACCATAAGATCTGTCTAAGTAAGGATTTCTAATGACACCAGGCCAGCAGCATCTCAGATGCTTTCACCAGCTCCCTCCTCCATCTGAATGTTTCAGAATCAGTCTCCTCAGAATGAGTCTCTCCAATCTGAATGTTTCAGAATGACCTCTTAGCTCTTCCCTGAGCTCTTATTTTAAGGGCAAAATCTCCTTTGTCACCTCCCCTAAGTCCTTACATCTACCAATCACTGTAGATGTTTCTAAAGGACCGTCCATTCTTAGTCCACACCTAAGAAGGTGTAGATTTTTGAGTAATTCACACCAGGAAAGCTCTGAGTAAGTTTTCCAGTTCTTTGTTCCTTGTAAATTCACAAGTTGCTTGACCTTTATCGGTACTTAGCTTAAGAAAAGTATGGGTTTAAGTACTTTTCATTATTCAGAAAAGAATTTACAACTTTATCTTCCCCTAGAGCAGACCCAAGTAGGTAAAGTAGATAAAGCTTCCTCAGAGGGGAGAGAAAAGCTTTAAGGTAGGAAGATAGAGAAAGGATAGAAGTTTTAGATACCACGAGGGGGATGACGGAGTCAAAGTAGAGATATGAGGTGACAGGAATGAGTCTTTATTAATTATCAGTGAGCCACAGCCAAGCTCTGATCAAAGGACCCTTCCGAAGGCTTTACCAGTCCAGAGATCCAGATTCAATACGACACAGGTCGGAGAGATGATAGAGAAAGATTAAAGGTGGAGCCTGGCCAAAGGCCAGGCCCCATCGAGGACAAGCATCAGTGTGAGCTGGAAGGGAGGAAGAGCAGAAGAGAGAGAGGCGGAGCTGGCTGGGCCCTATTTATATGCAAATATACACAGTACACAGGGATGATTACCATTGGCTAATGACAAGGTATAGGTGTGGTTTCTCTTAACCAGGTGAGCGCAAAGAAACCTGTGTTCCCACCTAACCTGGGGGAAGCTGGGGTCAAGGGTCAGAGGCTTTCCCAGCCATGTGCAATACTGAGCATGCTCAAGACTGAGCATGCTCTCTTCTAAGGCAATCTGTACATACCAACTATTCCCTTTGCCCATAGCTAGGAGTGGACTGCTACAGTAGAATTCTCACATTCCTGCTTTAAGTAGAGTTCACTGCCCAAATGGGGAATGGTCTTAATCTAATCTTATAAAGTAGGGTCTGGGAAATTTTAAGGTTTACAGTAAAGCGTTATGACCCAAACTATATTAATTATTGGTCGCTGTGGGATATCCAAAATTTAAAAAATACCCGTCACCTTGAAATTTATGGTGGTTTAATTAATATAATGGAAAGAAATTAAGAAGAAGGGAGAAGGAAAGGGTGTAGGATTTCTCCCGCTTGGCTTGTGCCAGGCGGGAAGATTAGAGGTTCTAGGAAGATAAAGTTTTAGAGAGTAAAGGAGGAAGGAATCAGCCTGAACTCCAAGAGGGCTCAGCCAAGATGCCTGAACCTGAATTAGCTCAAGGGCAAACTCACTGCCAAAAACCCAGACAAATAGCTGCCACAATGCCAAGATGTCAGAACGCTTAGCACATTGCCAGCCAGAGCCACCTCTCTGGGAAAAGAGACCAACGAGAGCAGGCCCCACGAAAAAGGCTAGATGATTTGACCTCACTTTCCTGCATCTCCTCTGCACCAATGGTAGCCTAAGCTTGACTTAGGACAGCCCAGGGGTCTGTCAGCTGTTTCTGATTTGTCAATTTCTCTATCAAAGGCTACCCTCTTAAAACTCAATCCTCAAGCATGGTTACAGACATTCCCGATTTTGTTTGACAAAGTAGAGTGGAGAAATTCAAAGTTCCCACGACATCCCTGATTTTGTTAGACTAAGCATTTTCATTGTTACAAATCAGGAGGTAGCTAAATCCAATCTTCACATATATTGGGTGTATAACCTTATATACCTTCATAGCACCCTGAAGGCATCATTGGGTTACTGCTTAATTGTAACTGATATAATAACTGTGATGTAATATAGTAGATTCTTTCCATAAGTAGAGCGCAAGCTTCTTAAGGACAAGAGGACTTTTCTGGCTTTGTATCCTGAGGACAGTGATTGTCATAGCGAAGTCATCTATGCTTTAATTCCCTAACCCAAGTGATAATGATTACTTCTAGGCCATCTCAATTTTATACTGACCCCCACCCCCACCCCCAGTTATCCTCATTTTGCCATTTCTGTCTTTCCCCCTACCTTGGATTCTGTCCCTGATGTACCAGACTGTGTTGGATGAAGCCTCTATTATATTTGTGGTTCATCATAATACCATGCCGCTTCCTTTCACCATTTGAATGTAAGCTCTTGGTAGGCAGAGACTGCTTTTCTTATTCTTATTTGTATTCTTGGCTTTTAGCCCAGTGCTTGGTGTATAAGAAGTATCTAATAATTGCTCTCTCTATCCATGCCTTCATCTAATAATGACTGGTTGTCACAAGCTCTCTGAGCCCTAATTTCCTTATCTGTAAAATGGAGATGATAATAGTTTGATTATTTTCTCTAAGTCCTTTAATAAGCATAAGAGAATTTCTGCTTTTAACTTTATCATATTTTGTATTTTTATTTGAGCTGTTTGAAGTTCACAAATCATAACTTTATTCATATAAGTAGTAAAAATAACTACATTTTATAGTTAAAAAACTTGAAGAAACAGAAATGTTTTTTGGTATGTTCATGGTCATATACCTTAGGCATTAGAGCCAGGGTTGAAACCCAGATCTCATGACTCCAAGGCTCAGGTGTTTTCTTCTTTTATCATTTTTAGCGCTATCAAGAAAAAATAATCGTAAACATAATCTGCTTAACAAGACAGGGAAATAATTGAAGAGATTTCTGTCAAAATTGTGACCTTTAAAAATTTTTTATACTTAAATACATTTTCTTCAGATGTTTGGAAAATCACTCATTATTCCATGATGATTTTGGATATGTGAACTCCTATGAATATTTATTTTAGTACTCTACGTGACTGATAAAAATTGAAATTTACTTACCCTTAATAATGACAAAATTACCTTATTCAAATATTGAGCACCTAATGAATTCAGATCATTGCTATGTATGGAAGAAGATATAAGTTTAAGATATAGCCTTTACCATTTGAAAATTTAGTTTAATTGGCAAAAAAAAGTCATACACAAAAAATTGTTAACTAGAAAAGCAGTGCTAAGTATCTAAATGAATGGTACAGGTAATAAATATATCAGCCAGGATTGCTTCAGCAAGTACATGTACTTCAATTTAGCAAAATGTTGGCCAGGTTTCAGGTGCTCTTCTTGTAGAGATGGAGAGCTATAAAGGATAATTTAGCATTTTGACCTAAACTATGTTAATTATTTTGTTGTCATGGATATCCCAAATATAAAAGAAATATAACCAAGTCAACTGGAAATTGATGGTGATTTAATTTATATGGTGGAAAGAAATTAAGAAGAAGGAAGAAAGAAAAGGGTGTAGAATTTCTCCCGCCTGGCTAGTGCCAGGAGGAAGACCAGAGGCTTTAGGAAGATAAGGTTTTGAAGAATAAGGAGGAAAGAATCGGCCTGAATTCCAAAGGGCTCAGCCAAGATGCCTGAACCTGAATCAGTTCAAGGGCAAACTCACTGCCAAACCCAGACAATAGCTGCCACCACGCCAAGACGTCGGAACACTTAGCACGCCGCCAGCCAGAGTCACCTCTCCGGGGAAGAAAAGGGAGAGAGAGCAAGTGATATGCCTTTTATAGACAATTTTATATCACTTTCCTGCATCTCATCTGTACCAGTGATAGCTTAGCTTGATATAGGACAGCCCAAGGGTCTGCCCCCTTTTTTTGCACATGTATGTTGAAGGCCATTTCCTCAGATAGAGTATGGTGCAAGCATCCTGACCTTGTTAAACTAAGTAGGGTGGAGAAATGTATAGTTCCCAAGACTTGATTCTGTTAAACCAAGTATCTCCATTGTTACTAATCAGGAAATAGCTAAATCAGATCTTCTAAAGTATGGCCTGAGTAGGGTGGAGTAGTTTTAAAATTCACAGAGCTATGGGCTAGACAGTGATACTGTTAGGTGAATTCAGGATACGTCAAATAAGGAACAATCATTAATGAACTGGAGAGACCATGATTGGGTATAATATGAGATAATGTTGGAAATAGAAGATGATGCCAGATTGTGAACATTCTCAAATCCTAGGGAGAGAAGTTTGAGTGTTAACTCTTACAGCAAATGACCTAGATTTCTACTTCACTGAGAAAATTATGGCTGTTCCCATAGCTCCCTGTTTTAGATCCTTAAACATTATTAACCTAATTTTCCTTTCCTTCCCTCTGGTAAAAAAAAAAAAAGTGTGTGTGTGTGTGTGTGTGTGTGTGTGTGTGTGTGTGTGTGTGTGTGTGTAAATAAGAATATTTACTAGCATTCTCTACAAATCTTTAGTAGCTCCAGGGTTGAGGTTTTTGGTATATGTACATGATTATGAAAAGTGGAATGGGCTGCCTGTCTTTTAAGACAAAGGCTGCATGATCACTTGTTGGATGTGTTTTAGTAGGGATTCTTTTTCAGGAATAGGTTGAGTTAAATGACTGCTTAGCTCCCTTTTAACTTTGAAACTTTGTGATTCTGAATAAAGAAATCAGATGGTAGAGGTGACCTAGGCATAAGCCATCAAACTTTTCATCTTTCTGAGGCAAAATTCAGGAGCGCCATATGAATCAGATTAAAATGCAATTTGGACTATATTATAAAGATGCAGTCATCAGAACCATCTGGTATTGGCGAAAAAATAGAGAGATAAATCAGTCAAACATGCTAGATAAGGAAGATTCAGAAACAATAGCACTCAGTAATCCTGGGTTTGATGAAGTAGAAAGCATAAATTACCTAGGGAAAAACTCTCTGTGTGATAAAGACTACTAGGAACCTGGAAAGCCCTGGCAGAAATCAGGCTTAGGCCAGCACCTCATGCCTTATTCCATTATATATTATAAATGGATATGAGCCTTTAGTATTAAAGCTCATACAACATCTTACACTCTATACCAAGATAGACTTTAAATGGATAAATGACTTAAATATAAAGAGTGAAATCATAAATAAATTAGTGAACATAGAATAGTATACCTGTCAGGTCTGTGAGAAAGGAAGAAATTTAAGACCAAGCAAGAGAAAAAAGCATTACAAAATGTAAAATGAATGACTTCAATTATATAAAATAAAGTTTTTGTAAAAACAAAACCAATGCAACCAAAATTAGAAGGAAAGCAACAAACCGGGGGAAAAATCTTAGTAACAAGTCTCTCTGACAAAGATTTAGATTCCCAAAATATATAAGGAACTAAATCAAATTTACAAAAAAAATCAAGCCGTTCCCCAATCAACAAATGGTCAACAGACATGAATAGGCAGTTTTCACACAATGAAATCAAGACTATCATTAAGCACATGAAAAAGTGTTCTAAATCCCTCCTGATTAGACAAATGCAAATAAAAACAACTCTGAAGTACCACTTCACACCTAGCAGACTGGCTAATATGGGCAGCAAAGGAAAGTGATAAATATTGGAGGGGATATGACAAAATTGGGCTGGTTGAATTGTGAATTGGTCCAGCGATTTTGGAGGGCAATTTGGAACTATGCCCAAAGGACTTTAAAAGAATGGCTGCCCTTTAATCCAGCCATACCACTGCTGGGTTTGTACCCCAAAGAGATAATAAGGAAAAAGACTTGTACAAAAATATTTATAGCTGTGCTCTTTGTTGTGGCAAGAATTTGGAAAATGAGGGGGTGTCCGTCGATTGGGGAATGGCTGAACAAATTGTGGTATCTGATAGTGATGGATTACTATTGTGCTGAAAGGAATAATGAACTGGAGGAATTCCATGTGAACTGGAACAACCTCCAGGAATTAATGCAGAGTGAAGGAGCAGAAGCAGGAGAACATTGTACACATAGACTTATACATTGTGGCACAAAGCAAACAGTTCTTAAAAGAACTTTAAGGTATTCACAACTTTATGAAAAAATGCTGTGAATCACTAATCTTTGGAGAAATACAATTCAGCACAACTCTCTGGTTTCACTTCTCACCTTGCAGGATGGCAAAAATGATAAATGACAATAGTCAACGTTGGAGGGATTGTTGAAGGATAGGTACTCTAATGCATTATTTTTCATCATGGCTTTCAGATAGTCCAATTCTTCTTTAAATTATCTTTCAGGTCAGTTGTTTTCTCAATAAGATATTTCATGGTTTCTTCTGTTTTTTCACATTTCTCTTTCCCACTTTTCCTCTGCTCCTCTTAATTGGTTTTTGAAGTATTCTTTGAGCTCTTCCAGAATCTGTGTCCAATCCATAATTTTTCTTTTGGACATTGCATGTGCTTGCTTTGTTTTTTTTTTTCTATTTCTTTTTTGCATTGCTTTCACTGTCCCCTTCTGTGTCTGCACCTTGCTCTTTGTATCCATTAAATTTTTTTTGTTCTTGTTTTTTGCTTTTTTTTGTTGTTTGCTCATTTCCCCTACCTTTTAATGGTAGACTGTTTTCTGGAGGTTAGTGTACCCTTTTAAACTTCAGTCCTTCCTTGATTCTACCTTTTTTTTTTTGACAGTTTCAGTTCTTCCAAGATGGTATGATGACCTGAGGGCTGAGAGCTATGAAAACCCCCTCCCATTGCTGATTCAATTAACCCTTGAAATACTGATAGCTTAAAGACTTGCCTCAGGCTTGGGCATAAGCTTCGGGTCTTATGCTGAGCTTGGTCAGGCCAGGAATTGCTCAAATTCTAGCTTCAAGCTTAGATGGACGGTTTTGTTTTCACTGTGTACTTGATCTAATCAGGCACACAGATGATTGCCCTGTCCTGGAACTCTACCCTGAGCTTTCCACAAAAAGATCCTGACCCACTTTTAGTCTACCGACTACCCCAAATTGGGATCTATGTTCTCACCTTAAGCCAAAATTGGGACTCCTGGCTTCTCTCTGGGCCCATGCAGATCAGCCTACTTCAGCACAGATTGCCCTGGGCTGGAATTCTGCACTTACCCACAGGTTTAGAACTTCAAGAGGTGTGGGTTGATTGGACCTCTGTTTGCCTAGGAAGGGTCTTAGGGTCTGAATGTTGGCTTGGTCCCTATCCTGGGATAGGAGGTATGTGTGTGTGTGTGTGTGTGTGTGTGTGTGTGTGTGTGTGTGTGTGTGTGTGTGTGTGTGGTGGCTTGTTCCTGGCTTGCTCTTCACTACTTGGTATAGTCTCCCAACTGACTGTGCTCCCTTCTCACTCCAGTGCCCAAGATGTTCTCTTTTGGGTTTTTCTTTTCTTGAAAGTCTTTTCACTCTGTTTCCCTGTTGGTTCTTTCTCTTCTATATTTATTTGATGGTGTTATTTTAATATTGGTTGGAGAGGATTCTCATGGTGACTCAGAGCTTCTCTATTTTATTCTTCCATCTTAGCTCTGCCCCTGGAATTAGCCTAATACATTGTTGATAGAGCTGTGAAATGATGCAACTGTTTTGGAAAGCAATTTGGAATTATGTGAATAAAGTGACTAAAATGTTTATACTCTTTGAACCAGAGATTATGCCCCTAAGAAAACTACTGAGTAGAAGACAGTGATAAAATATTTTTAGCAGCATATTTTCTTATTGTAAAGAATTGGAAATAAGGTAGAGATGCTCTTCAATTGGACAATGGTTAAACAAATTATGGTACTTGAAGATAATAGAATATTAGTTTTATTGTCAGAAATGATGGGTGGGGAATACAGAGAAGCATGGGAAAATCTATATAAACTGACACAGAGTGAAGTAAACAGTGCTAAGAAAGCAATATACAGAGTATCTACAACAAGGTAAATGGAAAGAACAACTATATACCAAAGAAATAAAAATAAATGAAATGAAATTATAAAGATCTAACAGTTCTGGAATGAAGAGATGATGTGCCCTCCATAGTTGTTAAACATTGCACATGATTTTGGACTTTTCAATGTATAAATACGTTGTTCTGATGTTTTTTCCCTCTCTAAAAATTCTGTGTTTGTCTTATGGAACACTATCTAGTGTGAAAGAGAATTCTCTACTCTATTGTCTATCCGATGTTAACACTAACTTAAGTACCTCACTAGATTGTGAAGATAGGATTAACCCTCCTTCCTCTACCTTTTGATTGAATTCACAGAAGCTTAAACTAGGTGGAGGAGCTGCAAACCATTTAGTGAAGTCACACCCTCAGAAACCCAAACAGCTAGGATGAGTATTCACCTCTCCAGAAGTGAATTTTAGAAAATTCACACCCTTAGATGAGAACTTAATCTTCAGAAGGTGAGAAGTCCATCCCACAGACACTGCCCCCCTGGGCAGTGCTAAACAATTTGGAAACTGTGATTGGCCCCTGTGAAGAGAGGAAGGGACAAGGAGCCATCATAAAAGCCAAGAAATCCTTTAGCTTGAGGGAGAGCTTGTCTTTGAGAAGATAGTTTTAAGAGAGTGTCTCCTGGAGATAGTCTTTCAAGGCAGCTTTGCTGGAGACTGCAGCTTGGATCATGGTCTTAGAGCTCAGCTTCAACTTGGACTCAGATTCCTGCACTACTTCGTTGGTGAGTGAAAGGCTGACTCCTTTCTTAGTTTCTGAAGAGACTAGCTTCCATCTTGAACGAGGCCTCATGGTTACTTATTACCAGCCTTCCTTGTTGAGAGCAAATTAATCTCTGCCTGGAACAAGAAGACCCAGAACAAAAGATTTAGGTTAATAGGATAGATAACTTCTCTATCCCCTTCACATTTCTCTTCTTCATTGTTTCCTCTCTATTTATAAATACTTGAAAATAAATTTCTGACTCGAGATATGATAAATATTGGCAACCACATAATTTCATGAAATTATTGGCCAACCTTTAATTTTCACCTTTACACTGGGAAGGGAAGAGGGAAAGATACTTGAGAACTATTGTAAAAAAGAAACAAAATATCAATAAAAAATTTACAAAAATATAATTGGGAAGTGTTTAAAAAATAAATAAAAAATACAAAATAGGTAATATTAATTTTTTAAGTCAATATGCAGCCAAAGGGAACATTTTGTTTGATTTTGACATTGCTTATCAAATCTAGCCCAAACATTGTATATATGTATTATCTCCTCCCTGTCCCACTTATACCACCTTCCTCCTTCTCTCACTTATTCAGACCCTACTGGCATCTGGCACTCTCGGATCAAGGATTCAAATCAAACCTGGGGGGGGGGGGAATCCTAATGCTACTCAGAATATACCAAAGTATCAGTACTAAAAGCATATCAAATTATTGGCCAGATCAACTACACAAATCATTCTCAGTTAAGGTGTGCCAGAAGAATTGCCACAATAATCACCATCCTTTTGAAGTGGCTCCCCAATCCTTTACTTCCAGTTTCACTACCTGGGGTGCATGTTGCAAACAACTATATGGATTAGAAGTGTTACAGTGATAGAAATGGAGTGCAATTCAATCCTCTTAGTAGAATGGCTTTTCAAACAAAAGCTTAAGTTTAAGGCAATAAAAGAAAACAACAATCAAGTGGATAGTGAAGAACCTTTTACTTCAAGTGTTGATTTGTTTGATTACTTTAAAATTTGATTTCATTTTCCAGAATATTAAAATTACAGGAGAGATGATTGATGTGGATGAGGAGGTAGTAGCTAAATATCTTGATGTTTTTAAGAAAATAATCAAATATGGTAGATATACTGATACATTATTTTTTGATGTGGACTAAATAGGCTTATTCTGGACAGGGATGCCCATGTTCATATATTTTTAAGAAGGGAAAAAACCCAACCTTTCCTTAAAGTGAAGATCCACTAACACTTTTGAGAGGTAATGCAGAAGAGGCAGTTTAAGTGTTTTAAGGTGTTTAAGTGGCTAGTCCTGGGCCTGGAAGTTCAAATTTGGCAACATAAAATTATTAGCTATGTAACTCTGGGCAAGTCGCTTAGCCTCTGTTTGTCTTAATTCACTGGAGAAAGAAATGGCAAACCACTCCAGTCTTTGCCAAGAAAACCTCATGGACATATGAATATGATATGAATAAGGTCCACAGAGTAATGAAGTGAATGCATGTGAATAGCAGCAATGTAAAAGGAGATTTGAAATAAAAAGCCAATGCTTATTGGGCTCCACACTCTTAAGAAGCTATAATTGCCAACCACTTCCATTTCTTTGATGGTCAGAAAAAGGATGACACTAAAATTGTTTTCAAAGACTAATTTTCAAATTATTTTAGTTCAGCTGTTGAAAAATATTGTAAGGACAGTGGTATCTTATTGAAAGCATTACTTATTTTAGGTAATGCTCCAGATCATACAATTATATTTGGTTCATTTCTTCTAGTCTTATGGAACTTAACATGTGAAATAGTAGTGAGAATGGAAAAAAATGTAATATTATTCCATGAGTTCATAGAATAATATACTGTAAAATGTCAATATTCTGTTGCTTTGAGTGTTAATGGCACTTAAGTAGACAAGTGAGAGTATTCCCTCCAAAGGTATAATCAATACTTCTCTATGATTTGTCCATAACTTCCTATAAATATTCCCCAAGGTTCCATCCAACATAAAGACTATCAAGAAGCTTTTTGAACCACTGGCAACTAGAATTTTCTCCTTTTTCTGAATTTTTATAGTAATTTGAAATCTATATACTATTTATTACTTATATAATCTTTTTTATTGCTTTATCTCTGCAGTTACATTTATCTTTACAGTTACATTATCAACTCCTTCAAAGCATGGATTGTATCATACTTTTTTTTGTACCTGCATAGTTTCTAATTGCACACTTGGATCTTAATAAATATTCAGTGATTTACAAACTTTTGTTCAGAATATAATAATGTTCCTCTAACATTTTGATGTTCCATTTATTTTCTTACTACTACTGATAAATCTTTTTTTTTAATCTTCCAGGATTCTTATGTTTGCATAATGACTAGTCTTTAATTGAAAGAGAAGCATAGCACATCTTCATTCAGTATGGAAACCGTTTTGACAGAAGGCGGGGATCTTGAACGAAATTTGGTGAGTGTTTTAAATTATCATATTTAAAATGAGAAGTAATAGAATTATTAAGTTGAGAGAATGAGACCATCAAGAATCTTGTCTACAGTTTCTGTGGAAAGGAATAATTTACAAACTTTACTTCAAAAACTTTAAGTTCATCACATTACATTCTTGGATAGCTGTAATAATTAGGCACTTTTTCCTTTACTTAAGCTAAATATCTATGTTTCTACAATGTATTTATTTTTCTATTCTTGTAGGTTTGATCAGAACAAGGCCTTTGAAGTAATGTCATGCTTTCTTAGGAGCACATCAGAGTAAGACAGGTCTAGGGTCCTGACACTGATACTACAGTGCTTTACCAGATATTTTGGTAAGATCCAGGTCTATCAGATTTAAAACATTTCCCTGATCTAGTTCAATAGCTCTGTCAAAAAAAATTAATCTATCACAATGTATCACAGATGAAGCCAAGAAGATTCATTGTAGCTGCTAACTTCCGTTTCCATTTACTAATCACATCTTTAATGATGGATTCTGGAATGCACATATACATATTTTTTTTTTCCCAACTGATTTTTAAAAATTGAATGATTTGCCCTTTTTCTTTTAACTTTTCAGTAATATTTTTATTTTTTCCCAGTGATACCAAAAAACCAACAATTTTTAGCATTCATTTTCTAAATCCTCTGTTTTGTGAATGAGATACTTCAGATTTTCCTCAATTTTTTCATTCTTTTGGTTTTGTTTTATAGTGTCCTGCTGCCTTGTGAGGTCACTTAATTCTAGTTATTGTATTCTGGTTCTTAAAGACTGGGTTTCATCCCTGGTTTTTTGGTCATCCTTCTCTTTCTGGTCTGATTTTCTGTGGAGGTCATCTTTCATCTCCTTTGCCTCATCTTTCATCTCCTTTGCCTCATTTTCCAGCTGGTTGATTTTGGCTTTTAAGGCACTATTTTCTCATTTTAGTTCAAGGGCCTCTGTTTCCAGATGACTTATCTTAATTTTTGAGTTCTTTTCCCAATTGTCCTCAGCCTCTCTTAATTGTGTTTTGAATTGCATTTTGAGTTCTTCCACAGCCTGTATCCAATTATCTGGGGTTTCTGATTTATCGTTTGCTGATCTTTCCCCCTCTATTCCATTCACTGAATAGAAGCTGTCTATTGTAATTTCTTTCTTCTTTTTCTGTTGTTAGCTCATATTCACTCCCTTCTTTGCTCCCCGTATTTGTCTGTGCTCTTGTTCCTCTCATTTTTTTTGGTTTTGGGGGCTTCTGTCAGTCTCCCCTTTTGGAGCTTTAACAGAAGATCTCTCAGTGCAGTCTCTGGGGGAGGGTTGTTGGGGATTTGAGCTTCCCTGTCCTCTGGAGACTTTTGATTGGATTAAAGTCCAGCAGTCAATGAGGGAGGGGTGTGGAGCCTGGCCTTCCCTGAGTTCTGGAGACTTTTGATGGGATTAAGTTCAGCTGGGTTGGGCTCAGTGTGCTCTGAGGCCAAAACCTCCTGGAGGGCTGGAGCAAATATGGAGGATCTCCACAGTTCTGACCAGGCTGCCAGCTCTATGCTCCCTCTCTAGCTCCTTCCCCACTGTCTATGTTCGACGCTCTGAGTTTGGCACAGCCATGCCTGCAAGGTACACCCTCCAGACCAGCACCTTTGCCCACCCAGAGGTTCCCACTACTGCTGGGGGCTCAGTGTTCTAGGTGGGCGAGGGGAGGGGTCCTGGGACCTTCCTTCTGCCTTCCCCTTAAAGCTGAGTGTTCTCAGATTCCAGCTTGGGGGGGGGGGTGTACCTTTTGAATTGAGTCCAGCAGGAGGGTTCCTTGGCTCTGTCTTGTTGTTAGGTTTGATTTTCAGCCCCCTGGGAGCATTCAGTTTGTGATCGGTTAGGAAGGGTTTTCAGAGGTCTGAACTTCTGCTCCTTCTAGGCCACATTCTTGACTCCACCTCTAGCATTCATTTTCTAACATTTTGAGTTTCAAATTGTTTCCTCTCATCCCTTCCTTTCTCCCTGAGACAATTTGTTACAAGTTATACATATTCCCTCATAAAAAAATTTCCATATTCATTATATTGTGGAAGAAGACATTCATATGTGTGTGTGTGTATGTGTGTGTGTGTGTGTATTTTTTTTTCCTTTAAATCTATGAAGAAAATAAAGTGAAAAATGGTATGCCCCAATCTGTATTCAGACTCCATCATTCTTTGGAGGTGGATGCATTTTTCAGCCTTTAGGATTGTCTTGGTTCATTGAATTGCTAATGATAGCTAAGTCATTCACAGGTGATCATCATTACAATATTGCTATTACTGGGTATGATCTCCTGGTTCTGCCTACTTCACTTTATATCAGTTCATATAAATTATTCTAAGTTTCTTTGAAACCATCTTGCTCACATTTTCTTATATCACAATCGTATTCCATTACCATCATATACTACAACTTGTTCAGTCATTCCTCAATTGATGGACATTCCTTTCAATTTTTGATTCTTTGCCACCACAAAAAAACCCAAAACTGTTATAAATATTTTTTGTTAAAATAGGTCCTTTTCCCTTTTTAAAAATTCTCTTTGGGATACAGACCTAGTAGTGATATTGCTGGATCAAAGGATATGCATAATTTTTAAAGCTCTTTGAGGTGGTACTTCAGAATTGTTTTAATTTATATTTCTCTAATTACTAGAGATTCAGAGCATTTTTTTTCATACAGCTATCGTTTCTTCATTTGAAAACTGCCTATTCATATCCTTTGACCATTTATCAACGAGGAGTGACTTTTGTATTATAAATTTGACCCAGTTCTCTGTATATTTGGGAAATGAGGCTTTTGTTAGAGACTCAAATTTTTTTTCTCAGATTCCTGTTTTCCCTCTAATCTTGGATACATTGGTTTTATTATACAAACCCTTTTTAATTTAATGCTATCAAAATTAACCATTTTATATCTCAATACTGTCTATCTTTCGTTTGGTCACAAATTCTTCCTTTATTTGTAGATCTGACAGGTAAACTATTTCATGCTCCTCTAATTTGCTTATAGTATCACCCTTTATGTCTCAGTCACAGTACTCATTTTAGCTTTATCTTAGTATACGATATGAGACATTGGTCTTTCTATATATTAATTTCTGCCATGTCACTTTTGTATTAGAAATAGATCCTGAGGGAGATATTTCTGGTTGTAATAAAGGATATACTCTGGCTTGTGACTAGAGAGACAGTAGGGAAACTTGTGAGTGCTTAGTTGTAATGTAGATAGAAATACTTCTGAGAGATAGAGAAATACTATTAGAGAGAGATATTCTGGGGTTGCCTATTGATCACTACTAATGGTTAATTGATTAATATTTTTCCTACCCTCCTCCTCCCTCAATCCCTTCACCACCCTCTTCTGAAGCCTTTGGCTTCGCCCCTCTCCTCTGAGTGGACTCTGAGGTTTATGAGGAAACTCTCTTTTCTCTTCCTTTCTCAAATAAGGGGTATTGGGAACAACAGGATGGAGAACTGAGGTAAGATGAGGTGAGAGGGATAGGGTTGTCCTTGGCTATAAGGAGGGTTAGAAGGATTTTGGGAAATGTCATCCTGTCACAACTGTGACACAAAGTCTGTCAAGGAGATGGGAGGACAACTGTTAATATTCTTTCTTCTTCCAATTACACAAAGCCACCAAAAAAAAGTTAATTTCTTTCCAGACTACCTCCAGAAGCCCCCCCACCCCCCACTCCCTTCAAGGATCCTTCAACTTAGGACAGAAGAAGCCAGTCTCCCCCTTAGTCAGAAGCCAAGGCAGTGTCTCCCTTGGTCAGAAGCCAAGGCAGTCTCTCAGTTCATCTCCTGGCCAGGCTCCAACTGACTTTCCTGGGAATATTCTATTTGAAATGTTCTTTCTTGATTGACATCTGAGGTCCTTTACTCTCTGTCTTGCATGCATGAAATTCTCTCTTCTTTCATGCCTCTTCCACACTTTCCAATTTTCTCAGTAGTTTTTGTCAGATAGTGAGTTCTTGGATCTTTGGTTTATCAAACACTAGATTGGTATGGCCATTTTCTTTCTCTTTCTTTTTTTATTTGAAGATATTATTTTCCAGATTACACATAATAACAATTTTCAACTTATGTTTTCCAAAATTATAAGATTCAAATTGTCTCCCTCTGCTACCTCCCCCCTCTCAGAAATGATAAGCAATTTTATCTGTTATATATGAATGATCATGTAAAACAACACTTTCATATTTGTTATTGTTGTAAGAGATTACTCATATAAAACCAAAACCCCCAAATAAAAACATAAGTTAAAAAATGTGAAATATAATATAGTCTGCACCTGACTCCCAACAGTTCCTTTTCTGGAGGTGGATAGCATTCTTTGTCATAAGTTCTTTAGAATTGTTTTGGGTCATTGTATTACTGAGAGTAACAAAGTCTTTCAGA
This sequence comes from Monodelphis domestica, assembly GCF_027887165.1. Lineage (NCBI taxonomy): Eukaryota > Metazoa > Chordata > Mammalia > Didelphimorphia > Didelphidae > Monodelphis > Monodelphis domestica. The sequence continues at coordinate 54,930,921 of NC_077231.1, read as the reverse complement.
ATTGATAATCATATAGTATTGCTATTACTGTGTATAATTTTCTCCCAGTTCTGCTTATTTCACTCTGCATCAGTTCATGTAGATCTCATCAACTTTTTCTGAATTCATCCTACTCATTGTTTCTTATAACACAATAGTATTCCATCACCAACATGTAACAAGTTTTTTAGTCATTCCTCAACTTTCAGTTCTTTGCCACCACAAAAAAAGCTGGTATAAATATTTTTGTACATACCTTTGGTATGATTATTTTCTACTACATATCATATACTAAATTGTGTACCTAATCTATTCCATTGATCTACCACTCTTATTTTTTAGCCAGTGCCAGATTGTTTTGAAGATTACCAATTTTTTTAGATCTGGTACTGCTAAGTCAACTTCCTTCATTTTTTTTTCATTTATATTCTTGCCTCATGGAGGGCAAGCAGAGCAAGGTGCTCCTTTACTCTTTGTTTACCTTGAATTGCTGTCAGCTATGTCCACCATTTTATTTTGTCTTTTCTTTTGCAAAGTTCATTTCCTTAGGTAAAGAAAATAGAAACAAAAGAGGAATTGAGCACTTATTTTTTCTCTTGTTGTTTATCATTTCATCCACTCCAAATAAAGAGCCTATCCCTTTTTTGAGTCTCTTATTTGCCCATAATACAGCTTTATTAACTTTTGTTATCCTTAATCTCTCCCATCAGTCTCAACTAATTCTGGCTTTAGTGATTGTAATATTGTTTTTATAGAACCTCTATTCAAATGTACACCTTCTTTGTAAAGTTTTTTCTGATTCCTCTTAGATATAGGTGCCTTCCACTGCATAAACTGACCATGTATTTATTTTGTAGGTACTCATTTATCTGCCTGTCATTTTCTCCCTCAATAGAATATAAATTCCTTGAGGATACAAACAGTTATATTTTTACCTTTCTATCTCCAGCGACTAGTACAGAATAGGATATGTAATAAATTCTTATTGATTAATTAGCCATACCATGCTCATCTTTTCCTCTTATCTGCCCTTGGTTCTTCTGTGCATATTTTAAAATTTTAAGTTAGTGAGTTTTCTATGCATTTGTATCCCTTTCCATGAAAAACCCTCTTCTTTCTCTCTCTCTCTCTCTCTTTTTTTTAAGGAAATGGAATTATTTCCTTTTATGTCTAAAATTTCATTCTTGAAAGTTTCTCATCCCTCCTGGAATAATCTCCCCTGTAGATTTTTTAATGCATGGAATTTTATCTTTCATCTTAATGTTTGAAATCTGCTTCCCCAAATTCTAGGTTACTTATCAAAATTTTCCTGACTTTCCTTCTCCCATCACAAACTCTAGAAAAGGTTACTTCCTTCCTGTGATTTCTTTCTTTTCAACCCTAGCAAAATCCTCCATTGGTGTGAATTCATGAAATTCTCCTTGTTGATTCATCCACCTTTGGAAGGATGAAATTATCATTCAGGCAACACAGGAAGTTTTTTGAAACTTTGATCTAGTTAATTAAAATTACTTGAATTAAATTGAATACTTGAAGTCTACCATCACTATTATATTATGTTTCTTTGTCCAGCTTGTAATGTTTGCCACATTATTTATTCACTATTTCTGTCTAGATGTGCTATAATGCTATGATGACAAAATTTTGTGCTTCCTGTGTTTCCAAATTCTCAAGGAGCTGTAGTCTCATAGTATAGACAAATACTTAAATAAATATGATACAAGGTAGATTGTGATATCGGGGTAAAGAAGAAATTCAGACAAGATTTTATGTAAAAATGTTACAGAATTCAAAATTTACATCAGTGAAGGCTTCATAGTTAGAGCATGTGAGGCAGCTTCTTAAAGAAAAAGTCTTGAAGAAAAGAATTTCATCAAACTTAGACTGTAATTCCTGTCATAGGTTGACTTCAGATCAGAGAACTGCTGGAGTGGAATATTGCCTGTATGAAGGTAGAGAGTGCATTTGAAATAGGGCTAGGTGTATATAGGTTGAAACCAGATTCTGGAGATCTTTAAATGTCGGATAAAGGAATTTATGTTTCATCATAATGAGTAGTAGGGAGCCTCTGAAGGTTTTTGAACAGAGCCGTGATATGATATCAGAAGTTAGTTTAGCAACTACTTGAAATATGGATTATAGAGATAAGAGACTGTGGAGAAGAGAGGATAAATTAAGAGATTATTAGAGTAGTTCTTATGAGTAATGAGAGCTTGCACTAGGGCGGTGGCAGTATATGTGGCAATGAGGAGGCAATTATGAACATATAAGCCAAGACAGAATGAGCACATCTTGGCAGTTTGTTCAGAGTAAGAGGTAGGGCATCAAATCAAAGATGATTCAGATATCGAGATTCTTTATATCCAGAAGGGTAGAGATGACTTCAATAGACATTGGGAGGAAAAGTGGATTTCAGGGGAAAGATGTTGTATCTACCTGGGTTATGTTGAGTCTAAGGACTACTGACCCAGCCAGGTGCAGCAGGTGTAACCTGGGAATGAGGTGGAGGAACTCAGGGGAGACATCAAGGCACAATATTTCTCTTTGGTCATCCTCTCCCTAAAGGTGATAGGAGGCTAAAAAAGAGAGCAGTCAAGCAGACAGATGGGAGGAGGGCTAGAACAGGAGCCTAGGGAAGAAAGGAGTCAAGAAGTGAGAGAAGCATGGCTCCAGATTCTGGCTACTGGCTAGGGAGAGTAGAATGACAGAGGCCACTAGATCCACAGGAGTCTGGTTGTCATGGAAAGTGTTGTTTTGATAGAGCAGTGGGAATGTGAGCCATTCAATCAAAACATTTGATGTAGAAGAGCCAGGGTAGACCTATTTTTTTAAATAAATTTAGCATCATAGATAATATTTCACACACACATCAGTATGTTAAGGGAGTAGCATAGTGAAAGGGAAATATTTTTAGGAGAGATATCTAAGCATGTTTGTAGGTAGGAAGAAAAGGCACCAGTAGAAGGAGGAATTGAAGATGAGTGAGAGGAGCAGTTAGGAGATGCACAGCGTTTAGAGTATTGAGCCTGGAGTCAGGAAGACTCCAGTTCAAATATGGCCACAGACACTTACTGGCAGTGTGACCTTGAACAAGTCACTCAACCCTATTTGCCTCAGTTTCCTCATCTGTAAAATGAGTTTACAAAGGAAATGACAAACCACTTCAGAATCTTTCCCAAGGAAACTTGAAATGGAATCTCTGAAGAGTCAGCCACAACTGATAAACAAGAGAGAAAGGTAGTGATTTCTTGAATTGAATGAAATAGGAATAGATGCCACTGATGGTGTAAATATAAATTCCATCCTAATATTTTGTCTATGGATATAAAAAATAATCCACTTAAATCCCTTAATTCTGGGACCTCAGATTGTTTGCTCATAGGTCTGTATAATTTTTTAAAATGTTAGTCTTCCCTGCTTCTTCTGGAAAAAGTTGTTATCAGTTCTATTTTCTGAATATTGGCCTGTCTCCAACTAGCAGGACCAATATATCAAGAGTCACTGATAGCTCTGATGAATTCAAAATTTATGTATTAAATGATTAACTAAATAAAGGATTCTGGTTTCAGAAATCTGCTAGTTTGTTTGCTCTGGGTAGACAGTAAACTTACTGAAGTGAGAATGGCTACTTGATTTGCTACAATTGACCACTTAGGTCCTGATGGGAAAAGCAGTTTAAGAAAATTCCCTGTGGTCGTAAACATTATGACCCTTTCCTGAATAAGTTACAAATTATTTCTACAAGCTATATGATATTGTTTGCTCTGTATTCTGAGTTTAAAAGGAAATGTAGGTGCTTTTTAAAAAGTAGAACATAATTACAGCTGACATCTTCTAAACATTAGCTGAATTAAAATTTCATATATTTCTCATCCTAGCATATTTCTCTTTTACTTCATTAAAAAACTATTGTATGCTTAACAAGAAAAAAGCATATCCATTTATAAAGTAGAATAGAAAAAGAGGATCACCTGTTACTTTCAAAACTGTCTTGTCTATGTGTGTGTGTGTGTGTGTGTGTGTGTGTGTGTGTGTGTGTGTGTGTGTATTCTGAATTTCCTCCATTTCTCTCCCCTTCACTTCTCTGATTGAAAGGTGGAGGAATCCTTGTACCCTATAAACATAGCCAAGCAAAAGAAGTCCACATATTGACCATGTCTAAAAATGCATGTTTTATTCTGTACTTTGAATAGATTTACCTCTCTGTTAGGAGGTGGGGAACATGCTTTAAGAGTCTTCTAGAGTTGACTAAGCATTGCTTTGATGACAGTTTTTAAGTCTTTAAAAGTTATTTGAATATTGTTATTGTCTGGTTATTTTCAGTTCAATCTTATCCATTCATACAAGGCCTCCTAATTTCTTTGAAGTCATTCTTTTAATAATTTCTTATGACATAGTAATACTCCATTATGTCTTTATATGTGTATTTACTGTAATTTATTCTACCCATTCCCTAAGTGATACTTGCTTCCTTAGTTTCTAGTTTTTTGCTACTACAGACTATAAATATTATTGTATTTCTGGGCTCCTCTCCTCTTTCTTTGATATCTTTGGATTTTGGCCTAGCAGTGGTATTACTAGATTAAAAGGTATGAACATTTTATTAATTTTTGAGTTTAATTTCAAATTGCTTTGTAGAATTGCTGAACCAAATTCACTACAACATGAGCAGTGTATAGGTATGTCTGTCTTCCCACAGCTTCTCTAACAATTGTCCTCTTCCTTTAGTCATCTTCCAGTTGTTATCTTTGCCAGTCTGAGGAATGTGAGGTAGAAAGTTATTTAATTTGTGTTTCTCTTTGACTTGGAGCTTTTTATTTTTTTTTTCAAATGACAGTTGGTAGCATGGATTTCTTCCATTGAGAACTACCTGTTAGTATCCTTTGAGCATTAACTTATTAGGTAATGGTTGTCATTCTTATATAAGGCAGAGCATCTTCCGAAAGTCTTTGTTGAATATTTGGATAGGGAAAGGGATAGGGATTGGGATTAGACCTGTGAATTCATTGGTCAAGGGAATTCCCAGAGGACAAAAGCTCCCTTTACCAATGCCTGTTAGTATCTTCTCTGTAATTTGTAGTCTTTGAGAGGTTACTGAAAGATTATATTTCTTGCCCAGAGTTACATTGTATATGAGGAGTAAGATTTGAACCCACTTTTTCTTGGTTTTCTCATTATTTCTCTACCAACTACTACTACTAAAAGTTCATACATTGTATATCACAACAGTCCCCAAAATACTTGTATATCTTAGAATGGAAAGCTTTCTTTTTTTGACCTCACCTCTCAAAAATTAATTCTGATCTAAGAAACTGCATTTCAGCTCATTTGAAACGGCCCCCTTATTATTTTTTCTCTTTATTTCCTTGCTCTAAAGTATTACTATTCTTAGGGAACTTGTCAAAAGAATGTTGAACTCATTTGTAAAAGTGAAAGGGGAGATATAAAAAGAGAAAAGACTTTGTATGTTGAAAAAGGCCATTAGAAGGAAGTCACATGAACTTTTAATTTAGCAGTCTTTGAAAAGCAGATTTTCAAAATGACCCATTTGAAGCCTGGCAGTGTGTTGAACTATTGAGAGCAGACCATGTTAATGCTAACAAGATAGTTCCTAAGTCCAGACATTTTAAATGGAATTATTTCAAAGGACAATATCTCTCAATGTTCTTTAATTTAGATTCCATTTATATAATTTAATCTTTGGACTGCAATCTTTGATTTTTAAAATGTAGAAGTCAATTAAATTGTCATTTTTGTAGCACTTGGGAGAAATTTGCATTATTTTTCAGAGTGAAAACTACCAATAGTGTTTATTCACTTTTATTTTCATGAAGATTCATGTTAGAGTAACTGATTAGCCCAATGAATTTTATTAATTATTCACATCTGAATCAACAATGAATAACAATTCCATTTTATAGTAAAGATCCCTTGTGTTTACTTTTAGTAGTATAAAATACCTTTTATAAAGAACTATCTATTTACTTCATATTCTCAAAAATTATTTATAGGAAGGTGTTTTCCAAACACTGAAGAAATATAGAAACTGAGCAAAATTTTGGTATCAGATTTGTTTTTCTATTAATTGGTGATAATTGAGGATGGTGTAGATCTTTGTTGGTCCCTTAGATTGACATGGCTTTTGAGGGTCCAGAAAAATAGCCTTAACCTTTTTTTTCTTTATTTTGTATTTTTATTTAACCACTATCTTGTTTTAGCATGAACCCTTCCAGCAAGTTGAAATTAGATTTAGAATTATAGAGTATTAGTGACAAAAGAATCCACGTGTTTAATTTTACAGAGGAGGAAATGGAAACCTAGCAGATTTTGACTTTCCTGAGATCAAACTGTTAGTAAATTGCAGAAGCCTGCAAAACTCCCAGTACATTGTTTGTTCTTCCTGCTATGTAATATTAATGCCTTTCCCCCCAAAATCATCCATTCATACTATGGATAGTTGCAAATTTAGACTAGTGTAGCAGAGGAAAGAGAATAAACATGATTTCTACTGTGTCGGGCAAATATGATCTTTGATCTTTACAACTGTGTTAGGTAGGTTCTAGTATTATTTCTGTTTTAAAGTTGGGGAAACTGAGGCAAATTGCAGTTTAAGTGACATGTCTAAAGTCACACATCTAGGAAGTAAGTGTCTGAGGTCTCACCTTTCTGGGTCCAGGCCCAGGGCTCTCTTTGCTGGACCACAGAGCTGCCTCAAAAGAAGAGTAGCATCCACCAGTAATTCAGTTGCCTTTCTTGCTAATAGTTTTTCCAGATCTTGTCTGTTCTCTGAGGTTTTCTCAGTCTAGCAGAATGCCTTCTTATTCATGCTTTTACATGCCTCAGCCATTTGGTTACTTGTCTGTCCTTTCCCTCTCTAGTCTCAAGCCTCTTCACATACCCTACCTAGTCTGTTATACTAAGATGCATTGGGAAGATGGTCTTTATCAATGAAAAGGGAACAATTTTAGAACTTAAAATTTTTTCACAAGAAGTATAAAAGTTAATTTCCAAAGCAAACTTCGTGTAACATTTTAACTTTTTACCATGTGATTTAGGCTCTGCTTTAAACAGCATGTAACAAATGAATTAGTTTATGTCACATTTATATTCTATTTTCTTGTGTAGCTAATATATAAAGTTGATTTTTCTATTGTATATGAGATATCTTGGCACGCAGATGGTATATAGAAGCTAAGAGAAGAAAACTTGTTGCAGACTTCAGACTAATGAGTAGCTTTTGGGGGTCTGGGAAAAATATGTTAATATGATATTAGCACATTATCTCTAGTAGTTTGGTCTTGAGTAGAGTGATATCCTTAATGAGTGATTAACAGTAGCAAGCATAGGCAGTGTCTTGGCTCCATCTAGCTAGAATTCATTCTTATGTCCAGGGTAAAGAAATGGCCAAAATAAAATTCCAAATAAGAGAAACTCTTATTTCAGAGTGTAAACAGAATTGTTTACTGCAAATGTATAAGATTAGCCTTTATTTACTGAAATATTTATGTGAGTGGGACTTAAGTTGTCTTGGGTAACCTGTTTCTCAGTTCTCACCTTTCATAGAGACTGAGACTTGATCACATGGTTCTCAGCCAGTTTCATTTGAGGCTCCAAAATTATTTGGTATCTTTTTAGTAGATAAATTTTTGCATGACCGGTTAGCTCACATAGTTGGAGCAGATGATAATAAGGATGAAATCATTAATTCTCTCATCTTTATATCATAATCATAGGGTGTAGATAGATTTAAGACTTAACTAAGAGTCTTGTTACATGTGTAGCATTGTTCATAATTAAAAATAAAATGAATATATCTTTATAGAATGTCTATATTTATAGATACATAGGTATGAATTTACATATATACATAAAGACACCAGTGAAAGAGCTAGTTTGATTAGTACAAAGCCATCAAAACCCTTGAAGAAAAATAACTTATTATTTCATTTAGGCACCCATTAATTCAATTACTAATATGTGCAGGAGACTTCTGCTAGGCACTGTGAGTATGGGGTAGATAGAATACAAAGTTTATATATAAGATGGTTATTAGTTTCACAGATTTATTATCAAATAGGGATGAGACACCTACAGATAACTAGAGAAAAGTAATATAAAGTAGTAAATGATGCCATTTGTGGTCTGGAGGAAAGCTGGTAGTGAAAGTCAGTAATATCAACCTAATGGGCAAAGAATTCCTGAAGTTGTCAATTTAGTATAATGAAAGGAGATAAATTTGGAATTGGAAAACCCAAGCTGGAATCCTGTCTCTGCTGCTTGCTTACTTGTGTGCCATTTTATATGTCACCTAATTTTTTTGACTCAATTTCTTCATCTATAAAATTAGGAGATTGGACACACTGCCCTTTAAGGACCTCAACAACTATAAAGTCTTATAAATCTGCCAGCTGACTGGGATTAGAATTGTAACTGTGGTGATCAGTCTCCATTGATGTTCTGTGTTGGCACGAAGATAATAAACTTTCAGTGGCTATTCTAGTGTAACACAAGCTTTGATAATTCCTACTAAAACAGAAAGACTTCAAATTGAACACAGTGAGGGGGCCTTTCAGATTACCTGGACTTAGCAAAACCTTGGTAGTGGGAAAATGCATGACACATTTGAATAATAACAATTGAAACTGTTCTGCAAGAGCATAAAGTTTATATATGGGAACCATGGTGGATAAGGCAAGATAGAGAAGTTGAGGCCAGATTGTAGAGATTTGAATAGTAGAGTATATTGCTGAGTGCAGTGGTGACATTCGGGTTTTGACACTGCACTCAACAATATACTCTACTGGTGGATTTTGAGCAGAGGAATGACACTGAGTCAGGATTTTAAGAAGATTATTGTTTGCTGTGTGCAGAATAAATCAAAGTGGGAAGAGGCTGTGTATAGGGGGTCCAATTAGAAAGGGGAAATGTGCAATGGACAGAATATTATGCGTCAGAGGACTTAGATCCAAATCATACCTCTGTTCCTGTTTATGTGACTTTAGATAAGTACCCTAACTTCTCTGGACCTCATTTATTTCATCCATAAAATAGGGTGGAGAGTAGGTTGGATTAGATGACCAGTAGTCTCTAGCAGCTCTAAATCTTTAATACCATGATCCTAAGACTGAATTAATTTAGTACATTAAGAGTAGAAAGAGAAGGAATAGAAGCTGAGTAACAATAGATGGACTTTGTGCCCACTGTGATATAGTGGGTGAGGAAACAGTCAAAAGTCACTGTGATTTTTAGTTTCATGATTAGGATGGTCATGGTGCTAGTGAAAAAAATTGGATGAATTGGTAGTCCATAGAGAGTTCAGGCTGAACAGAAAATTTTGATTTCAGTTTTAGGCATAGGCTAGAAACTACCCAATATTGACTCAGAAAACTTCCTTTATTAAGATAAGCTTCATTACATAGAGTTGGAAGTTGAATTGAATGGAGGTTACTTTGAGGGAAAAGAAAATGAAAACTGGCAGTTGAAGATTTAGTTGTGGACCACATACACATTTAAGGGACAGGAAGAGAAAATGGAGCCAACGATGATAGAAAGATCAGAGGGAATGAAGGTTTCAAGGGTCAGGCATGAAAACAAATCTGTAAATCAAAATATGTACAGGATAGACAGACTGACTTCATAGGGACAAAGAATGAAAAGGAGGCCTGCATTAAATCATATTTGTCTTTAAAAGGTTCTCTATCATGCAAGGGTCACTCCCCTGGCTTATGCAGATTAAAAACAACAAATACCTGCTGTCACTGAAATAGATCCCCAGGAAGAATCTAAACATTCAGAAAAATGGGAAGAAATGATGACTGTAGAGACATATGTGTGTATACAGGCATATGCCAAATGACCAGAGGAACATGTGAATTTCCCCGCCAGTTGAAGGTTTAAGAAATTTCCTTTTTTATATTTGTTCATCTGGCATAGTAGATAGAGAAGTCCTGAGACTTTATCTGAGACTTGAAGGAAGCCATGGAAGCCAGAAGGTGGGAATGAGGAGAGAGAGCCACCATTTCAGGCATGGGAAGGAGAAGAGGAGGAGAGACAGGAAACAGGAGAGGAGCACATTCAAAAGTAGGAGATGAACTGCAAAGAGGCCATTGGGTAGCAGAGGAAATGAGGAGTGAGATGTAAGAACTCTTATTGAATGGATGGATAAATGAATAGTATTTGTTAGGACTTCCCCTATGTGCTTATTATGAATTATTACTTAGCTTACACTACATTCAGAACTGAAGATACAAAAAGAAAAAAAATAGTTCCTACTCTCAATGCACTCAGCTAGGGGAGACAAAGCCCATGGAAGGTTTCAGCTGCAAAGTAGATGCTAGTGCCTCTTCTTAATGCCATTTCCATTGCTAAAACACCATCAGTTTCTGAAGAGGAGCCATCTGACAGTTCCAGGAGCTTTGGTAGATACAACTTTTTTCTGAGTCTTCAGTGGTTGTGGACTTCCAAAGGGTAGAAAAGAGGCTAGGTTATGGCAGACTTTAAAACCATACAGAGAATTTTATATTTGATCCTGGAGTAATATAGAACCATTAGAAATTGCTGAATGGTGGGATGTGTAGGTGGTGTGGTTAAACTTGTGCTTAAGGAAAATGGACTGGAGATGAGAGAGGTTGAAGGCAGGAACCAAGCAGCATGAGGTGATAAGGCCTGTATCACAGTGTGGCAGTGTGAGAAGAGAGAAGGGAGTGTGTATGATAAATGATACAGAAGTAGAATTGGCAGGACTTGGCAACCAATTGACTATGGGGAGTGTAAGAGAAATAGAGTGAGGAGGTGAGGAAGTCACTTAGGCTAAGTGCCTGGGATGATGATGGCATTCTTTTTTTTTCCATTGAAAATTTTTATTTAATTAATTTAGAATATTTTTCCATGGTTACATGATTCATGTTCTTTCCCTCCTCTCCTCCCCACTCCCCTGTAGCCAATGTGCAGTTCCACTGGGTTTCACATGTATCACTGATCAAGACCTATTTCCATATTATTGATAATTGCATCAGGGTGATCATTTAGAGTCTACATCCCCAATCATATCCCCATCGACCCATGCGATCAAGCAGTTGTTTTTCTTCTGTGTTTCTACTCCCACAGTTCTTTCTCTGGATATGGATAGCATCTTTCTCATAAGTTCCTCAGAATTGTCCTGGATCATTGCATTGCTGCTAGTAGAGAAGTCCATTCAATTGTACTACAGTCTATCAGTCTCTTTATATAATGTTCTCCTGGTTCTGATCCTCTCACTTTGCATCAATTCCTGGAAAGTCATTCCAGTTCACATGAAATTCTCCTTGGAACCAAACCTGAACTCGGCTCTTCCTGGCTCCAGGTCCAGGGCTCGATCCACTGAATCACCTCTCTCATACAAGGAGCTAAAATGCTCTCGCTCCTTGACTTTTCCTCTGAGAACCTTACTTTCCTTAGGGCTCAGCTTCAAGATGACTTTCCTTATTGTACCAGGTGTAAAGGAGGGATTTTGGAAAGAGAGGCAATCTCTCCTGCCCCCAGTCACTAGGTATCTTGAACATCTTGTGTTCATTTGTGAACATGAAGTATTCCTGTCATTATATTGCAGGCTCCTCATAGGACTCTGACTCATTAGTTGATTAAAAAAAAAAAGAGTTTTCAGAATGTTTCATTCAATAGTGTGAAATATTACAGAAAGGTAAAAGACAGTGAAGACTGAACTGGTCATGAGGATCCTATGAGGATCATAGAATTTAGAACTGGAGTGATCTTAGAAATTATCTAGTCCAGGCTGCAGGGCAGCTTCTTTTGGGGTTACCTGTAAGCTGAGAATGACTCTGACACTTTTAAATATAGTGAGACTTTATACCATACAGAGTTAGGCCTGCTGTTGTCCCTGAACACTTAGATATTAATAATGATAACAATAATAATAATAATTGCTTACATTTATAGAAAACTTCAAAATTTACAAAGAGTTTTTCATATATTATCTAATTCAATCTTAACAACAGTTTTATGAGGTGTAGGTGCTATTATTATCCTCATTTTACAATTAAATAAACTGAGACTGGGGAATGTTAAGTGACTTGCCAAGACTTATACAAATAGTATCTCAAGCTGAATTCAAACTTGGGTCTTACACTCTTCATTTATTCCATCCTGCCTAATAAGTAAGGTAGTAAGTGGATGAGCTATGATTATGATTAAAGTTCTCTGATCCCAAACCTCATGTTCATTTAAATGATTCTTATATATATATATATATATATATTCTATCTGCTTCTCACACAGTTCATAAAACACTGATGCCCCAATGGTTTTTTTTTTTTTTTTAAGATCTGGCTTCCTGCAATGCATCTTTGAGTTATTTCTGTTCTTTAAAGAAGTTATTTCACCAACTAATAATCCTGACAAACAACATTGTCTCTAAATTCATATTTAAAATTATTATTCCTTTAGAAAAATGTAATTGCTGCATAAAGTCAGGCTTCTAAGCAGGTGACTATGTTGAATTTAGATCCTCTTAATGTTAGATATTCTTTACAGTAAGGACTTGTTCAGTCCAAGAAAAAGTGAGAATCAACAGGATACTCTTGGAAATTTTAACATTTATTATTTCATTAAGATTCCATGCTCTGCTTTTAAAAATAAGTTTTCATTTCACTACACCTAAACATAGTTAATTGTGGGAAGTAGCTAGTATGCTGATTAAGATTTTTTTATTTTTTATTTTTTTTTTTCCTTTTTGGAAAATTTTTTTTTTTTAATTTTAATATTATTTTATTTGGTCGTTTTCATACATTATTCACTGGAAACAAAGATCGTTTTCTTTTCCTCCCCTCCCCCCTCCCCCCCCCCCCCGCCTTTCCCTCTCCCATAGCCGACGCATGATTCCACTGGTTATCACATGTGTTCTTGACTCGAACCCATTTCCCTGTTGTTGGAGTTTGCATTATAGTGTTCATTTAGAGTCTCTCCTCAGTCTTATCTCCTCCAACCCTGTGGTCGAGCAGTTGCTTTTCAGCGGTGTTTTTACTCCCACAGTTTATCCTCTGCTTGTGGGTAGTATTTTTTTTTTTAGATCCCTGCAGATTGTTCAGGGAAATTGCATTGATACTTATGGAGAAGTCCATCACCTTCGATTGTACCACAATGTATCAGTCTCTGTGTATAATGTTTTCCTGGTTCTGCTCCTTTCGCTCTGCATCACTTCCTGGAGGTTGTTCCAGTTCACATGGAATTCCTCCACTTTATTATTCCTTTTAGCACAATAATATTCCATCACCAACATATACCACAATTTGTTTAGTCATTCCCCAATTGAGGGGCATCCCCTCATTTTCCAATTTTTGGCCACCACAAAGAGCGCAGCTATGAATATTTTTGTACAAGTCTTTTTGTCCATTATCTCTTTGGGGTACAAGCCCAGCAGTGCTATGGCTGGATCAAAGGGCAGACAGTCTTTTATCGCCCTTTGGGCATAGTTCCAAATTGCCCTCCAGAATGGTTGGATCAATTCACAACTCCACCAGCAATGAATTAATGTCCCCACTTTGCCACATCCCCTCCAGCATTCATTACGTTGCATAGCTGTCATGTTAGCCAATCTGCTAGGTGTGAGATGATACCTCAGAGTTGTTTTGATTTGCATCTCTCTGATTATAAGAGATGTAGAGCACTTTTTCATGTGCTTATTAATAGTTTTGATTTCTTTGGCTGAGAATTGCCTGTTCATGTCCCTTGCCCATTTGTCAATTGGAGAATGGCTTGATTTTTTGTACAATTGATTTAGTTCTTTATAAATTTTAGTAATTAAACCCTTGTCAGAGGTTTTTATGAAGATTGTTTCCCAATTTGTTGCTACCCTTCTAATTTTGGTTACATTGGTTTTGTTTGTACAAAAACTTTTTAATTTGATGTAATCCAGATTATTTATTTTGCATTTTGTAATTCTTTCTAATTCTTGCTTGGTTTTGAAGTATTTCCCTTCCCAAAGGTCTGACATGTATACTATTCTGTGTTCGCCTAATTTTCTTATAGTTTCCTTCTTTATGTTCAAGTCATTCATCCATTTTGAATTTATCTTGGTGTAGGGTGTGAGGTGTTGATCTAAGCCTAATCTTTCCCACACTGTCCTCCAATTTTCCCAACAGTTTTTATGAAATAGTGGATTTTTGTCCCAAAAGCTGGGATCTTTGGGTTTGTCATATACTGTCTTGCTGAGGTTGCTTGCCCCCAGTCTATTCCACTGATCCTCCTTTCTGTCTCTTAGCCAGTACCAAATTGTTTTGATGACCGCTGCTTTATAATATAGTCTGAGATCTGGGACTGCAAGACCCCCTTCCTTTGTATTTTTTTTCATTAATTCCCTGGGTATCCTTGATCTTTTGTTTTTCCAAATGAACTTTGTTATGTTTTTTTTCTAAATCAGTAAAAAAAATTTTTGGGAGTTCCATGGGTATGGCACTAAATAGATAGATGAGTTTGGGTAGGATGGTCATTTTTATTATATTGGCTCGACCTACCCATGAGCAGTTAATGTTTTTCCAATTGTTCAAGTCTAGTTTTAGTTGTGTGGAAAGTGTTTTGTAGTTGTGTTCATATAGATCCTGTGTTTGTCTCGGGAGATAGATTCCTAAGTATTTTATTTTGTCTTGGGTAATTTTGAATGGGATTTCTCTTTCTAGTTCTTGCTGCTGAGCTGTGTTGGAATTATATAGAAATGCTGATGACTTATGTGGGTTTATTTTGTATCCTGCAACTTTGCTAAAGTTGTTGATTATTTCAATTAGCTTTTTGGTTGAATCTCTAGGATTCTTTAAGTAGACCATCATGTCATCTGCAAAGAGTGATAATTTGGTCTCCTCCTTGCCTATTTTGATGCCTTCAATTTCTTTTTCTTCTCTAATTGCTACTGCTAGTGTTTCTAATACAATGTCAAATAATAGAGGTGATAATGGGCATCCTTGTTTCACTCCTGATCTTAATGGGAATGGATTTAGTTTATCCCCATTGCAGATGATATTAGCTGATGGTTTTAGATATATACTGTTTATTATTTTTAGGAATGACCCTTCTATTCCTATGCTTTCTAGTGTTTTTAGTAGGAATGGGTGTTGTATTTTATCAAAGGCTTTTTCTGCATCTATTGAGATAATCATGTGATTCTTGTTGGTTTGCTTGTTGATGTGGTCAATTATGTGGATAGTTTTCCTAATGTTGAACCAGCCCTGCATCCCTGGTATGAATCCTACTTGATCATGGTGGATGACCCTTCTAATCACTTGCTGGAGTCTTTTTGCTAGTATTCTATTTAAGATTTTTGCATCTATATTCATTAGGGAGATTGGCCTATAGTTTTCTTTCTCTGTTTTTGGCCTGCCTGGCTTTGGAATTAGTACCATGCTTGTGTCATAAAAGGAGTTTGGTAGGACTCCCTCTTTGCTTATTATGTCGAATAGTTTGTATAATATTGGGGTTAACTGTTCTCTGAATGTTTGATAGAATTCACTGGTGAATCCATCAGGCCCTGGGGATTTTTTCTTAGGCAGTTCTTTGATGGCTTGATGGATTTCAATTTCTGATATGGGATTATTTAAGAAAACTATTTCTTCTTCTGTTAGTCTAGGCAATTTATATTTTTGTAAATATTCATCCATATCACCTAGATTGGTAAATTTATTGCCATATAGTTGGGCAAAGTAGTTTTTAATGATTGCCTTAATTTCCTCTTCATTTGAGGTGAGATCCCCCTTTTCATCCTTGATGCTATTAATTTGCCTTTCTTCTTTCCTTTTTTTAATTAAATTAACCAGTACTTTGTCTATTTTGTCTGTTTTTTCAAAGTACCAGCTTCTAGTCTTGTTTATTAGCTCAATAGTTCTGTCACTTTCTATTTTATTAATTTCTCCCTTAATTTTTAGGATCTCTAGTATGGTTTTCTTCTGGGGGTTTTTAATTTGTTCATTCTCAAGTTTTTTGATTTGCATTTCCAATTCCTTGGTCTCTGTCCTCCCTAATTTGTTAATATATGCACTCAGGGATATGAATTTTCCTCTAAGTACTGCCTTGGCTGCATCCCATAAGGTTTGAAAGGATGTTTCGCCGTTGTCATTTTCTTCAACGAAATTGTTAATTGTTTCTATGATTTCTTCTCTAACTATCCGATTTTGGAGTATCATGTTATTTAATTTCCAATTAATTTTTGATTTGGGTCTCCATGTACCCTTGCCGATCAATATTTTAATTGCCTTGTGATCTGAAAAGGCTGCAGTTAATATTTCTGCTTTTCTGCATTTAAGTGCCATGTTTCTATGACCTAGTGTATGATCTATTTTTGTGAATGTGCCATGTGGTGCTGAAAAGAAGGTGTATTCTTTTTTGTCCCTATTTATTTTTCTCCATATGTCTATTAATTCTAATTTTTCTAAGATTTCATTCACCTCTTTTACCTCTTTCTTATTTATTTTTTGATTTGATTTATCTAAATTTGATAGTGGTTGGTTCAAGTCTCCCACTAATATGGTTTTACTGTCTAATTCCTCCTTCAATTCTCCTAGTTTTTCTATTAAAAATTTGGATGCTATACCATTTGGTGCATACATGTTGATTAGTGATATTTCCTCATTGTCTATACTTCCTTTTAGCAGAATATATTTACCTTCCCTGTCCCTTTTGATCAGGTCTATTTGTACTTTGGCTTTGTCAGATATCATGATTGCAACTCCTGCCTTCTTTCTATCGGTTGAGGCCCAAAAGGTCTTACTCCAACCTTTAATTCTAACCTTGTGAGTGTCAACCCGTCTCATATGTGTTTCTTGAAGACAACATATGGTAGGGTTTTGTGTTCTAATCCAATCTGCTATTTGTCTGCGTTTTATGGGTGAGTTCATCCCATTCACGTTCAAAGTTATGATTGTTATTTGTGGATTCGCTGGCATTTTGATGTCTTCCCCTAGTTCTGACCTTTCTTCTTTAGCTTTCTCCTTTTGAACCAGTGATTTACTTTAGGTCAGTCCCCCTAGTCCCCTCCCTTGAGATGCTTCCCTATCTAGCCCCTCCCTTTTTATGCTCCCTTCCCCTCCCCCCTCTCCTTCCCTCCCTTTTTGTGCTCCCTCCCCCCTCCCCCTCCTTAATTTTCCTTTCTTTCTTGCCCTAATGGATAAGATAGAATTCAGGATCCCACTGGATCTAGATGTTCTTCCCTCTCAGATTTGATTTCACTGAGAGTAAGGTTTAAGTACTTCTACTTCACGCTCTCTTCCTCTCCTTCTCATATGAGAGTTCTTCCCCTCCCCTTCCCATGTGTATCTTTATATGGGAAAGTTTATTCTATTGATTCCCCCCCTATTTCTTGAAGTTAATCTTAGTATTATCACGGTTCCCCCCTCCCTTTTCCTTTTTTTGCCCCAACTTTCCCCAAATCTTCTTGATTCCCCAATCTTTCCCTATGCATGTTTCTTCTAACTACTCTTATGATGATACAATTTATGAGAGTTACACAAAACATTTTCCCCATATATTAATATATATAATTAGATGTAAATGTAGTCCTTATAGAAGAGAGTTTGACTTAAAGAGAAAGATAAGATTTATCTCCTTTTCCCTTTCTTTCATATTTACCTTTTCATGTTTCTCTTGCTTTCTGTGCTTGGATATCGAACTTTCCACAGAGCTCTGGTCTTTTCTTAGCAAATGCTTGGAAATCTTCTATTTTGTTGAATGCCCATACTTTCCCCTGGAAGTATATAGTCAGTTTTGCTGGGTAGTTGATTCTTGGTTGGAGACCCAGCTCTCTTGCCTTTCTAAATATCGTGTTCCATGCTTTGCGGTCTCTTAGTGTATTAGCCGCTAAGTCGTGTGTGATCCTTATGGGAGCCCCCTTATATCTGAAGCTCTTCTTCTTGGCTTCTTGTAGGATTTTCTCCTTTACTTGGAAGCTCTTGAATTTGGCAATTACATTCCTAGGCGTTGTCTTTTGGGGATTTAGTATAGAAGGTGTTCTATGAATCCTTTCTATTTCTATTTTGCCCCCTTGCTCCAGAACGTGGGGGCAATTTTCTTTTATAATCTCCTCTAGAATAAAATCCAATTTGTTGTTTACCTCTGGTTTTTCTGGGAGACCGATGATACGGAGATTTTCTCGTCTTCCTCTGTTCTCCAGGTCCGTGACCTTCTCAGTGAGATATTTTCTGTTTTCTTCCAATTCATTAATTGTTTGGGTTTGCTTTATTGATTCTTGCTGTTTTATCATCTCACTTTCTTCTAGGTGCTTGATTCTGGACATTAGGGACTGGATTTGCTTTTCAGCCTTGTCTGCCCTTGTATTGGCTGCTTCGAGTTCTTTTTCCAATTGAGCAGTCTTATCTGTCAGACAGCTGATCTCTTTCTCCCATTTTTCTTTCCAGAAGGTTTCCATCTTTTGGCTAAGTTCCAGTTTGAGATCTTCCAGAGCTTGTTGATAGTTTCCATTTTGGGAGGCGTGTTCTGAATTTTTTTGGATTTCCTCTTCATTCTCCTCTTTCCCTTGGGTACTTCCACCATAAAAGTTTTCAATAGTCACTTTTTTCCCTTTCTTCCTGGAGGCTTGATTTTGGGCCATGTGAGCCATCCCTTTGGTGGTTTTATTTCCCTTTCCTTTTTGGTCTGGGGTCTGGGTTATAAGAGCGGTTTTTCTGTGAATTTAGGTTGCTTCAGACTAGTTCTTCCCAGCCTCAGAGCCCAGGTATTCAGCTCCGCCCAGATAATCCGTGCGCCTTGTTCAGCGCAGCCCGCCCGAAGTCCGCTGGCTTCTCCAGTGAAAGCGCCCTGAGACGTTTTTTCCTGGCAGTCCCCAGATCCCAAGGACCCTGGAGTGCCCCCCCCAGACAGAGACGCTCCCCACTCACTCGCTGTCCCGGTGAGCGCTCAGGTAGCTCACTCTGGTTTAGTGGGGGAGGTGGGGTGGGGGAAGGGCGGCTCAGTTCACTTTTCTGTGCAAGCTTTTCCTTCTTATTTTAGTGTGGAAATGTTCAAGCCCCACGTACCTTCGCCTCTGTGGGGTACTGGGGAGTCCTTCTGTTCCTCCAAAGGTGATTTTATGCTCCTTTGATGTAGTCTATTTCGTTCGGTGCTGGGGAGAGGAAACGTGCCGCGTCTAGATTGCAGCCATGATTACCCGGAAGTCCAAGATTTTTTTATTTTTAAATGGTTACTGCCATTTGAGATTCATGTGGTCTATTTTGTAGCCACAAGCTTGAATGAATGAGCTTTCATGAAGTGGTTTTTTTTTGTTTGTTTGTTTTTGTTTTTTTTTTAATCCTTACCTAAGAAAGAAGGGTAAGGTCTAAGCAGTTGGGTTAAGTGACTTGCCCAGAGTTACACAGCTAGTAAGTGTCTGAGGTCAGATTTGAAGCCAGTACCTCCTGTCTCCAGGCCTGGTTCTTTATCCCCTGAGCTGCCTGGCTGCCCCTGACATTGCCTTTTCAGAAGTGATATAGACCCCAAAGCCCCTAGTGGGGGTCAGGTTGTACTGTCTACATGAAATTGCAAATGGTATGGTAGCCAGTGTGAAGAAGTTTGATCTCAGGGAGTTCTGAATTGAGGGGCTTAGCTTCTCCCCAGCATGGCCTCTTAAATATAGGTTTAGGGGCAGCCTGGATTTGAGAGGACCTGGGTTCAAATTTGACCTCAAACACTTATTAGCAGTGTGACCCTGAGCAAGTCATTTTGTTCTGTTTGCCTAGCCTTTGCCCTTCTGTCTGAGTTGTTACTAAGACAGAAAGTAAGAGTTTACAACACAAAAATAAATACCTTCTTATAAAAAAAACTACAGGAGCAAACATTAAGTTTGTGTATTTCTTCAGTGTCTGAAGGAAAAACAAACCAACCACAAACTAAACTACAAAAATGGAGGTATTTTTAAAGCAAAATGCTTAGAAGTGTAAACTAATAGCACTGTAGCCTGCAGTTATTAGATTCTCCCTCTGATGATCAAAGGGAACCATAAGTGGACAGATTTCAAGAGGTGTTTTCTATGAACCTTTTTTCAGTTCTTGTTATGGCTGCAACTAGTCAGCTGCAACATTCTGTGAAGAATGACTTCATGGTGAAGAAACTGTTTTGGGACAGTAACCATACCATCAATTTCTGATAGCTTTTCATGCTTTGCCTATAGGATATTTATGAAAGACTAATTTAGGATGTAAAATCAAACACATAAGCATTAAATTTAGGTTGAGATGATAAGGGAGAAAAAAAATTAAAACCTTTATATAGAATGAGGTTATTTCTACACCGTGTTAAAAAGTATACGGACCTAGTGCATGTCTTGAATATTTTAAGAGTCCAAATGGCCCTTTAGTCATTGTAAATAGTCTGGGTCTTATTTGATAATGGAACTACAATTAACTTCATTTTTACATAAGAGTAGTTAAACAAAAATGCTGGGTTTTAAGAGAAAAATGACTAGAATATTTGAATACTGACTTTCAGTTTATCTTTTGTGGAGGGGGGTTATATATTATAATTGCTAATAATGGAAAACTTCAAATTAGTATGTTTTGTTTTTATATAGGCTATGTTAATTGCAGTTATTGGTTTCCATTGCTAGTATTCACTTAATTTTATTTCTATTTTGTAAATATGAAGCTATTCAGTTGTTAATAAATTTAAAAAGGAGAAACCTGACAATTCATATGAGTAATTTAATTGAATAAAATAACAATCTAGTAGTTTTTATTCAGACTTTGTCCCTGGGTACTTTCTGCATCTTTTCATGTTGTTGAATCTTATCTTACTCTTGACAGTTCTTTCCTCTCTTGCTTTCCTATGACCCAGCTTCCTGGTACCTCTCATCCTTACTTTATGGTCTCCTCCTTTAGTTTTTCTCTCTAGGTTTGAATATTTCTCTATTTCCCTTTCACCTGCCTTATCCAATTAGGATCACAATACCAAACCCTCCATTTCTACTTCTCTGTGTTTAACCTTGATTTCACCAGCTCCATTTATATATTGTTTCAACATCTTAAATTCAACATATTTATTTTTTTACCTTTATTTTGTCATTATTTTAAATTTAAATATTATTATTATAATTATTATTAAAACCCTTACCTTGGGACTTCTGGGTTAAGATGGCCACAATGTAGAAGCAAGGATCTTCCTCTCCTCACCACTGACTGATAGAAAATGCCTCAAAAGGACAAAAAAAAAATCACATGAATGAAGGGGCTCAATTGTAGGTTGCAGCCTTGAAGGCATCAACTTATGTGATCAATTTGAGCATTTCCACACTATAAGGGGGTTAAATAACTCCCACCAAAGTGTGAGCTATTCAACCCTCCCCCACTCCACCTATGGCACCAAAGTCAGAGCCAGTGTGCCAGAATCAGAGTAAGCATGGGGCAATCCCTAGGTTCTCGGGAGCTTTGGGCGGGGAGTACAAAAAGGGAGGGAAAGAGAAGAGGGAGGGAATTTAATAGATCCTAAAAAAGGCTGGATAAAAATATATTGGGCATCAACTGAGAAAAAGAAGGCAGGAGTTACAATCATGATATCCAACAAAGCCAAAGTAAAAATAGATCTGATTAAAAGAGATAGGGAAGATAATTACATCCTGATAAAAGGCAGTATAGACAATGAGGAGATGTCAATAACCAACATATATGCACCAAATGGTATTATAGCATCCAAATGTCTAAAGGATAAGCTAGTGGAGCTTATGGAAGAAATAGATAGTAAAACAATACTAGTGGGAGACCTGAACCTACCACTATCAAATTTAGATAAATCAAATCAAAAAGTGAATAAGAAAGAGGTAATAAATGTGAATGAAATCTTAGAAAAATTAGAGTTAATAGATATGTGGAGAAAACTAAATAAAGACAAAAAAGAATACATCTTTTCAGCAGCACATGGTACATTCACAAAAATTGACTGTGTACTAGGGCATAAAAACATGGCAAACAAGTGCAAAAGAGCAGAAATAATAAATGCAACCTTTTCAGATCATAATGCAATAAAAATAATTAGTAAGGGTACATGGAGAGGGAAATAAAAATTAATTGGAAATTAAATAATATGATTTTTTCAAAATCAGTTAAAGAACAAATCATAGAAACCATAATTTCACTGAAGAGAATGACAATGATTAGACATCCTTTCAAAATCTATGGGATGTAGCCAAAGCAGTACTCGGGGAAATTTATATTCTTGAGTGTATATATTAACAAATTAGGGAGGGCAGAGGTCAGTGAATTGGGCATGCAAATTAAAAAACTAGAAAGAGAACAAATTAAAAATCCCCAGATAAAAACTAAATTAGAAATCCTAAAAATTAAAGGAGAAATTAATAAAATCAAAAGTGAAAGAAATATTGAATTAATAAATAAGAAAAGAAGCTGGTACTTTGAAAAAACAAATAAAATATACAAAGTACTGGTTAATCTAATTTTTTAAAAAAGGAAAGCAGAAAACCAAATTAATAGTATCAAAGATGAAAAGAGAGACCTCGCCTCTAATGAAGAGGAAATTAAGGAAATCATTTAAAATTATTTTGCCCAATTATATGGCAATAAATAGGGCAATCTAGGTGATATGGATGAATATTTGCAAAAATGTAAATTGTCTAGATTAGCAGAAGAAATAGAATACTTAAATAATCCCATGTCAGAAAAATAAATTGAACAAGCCATCAAAGAACTCCCTAAGAAAAAATCCCCAGGGTCAGATGGATTCGATTAAACATTTGAAGAACAACTAATCCCAATACTACACAAATTATTTGACAAAATTAGCAAAGAAGGAGTTCTACCAAATTCCTTTTATGACAAATATGGTACTGATTCCAAAGCCAAGCAGCTCAAAAACAAAAAGAAAACTATAGACCAATCTCCTTCATGAACATAGATGCAAACATCTTAAATAGAATACTAGCAAAAAGACTCTAGCAAGTGATCATGAGGGTTATTCACTATGATCAGGTGGTATTTATACCAGGAATGCAAGGATGGTTCAATATTAGGAAAACCATCCACATAATTGACCATATTAACAAACAAACCAACAATCACATGATTATCTCAATAGATGCAGGAAAAGCCTTTGACAAAATACAGCACTCATTCCTCTTGAAAACACTAGAAAGCATAGTAATAGAAGAACCTTTCCTAAAAATAATAAACAGTATATATTTAAAACCATCAGCAAACATCATCTGCAATAGGGATAAATTAGAAGCCTTCCCAGCAAGATCAAGAGTGAAATAAGGATGCCCATTATGACTTCTTTTATTTAATATGGTACTAAAACTCTTACCTTCTGTTTTAGAATCAATTCTAAGTAAAGGTTGCAAGGCAGAAGAGTGGTGAGGGCTAACTAGACATTTGGAGTTAAATGACTTTCTCAGGGTCACCCAACCCAGAAGTGTCTGAGGCCAGATTTTAAAACTAGGACCTTCCATCTCTAGACCTGGCTCTCTATCCACTGAGCAACCTAGCTGTCCCAAATACATTTAAGTCAACTCACTCATCATATGATCTTTTTCTCCATAAGCTATATAGTTTGTGAGTCATCTATGTACAAATTGAGGGCATTCCTGATGAAATTGGTAACAGGAAACAATAAAGCTTTTTTTTTTCTTTTTTGGTTAGCAATATTCAATAATAGACCACAATTTTAACATTTTACAGATGCCTGCTATTGTTTTAGGTAGCTGTTGTGCAAAACTCATTAGACTAGCTCTCAATACAGACAAGCCCAGCCAGCTCTTTACCCACCAGGATTCTTTGTTGTTCAGTCATCCATCATATCAGCTGATTGATCAGCTGCAAAGACTGGTTTTCCCCTTTCTGCTTTTCCTTCTCTAACTAGAGACACAACAACAAAGAGCAACATGCCTTTTTTTAAAATGCCATTTTATTTTTCCCCGATTACATGTAAAAACAATTTTTTAACATTCATTTTTTTCAAATTATTTATTTAATTGATTTATGATATTTTTCTATGATTACATGATTCATGTTCTTTCCTCTCCTCCTCCCTTGCCCCTCCTGGAGCCAATGAGCAATTCCATTGGGTTTTACGTGTGCCATGATCAATTTATTTCCATATTACTAATATTTGCAATAGAGTGATCATTTGAAGTCAACATCTCCAATCCTATCCCCATAGAACCATGTGATCAATCATATTAACATTCATTTTTTTCAAAACTGTGAGTTCCAAATTATCTCTCTCCTTCCCCTTGTTCCCTCTTCCTGATAAAATAATCAATCTGATATGGATTTTACATGTGCAATCATATAAAACCTTTTTCCATATTAGTCATTTGGTAGAAGAGATTTCAAATGAGGGGAAAGAAAAATAAAGAAAGGAAGAAAGGAAAGAAAGCAGGCAATCTGGCTCCATTCTTCCTTGGAAGGCAGATGACATTTGATTCTCTGGAATCATTGCATTGCTGAGAATAACCAGATCATTCACAGTTGTTCATCAAAAAATATTGCTGTCATTTACAGTGTTCTAACGATTCTCACTTCACTTTGCATCTCTTAATGTAACTCCAGATTTTCTCAATTTTTCATTATAGCACAATAGTATTCCATCACAATCATATACTACAACTTATTCAACTATTCGTCAATTGATAGACAACCCCTCAATTTCTAATTCTTTGCTACCACAAAAAGAATTGCAAGAAATATTTTTTTAGATAGGTCTTTCCCCCTTTAAAAAAAATCTCTTTGGAATATAGACCCAGTAATAGGATTTCTGGATCAAAGGGTACACAAAGTTTTACAGTCCTTTGGGCATAATTCCAAATTGCTTTCCAGAATGATTGGATCAGATCATAGCTCCACCAACAATTCATTAGTGTCCTAATTTTCCTGTATCCCCAGCAACATATTTCATTTCTCTTTTCTGTCCTATTGGCTAATCTGATATGTGTGAGGTGGTACTTCAGGGTTGGTTTAATTTTGGTGCATTTCTCTACCCAAGAGTGATTTAGAGTATTTCTTTCATATGATCACATATATACATATTTAAACCTTATGGTAATAAATTTAAATTTATTCTATATTAATGCTATTAAATATCCTTAATATTTAATATTAAATTTATTTTATACATAGATTTATAATGTAATTATACTTATAATATTGTGATAATATATAAATAAGTGTAATTAAAATGTATTTTATTTTAAATACTTAAATTAATTTAAATTCATAATTATTAGTAAATAAATACTATTAAATAATGTCAAAAATAAATTTAAATTTAAATAAATAATATAAATATAAATAATAAAACATAAAAATAAATTTAAAATAAATTACTTTGTCTTAGAATTGATACTAAGTATTGGTTCCAAGGCAGAAGAGCAATAAGGGCCAGTCAATTGAGGTTACTTCCCAGGATCCCAGGATCATACAACTGAGGAAGTGTCTGAGGCCAAATTTGAACCCAGGACCCTCCATGTAGTTATAGCTGGTTTTAATTTCTTCATCTGAAAACTTTCTGTTCATATTCTTTGATTGTTAGTAAATTGGAGAATGACTTTTTAAAAAAATAAATTTGACTTAGTTCTCTATATGAACAATGAAACCTTTATCAGATATATTTCTAATACCCCCCCATTTGTGCTTTCATTTTAATCTTGATTACATTGGTTTTGTTTGTATAAAATCTTTTTAATCTAATATAATTAAAATTATATCCATCTTACTTCTTATACTGCTTTCTTTCTCTTGTTAGGACATAAATTCTTCCCTTATCCATAGATCTGGCAGATGAACTATTTTTTTTCTTCCCTCCTCTCTCCCCACCCCCTCCCATAGCTGATGTGCAATTCCACTGGGTTTTACATGTGATGTTGATGATCAAGACCTATTTCCATATTATTGATATTTGCACTAAGGTGATAATTTAAAGTCTACATCCCCAATCATATCCTCATCGACCCATGTGATCAAGCAGTTGTTTTTCTTCTGTGTTTCTATTCTCACAGTTCTTCCTCTGAATGTGGAGAGTGTTCTTTCTCATAAGTGCTTATAAATTGTTCTGGATCATTGCATTGCTACTAGTAGAGAAGTCCATTATATTCAATTGTGCCATAATGTATCAGTCTCTGTGTACAATGTTCTCCTGGTTCTGCTCCTTTCACTCTGCATCAATTCCTGGAGGTCGTTCTAGTTCACATGGAATCCCTCCAGTTCATTATTCCTTTCAGCACAATAGTATTCCATCACCAGCAGATACCACAATTTGTTCAGCCATTCCCCAATTGATGGGCATCCCCTCATTTTCCAATTTTTTGCCACCACAAAGAGAGCAGCTATGAATATTCTTGTACAAGTCTTTTTCCTTATTTTCTCTTTGGGGTATAAACCAAACAGTGCTATGGCTGGATCACAGGGCAGACAGTCTTTTATCACCCTTTGGGCATAGTTCCAAATTCCCCTCCAGAATGGTTGGATCAATTCACAACTCCACCAGCAATGAATTAGTGTCCCAACTTTGCCACATCCCCTCCAGCATTCATTACTTTCCTTTGCTGTCATGTTAGCCAACCTGCTGGGTGTGAGGTGATACCTCAGAGTTGTTTTAATTTGCATCTCTCTGATTATAAGAGATTTAGAGCACTTTTCATGTGCTTATTAATGGTTTTGATTTCTTTATCTGAAAATTGCCTATTCATGCCCCTTGCCCACTTATCAATTGGGGAATGGCTTGATTTTTTGTATAATTGATTTAGCTCCTTATAAATTTAAGCATGCTTCCTTAATTCAGTTATGATATCACCCTTTATTTTTATTTTTATTTATTTATTTTAAAACCCTTACCTTCCATCTTGGAGTCAATACTATTTATTGGTTCCAAGGCAGAAGAGTGGTAAGGGCTAGGCAATCGGGGTTAAGTGACTTGCTCAGGGTCACACAGCTGGGAAGTGTCTGGGGCCAGATTTGAACCTAGGACCTCCTGTCTATAGGCCTGGCTCTCAATCCACTGAGCTACCCAGTTGCCCCCATCACCCTTTATTTTTAAATCATGTACCTCTGTTGATTGTATCTTGGTTTTGGTGTGAGATGCAACATGCCCTTTTGAGAGATTTCATCTCTCAAACTGCCAGTCATGCTAAATGACAGTAGCTGCTTTCTAGCAAGTTTCAGTGTTTATGTGGCTAATAAGGAACTAGTATCAGAAGCCTTCTTGTCTGCTGACACCCCTGTTGCCAGTTTCTTAATGTAAGTCTGAGAGAACAGGTTTTTCTACCCTGGATGTGTTTTCAGTTCTCTCTGGCCTCTTTGTTCATTACCAGCCAGTTTCATTGGCTCAAATCGGAGCTTCCCAGTAATCACTGACTCACTTTTACTCTTGTGAGGTAAAAACTCATAAACTCCTGCTTTAAAATATAAGCAAGTAGGCCTTATTTAGCCAGCCAGTAATCTACAAATAGTTATTTATCACTTTGTGAATTTTAACCCTAAGCTTTAAAAACAGTTACACCCAAATGAGCTGACTGGTCCCAATGCCCTTGCTGCTTCACACCTCAAATGAGGCCTTTTAAAACATTGTTTCTCTGTTTCTTCAATTGCATTTTGCATCTTTTCAGTAAATGAAAGATTTTTCTGTTTCTTTTAGTCACCAACTTGTTCATATGCAAAAAGAATATTATATCCTTTACTTTTAAGTTTAAAAATTATCCTTTATTTTAAGCTTTTTATCTGCCCATGCCCATTTTTCTGCCCACCCTTTAGCAAATAAATGTCACACATACCACATCTGAAAACTGCATTACTTTACATAGACATATTAGTTGTTTTTATTAAATAAAAGTTTTTTCTCTCCCTTTCAGTCACTAGAATGTTTACCTGTGAAAGGGATATTACCTTATACTCGAGTTAATTTTTTTCTTGTCTTTATTCAAAAGGAATTATTTTCTCCCTTTTCAGCAGCTAACTTGCTCACATATTAAAGGAATACTTTTCATTAGTAAAATAGGAAATAATCTTGCAAGTAATCTAGACTTTAAGTTGTAACAAATTATGTGAAATTGATTGTTTTCTTATCATGTACAGAAAAAAAAAACCTGTGAGGTGAACTTTCTTTTAGGCTTAGTAAGTTTTGTATGTTATATGTATGTTATAAATTATCACATATGTGTGCCATTGTGTAAATTGACAATTAGCTAGAAATTTAAAATCAAGTGCACAATCTATGGAACAATTTAAAAATAGAAATCATAAGTATAGACACATAATTAAAAATTATCATAAAAGAACTCAGTGGATTGAGAGCCAGGGAGGTCCTGGTTTCAAATGTGGCCTCAGACATTTCTTAGCTGTGTGATTCTGAGCAAATCACTTAACCCAAACTGCCCAGGCCTTACCCTTCTTCTGCCTTGGAACCAATACTGTTCTGGATTCTGAAGAATAAAAAGACTGAAGCTACCTTAACAACATAGGCCAGATTAGTATAGTTATTTTTATTATTATTTTACTTGTTCTTCTCCTACTTATGGATCTTGCACTAGAAGAGACCTCAGATGCCATTCAATCCAATTTCTTCATTTTTTTTTATTTGAGGAAACTGAAGCTCAAAGAGAATGACATACTCAGAGTCTTTTAGTAAGTGTTGGAAATGGCATAGGGTTTGATTTCAAGTCCTCTCACTTGAAAGCCAACAATCTTTACACTGTAATCATTGCCTCTGATTTAATTGCATATCTTTCTTTTATTCGTGTGAAGAATTGTTTGCCAAATAATTTTTTTTCTGAAAGATATTTTGGCAAGTCTGTCAGTAATTTATTTATAATATTTAGAGATTTTTACAGTTTTAGTGGACTATTTAGATAACTTATCTAATCTTTTGAAATGTTAATCAGCAAAAATTAGTTAGGGATTTCAGTTTTAAATTCTCACTTTTTCTTTGATTAGAATATTGTTCTCAGAATGAAAATCCTTAATTACATTTAGTCAGTTCTGATCTTCAGATCCTTTCTTCTTTTTCCATTCATCTAGCAAATTCTAAAGGTTTTTTGAAAGGCACAAACTTCATAATGTGACAAATTGGAAAGAACACTTAGAAATGATTACTTGTTTCCTCTGATCATTCCACTTAACATTTCTTTTCAAGTTCAGGATAATCGATAAATGTTATTGAATTTTTCCCTTCAAAGGTTTAGATAATTCAGACAACAAATTAGCGAAGACTTTTATTCAAATCACAATGAACACCATCAATAGCCTGTTTTTCTT
Organism: Monodelphis domestica; assembly: GCF_027887165.1. NCBI lineage: Eukaryota > Metazoa > Chordata > Mammalia > Didelphimorphia > Didelphidae > Monodelphis > Monodelphis domestica. Next base: position 54,901,723 of record NC_077231.1, on the reverse strand, counting down.
ACAATTCTCTTATGTTGAGTAATACAAATTTCTAATTTTTTTAAAATTTTAATATAAATACAAAAAGCACATGTGTAAAGATTAAAATTTAGGAAACTGAGGCAGGAAGAAATTAGTTTCTCTCTGCAAGGAGCATTATATTTTTAAAGAAAATACAGGATAAGAAAGCACGTGTCTAGGCCCAGGGGCCTAGACAACCTCACCTACATTATGAAAAGAGCCACATCTGCTTGCAAGCGGAAAACAGGGAAGAAAAGAGGCACAAAAGCCTTTGCAATCAGGTTAAATACCCCATCTCGTTCTCGGCCCAGGTGATGTTTTCAGTGAGATTACAAAGCATTCTGAGGAAGTGGAGCAAGGGCTTCTGGGGATTGAAGTCCTGGATTCAAGTCTATTTTTTACATTTCTCCGTGTGATCATTATTGGAAAAAATTAATTTTTTCCCCAAAAGGATCATGAAAACATAATCAACTTAAAGATTACAATAATATGAGGATAAGAGGAGAAAAAAAACAACAAAACCAGTAATTGCTGGTCGCATTGACAAAAAGTCAGTTAGGGGGCAGTCCCCTTTGGCATGAAAGTATACATACAAATAAATGTTCAATCAACCACACCCAAAGTTCATTTTTGTGCATTTGTGGTCTGGAGGCTTCTTCATGGTATCTTCTCCAACACTTCAGTTTCTGGATTCAGAGAGGTAGCATCTTTCTTTACCTAAAATTATTCTCAAAAGGAATTTAAACTTTGCAATTTAAATAATAATATTTTTTACATTTCCCCGTGTTGTGGGTGATTGAAAAATACAGGATTACTTAGGGATGCATGGCTGAGGTATGAAGTATATGAACCAATTGGTAAGAGAAATTAAAAAGACATCAGAAAAATCCAAATAAAAAAAAAGAAAATACTGGATGAAAATATAGACTATCAAAGTCTTATGTGTAAAAATTCCAAGTAAAAAGAAAAATAAATCTATAACAGGTCCTTGAATCAGGGCCCAATTAAATGATGTAAGCAATGATGCATTTACCCAGTCAATAGCCATGACTACAGAAAAGTACCACAATATGAAAGACAGAAAAGGGCACCAGATTATAGGAGCCAAGGTTGAGATACTCGTGTGAGTAATTTTAGAGTGAGTTTGGACACAAGGAAAGCCTATGTCTAGCAATGTTAAACACAGTAACCTTGAGTCTTCACACTAGGTTCAAGACCTTTGTATTGGCCTAGAAGTGCATCAATTCGTCCTGGACTGGCTTTTTCTTTGGCTCTGTGCAATGGCTCTTGTGTATATCTTGTCCTGGAATCAGACAGAATCATTAAGCAAAGTCCCATAATTTTTAAATAATTAGTGGCATAATTTTTATAGTCACAAGCTTTTTGGGGTATGCATTGGCAAATGTATCTTAAACTTATAGTACTGAAAAGTCAAAAAGTTAAAAGAAAATCTTAATGTTGGTGACGTGCTTCAAATATAAAAAGGAGAGAAAAAATAAAAAAAAAACAAATAGTATATATATTGCACATGCAAGAAAAATATAATAATAAGAGTCTTTAAAAAATTCAAAAATATAGCTTATAATAATTGACACTCTGTGTCAGCTAAGAAAATATAAAATGCAAGGCTTTCTCACCAAAAATGAGATCCATTTCCTCTTCATGCCTGGCCATGATCTACTGTGAGTGAATGCAAATGAATTGAACAAGGTAACAATTTTTCATTTTTAAAGAACAGTAGTACAAATATGTAGTTATCAGTATCCCCAAATTTCTCAATAGCCCAATTAATTACAATAGCAAGCAAACACACTTATCATTTTTACATAAGTTGCTCTATGGCATTTTTAAATCTATGAATTGATGGATATTTGTCACAATTTTTTACAAACGTAGCAAACTTTCAACCTTGGTGAATAAAACATATTTTTAAAACAAAGTAAAACTCATCTTGGGTTAAGAACATAATCAAGAAATCTATATATCATTCTGGTGGAAGTTAAGTAGTAAACTGAAGAGTATAAATAAAGGGGTGCTCCTTTTTTGGAGGCTTTTTAGGGGTACAAATGCCCTGAGATTAACTTCCCAACTTCCATTCACATGTGGGAAGGTTGGGGTTTATAATTGTATTTCACTTCAGCTATGGGCCTTACCTCGTGGTAGGGGCAGGCAAAAATAACCATAGATTGTTTAAAAAATTACAAAAATCATATTTAAAAAACCCTTAAAATCAGTTGAAATATTTAGCACATTAAATTTTTCAAAGGTTGTTGTAGCAATTGTAACCAGTTCTGAAGTCCATCCATCCTCTATGTGACAATTTACAAAGGCAAAAATAGAAAAAAAGCTGTTTTTTCATATATGGGCTTAATCAAATGATAGTTTCAATAGTTATAGGGGAAAAGCAACAGAATATAACAGTAGTCAAAACTCAGTACATTAAAATGATTCAGTATAACAGAATAATATTGAATCCAGTAATATATCAACTTAAAATCACAAAGTTATACCTTAAACAAAACAATCAGGAAAATGCAATAGAATACAGAGATTTTTATAACCATTGGAGTCTGAAATGCTTTAGAAATCATAACCTCCAGTCTGTTCCTTGGGTTATTATCCATTTAAATGCCTATTGTCGGAAGGCAGAGTGGTAAGGGCTAAGCAATGGGGGTTAAGGGACCCATCCAGGGCCCCACAGCTGGGAAGTATCTGAGGCCAGATTTTAACCCAGGACCACATGTCTTTAGGCCTGGCTCTCAGTTCGCTGAGAAGCAGAATTTTTTCCCCAAAGTTAGCTAAAAGGAATGCAGGTGAAGTTAATAAAAGGATCAATGCAATTAAAAGACATCCTTGTAAAATAGCCATTGCTTTTAAGTTCCTGCTTGAAAAAACCTTTCTTCTTTCCCTCTTGTCTCTTCCCTCCTACGCTCCAATTCACCCACGTGGAGCCAATACCCCTGCCTTTTGTTACCAGCTGGTAGAATGAGTCTTGAGTGATGAGGCTCCAAGGCTAGAGTTTATTGGGCAGGCAGGTCACCAAGTGATTGTAATCTGGGTTAAACAGGGACTGGGTGTGCTGGAGAGAGCACTGGGGTAGACCAGGAACGACAGGAATGCAGGCAAGCAGGGCCGGGAGCTGGAGTGGGCTGCCAGGGTGGGCAGGACCAGGACCAGGACCAGGTGAGGACGGAGAGAGGTCAGGATCGAAGGTTGCAGGCAGGAGCTAATCAAGAGGGTTTTCTAAAAAAGCATCTTGGAGAAACGTGGCTTAAAAAAATCTAGGCAGTAGCTATTAAAGGCTGAACTAAAGAAGAGAAAAGAATCAGAAGATTGAGATATTTCATTTTCCTGATGTGGTAAGCCAACTGTAAAGATTAAAATTTAGGAAACTGAGGCAGGAAGAAATTAGTTTCTCTCTGCAAGGAGCATTATATTTTTAGAGGTTTATTGAAGATTAAGGATTAAAGAAAATACAGGATAAGAAAGCACACCTCACCTACATTATGAAAAGAGCCACGTCTGCTTGCAAGCGGAAAACAGGGAAGAAAAGAGGCACAAAAGCCTTTGCAATCAGGTTAAATACCCCATCTCGTTCTCGGCCCAGGTGATGTTTTCAGTGAGATTACAAAGCATTCTGAGGAAGTGGAGCATGGGCTTCTGGGGATTGAAGTCCTGGATTCAAGTCTATTTTTTACACATGTTCACATGCATGTAATTTTCTTTTTTTTTTTTTAACCCATACCTTCCACCTTACAATCTATATACTGTTTTGGTTCCAAGGCAGAAGAGAAGTAAGGGCTAGATATTAAGTGACTTGCTGAGGGTCACACAGCTAAGAAGTGTCCAAGGTTAGATTTGAACCCAAGACCTCCCATCTCTAGGCCTGGCTTCTCTCTATCCACTGAACCACCCAGGTGCCCCAATGCATGTGATATTCATTTGGGATATGCTCTGCTACTCTTTTGGAAAATATTGGCAACATTGTGTAAGAATCAAGACTAAAGTTCATATTTAAGGTTTTAAAAAAGTTTCTTAAGAATAATGGGATGCTAATGTTCGAAATTGACTAAATAAACTAATTCAAATTAAAAAAAGAATAATGGGGAGCTTTCAGCTGACTAAAAATTAAGAAAATAGGATTGTGGTGGCTGAAACAGTTAGCATATTTTCAAAGGCAAATTGATCAGCCTCAAAAAGTCATGTTTGAATGTGCATATTTTATTTTTATAACCTTTGATTCAAATTGCTATTTGCATGGGATTCTCTCCTCATTGTTTGAGATTTATTACTTGGCACCTTTGTGATGGGCAGGAAGAGTTGGTGAGAGCTAGAGATGAGAGAGCACATGGTTTGGGGTTTCCAGCTTTGAGAGAGAGTAAGCATCATTCCAGACTTCCTTCAGGTCCTCAAAGGGAGAGAAAGACAGTGAGTGGGAAGATGCTGACAGGTGGAGGAGCTGGCAGCTATTGTGTCCCCATTGCCACCTTGTTACATTGGAGATTTAATTTACCAGTGGTCAAGATCTGTTTGTCTGTCTACCTCTTTTCTCTCCTCAATACTCTTTCTCTGCAGCCCGTTCCCCATCTCACTTGCAATAGGAGAGAGTTTGTTTCCTTTGTTTTGCCTACCATATATTCTCCTATGTATACTTTCTCTGATAATCTATTTGCCATCTGTTTGGATCAATGAGTTTATTTGATATTTGCTATATTGATATATGTTTGTTGTGAAGTTGGCATTTGGTGGTAAGATATTGAAGCTTTGAATCTATAGTCTGGAGTCTTCTCTCCCTGAGATCAGGTGTACAACTTGAACCTAAAAATTATTTCCCCTAGATTAACAATATTTAAGGGGGCAGATAAATATAATCCTAGTTCTGTATCCCCTCTCTTGGAGAACAGAGTGACTAGACTCTGCTCCCAATTTCCTGCTTTCCTTCCTGGCAGAAATCCAAATCTTCACTGGGAAAAGGTGATGAGAAAAGGGAGAAAGCTCTAGAAATATCTATTCCTACCACCCTGGCAGCCATTTGCCAAAAAGAAGTGGTACTTATTCCAATAAAACACAAGTCCAGTTTTATTGTTTAGATCTAAATTTTCATACTCACTGAAAGTAATTGCAAAAAATATTCATAGGAAAAACTTTGTGACACAACTTTATGAGACAGTTATCTGGTGGTAAACTGGTAGAAAGTAGTTCTTATCTTAATGAGGCATTTTCATGAAAGTATTAGAATTAATCTTAAAGGTACTGAACTTAACCTTCTGCCAGAATAGATAAGCGACCAATTCAGTAATTATACTTTCTCTGCTCTGAATTCCAACAGACTTGTTGATAAGATTACTGGTAAATTAGGAATAACACCAATACTAATTTGGGAGGTGAAAATACAAGATAGGATTCTTAACCACCCCCACCCCCAAAGTCAGCTTAAAAACTGCACTAGAACATTCCAGGAGGACTTTTTGTAAAATGTTAATGGCTATTACAAAAGTACTTAATTTTTTTATATTTATGTAGTCTAACTAGAAATACTAAAAAAGTTGATTTTTATAAAAGTGTGGTGGATTAGTGTGATGTGAGGGTTAGTGTGCTTTGTTTTGCTCATGCTAATTACATATGCACTAAATATATTAAAATTGCACTGACATTTTGGACACCCTGTACAGGATGGATATATATATATATATATGCATATATATATATATGTATGTATGTATGTATGTATGTATGTATGTATGTATGTATGTATGTATATACAGGGGTAGACTGGGGTGGGGATGGGGGATTATACCAGCTTGGCAAGTGAGGAAAGATATTTTGAAGGGGGGAGGAAGCACTTCAACTGAAAGGAGACAGGGTCTGCAGCAGCCCAATGTCTGGAAAGAACAGTTCTTGCCCTCAAGAATCTCATAGTCTAGCCCATGGAGACAAAAGCCTAAAAATGCTAAGAATTGCTCAGTATTTCCTATCTGTTGTTGTCTTCCTGGTCATAAATTCTTTCTTGATAATCTGACTAAACTGCTTCTAATGATAGCCCTTTTATAAACTTATTTTTCCTTAACTGCTTTTGCTGTTTTGAGAAGAGTACTGCTCATATTCTTCAGTTTTCTGTCTTAAAGTATTTTCACAAATGAGGAAGTATTTTAAACTTGTTATGCATTTTCCTAATGGAATAACATAATTTCTAAAGCGTCAAATTGTAGCCAATCCAAAAAGCAATGTAGTTAGATATATGTATATGAGTGCATGTATATACATACATACATATATATGTATATGGGGTACCGTAAATTATTATTGATAACTCTCACAGCAGAAGTGGCATAAAAGAAAGCATCCACGAGATTTATAAGCTTTTATGGGCCTGGGTAGCCATAAAGTGAGAGAGATGAGAAAAAGTGTGAGTGTTTCACTAGTGAGCACATGATATTGAAAGACTGGGGTTGGGTCATTTCCCCCCTTCTACCACCCTCCTCATTTGTGGGGGGAATATGGAGAAGGGATGAGAATGGGATTTTTTAAAGGATTGTTGTTTACACCCTGGAATGAATAACCACATTGAAGTACAAGCTCCCCTTTATTGGCTTCTGTTTTATTCAGCTTCTTTTCATAGTTACTGTTTTGTATCAGTTAAATTTAATTGGCAATTATGATGGAATTATTATCTCAACTGCTCCCATTTTCCTCAGCTATTTTCACAGCTTATTTAAATAGGTTGAACCTCAGTGCTGACTGCACATGTATTTCTCATCATTGTAATGTGTATTTACCGTGATCTTTGATTGGTTGACTGCTGCATACACATAGTTGATTCTGAAATGACTGTATTTGTAACCAGTCTTCAACAAGATATAGTCTTTTTTTCCTTTTTTTGGTATGTTTTTTGGTGCTGGTTATGACTAGTTTCTACTCTTCCTTCAGAAAGTATTAATATACAGACATGAGCCTTCTGAATTCTCTTAAAATAAGTTTTTTTATCCAGAATCATATTTTGCAACCTGGTTTTCTTTTTCTCTTTTGTATACAATGAATGAAAAAAGCACTTACTACACAACTAGTATGGGCTAAGTAAGCTCTATGCTTGGGACACAGTTACAAAAAGCAAAGGTAGTCCCTGCTCTCCAGAGCTTATTATATAAGCTAATGTAAAAGGTACAAGACAACACCCAGAGGGAATTAATTGGGGGGGGGGGGGACTCTTTTGTCCTTTAAAGTTACTTGAAAGGGTGACAAGGACCTATCCAGGAAAAATAGTAAAGTTGATATCTTTGGAGGGATCGGGAGGAAAGATTGTTAATAAAGAGATTGCGAGTTGCAGAGTCAGGAGTGAAATAAATCTTTGGTCAGGCTTTTCTGCTTTAATAATCTGGGAGAGAGGCAGGCACCAAACAGCAGGGGTGAGCAGGGCTTCAGGGGAGTAGTTCCCTCAGAAGGTCTCTGGCATAGGCTTCCTGGTAGTTGATAAAGACAAGGAATTAATTAAAATGTATTATAATAAAAAAATTAGTGATTAATGTAATGGATAACTCATGTATAAATAGTAATCTCTCAGTCTATTTCCTTTATGTCATCATGATCATTTTGAATTCTTATTACATTACGTATTTCCTATTCCTTTTGGATGTTTAATGAAACAAACTGTCAGGTTTTTTATTTGCTTCTTCTAGGAGAGTGTATATGTCTTTCATTTACCTGTGACTTCTTTAAATCTTCTAATTTCATGAAATATATGCGTAATTATTAGATATGCATTAACACTAGTGTGCATGAGTTTTTGTGAGTTACTGAGTTATTTTTCTGCTTAATTCTCTCATTTGTGGCACTAACTCTTTTGTAGTTTTATCTTAGTACTTAATGACTTGATTCATTCCATGATCATTGAGAATATTTGAAATTAGGATTATGCCAGAATATCTGGAAGGTACAGTCACTTTAGTTTTCCCTATCTATCATAATTTGCCAATTGTGACACTATTAACACCTACCAATGAGAGTTTGCAGCACAGCCAAATCATGAACAAAACTGTGCTTTCTATAAGTCTTCTGTGTTAGATGAGGTAGATGAAAAGATTAAATACACCTACAGAGTGATGAGCTCAAGTAGTCCAATTACATACTGCAAAGGTATTCAGAAGAAGCACTTGTAAGGACACAGGAGGATGTAATTTTAGGTACTGTGAAGTAGGCATTACTTTGGGTAGTAAGATAAAAAAAATTTTCTCAAGAGACAAAAGCCACAAGCTAAAAAGTATCTTAATTTTTTTTCATTATCTGCTATAGTGTCCCTAAGTTCTCATCAAGGCTTTTTTGAGGATGAACTTGTTTCCTTTGGCCCTCTTGTTGTCTTGAGACTTTGGTTTCTCCATATGATTAATCTTACATTGTTCCTTTAGAGGAATATTAGTGTGACAAAAAAGGGGCCCTTAGAGCCCAAAGAGAACATTCAGTCCATATAACGATCCATCTCTCTTAGTCCTGTTGTTTTCTTTTCCCTTAAGTGTAATAATACTCTTCTAGATCAGTGATTCTATCTAAATATATACAAAGATCAATCTAGATCTGTATATAGCTCTTTATATGGTGCTTTATATCCAGTGGAGTAAAAATAATGTTCACATAAATTGAATTACACAATTTTATTGTTATGACCAACATTCGTTTTTGTTGCCAGGCGAGAAGTTTACTTTCCTGGGCTTTTGTGTCTTTGCAGAAAGAAGTGAAGTGTTGAAAAGAAACTTGTTAACCAAAGCTGTCCATATAGTATTATTTTCAAGTTGTGTTTTTTGGGCTCCATGTAAAAATAATCATTTTATTAAAATATAAAAGAATATTTATCAGAGAATTACTTCTCTTATGAATTTTAATGAATGCTAATGTATACATTAGGAATTATTGGCAATTTAACTGTCTCATGAAATTTTTACCATTTCTGATTTAAAAACAAATGTTAAAAGAATTCTGAGCTTACAGCATAACATTTTTAAAAGTCTTAACTTGCATTATTTTGATCTTTTTCAAGCAATTTTACTAAAGAAGAAAACTTTAAGCACAATATCTCCACATTAAAAAAAAAAAAGAATTAAATTAATGAATAAATACTACTAAAAATAGTAGTGATATCTTGGGGGAGAAAGGGTCATGCCCAAGAAAAAAGTCCTTAAACAATATAAAATCTTCTTAGTGTTTAACATTATGATTGGCAAATTGGTGTGCATGTGCTTTCTACTTAGTAAAAAACAAAACAAAACAAAACCTAAAACCATTTCTGTTTTCCTTTTCTTTCACTGATGCTTCTATCCTGATGCATATTGCTTCTTCCTGGTGTGGACTGTATTTGTTTGCTGCTCAATTTACGCTACATTAAAAGCATGTTGGTGATGCCAAAGATGTCCATGGGCCATCAAGTAAGTGATTAAAGTGTTAATAGCCTACTTGAGAACATAGTAATATTTTAACATTTGTTGAGGCAAGTTAGTGTTTCAGAAGTTCTTCATTTTGCCTTTCTTTGAAGGGAATAAAAACAGTGAAAATTTTTCATAGCTGACATTCATTTAATTCTGTAAGTATCTTTTTGGATTTAGTAATGAGGCCAGTATTGGTATAGTCATCTTTTGGGCTATTTTCAGGTTGACTTGTTCCTTCATAGAAATGGTCATTAGCAGTTTAGGGCCCCTATTGAATATGTCACCCATTTTGACTATAAAGTTGATTGTATAGGAAGTTCTGCTGGTAAGATAGCCTGGAGAAGGAAAAGTATGTGGAATTCCTTTATTTAACCTCATCTGTGAATTGCCATTTGCTGTTATTCGTTGCTAAGAAAATAGGATTCAACATACTTTGTTCTGTATAGAGTAGATTAAATACTTAATCTGGATGCAAAAACCTCTCTTTTTGATTTGGAGTTTCTTTGTCGTAAATTATCCAAGGATCCAAGCTGTCTATCAGCATGTACCTTATGCAGATTTTATTTATGTTCAGAGTGTAGGCTCATCTCCATTAAAAAAAAATGGCAGTGAGCCCCCAGAGTATTGACTTCAGCATCCTTATGTAAAATGTGAATATGTAAGCAGCATAGGAAAGTGGAATTTTATGGAGAGCAGGAGTAGAAGATAAGAGTATACATGTTTGGAAACATGCAGCAGAAGGGAGAAGATAAGGACACCTGCCAGCTGGTCAAAACAATAGCGGTAGCTTCCTTTCAGGCCTTGATTCTACATGTGTTGTAACCTTTGAGCTTCAGGAACAATGTCTGGAAGCTCAAAATAGGGACTGAGGCAGCGTCCTCCTCTTATTAGAGAAGTAGCAAGCAGTCTGAGCCAGACTCTCTGTCCCATGACAGTCTTCTCTTATCACAGTGGCAGCAAGAGGCTTCAGCCAGAGTTTTTATTGCCACAATTCCATCTGTAAGTATTTCTCTTATCTGTGAGGAAGAATATTAAATATTTTTAAATTAATATATTTCTTTACATTTCTATAATCCAAAATTATCCAGAATTTTAGAGTTGGAAAAAAATTCTTAGAAAACTTGTAGCCCACCTCTGAAATTTTGATGAATGAGGAAACTGAAGCCCAGTTTAAATTGCTTAATACATTGCAAAAACAGATAAAGAAATTGACTCATTGCTCCAGATTCATTTCTTTTTTCTACTCTGCTATGCTACTTCCAAAATTAGAATGAGTTGTTCAAATTTGCTAAACTCATAAGCTAAATGTTTGCATGTAAACATTAAATTGACTACAAAGTGTTATACCCTCTGCCTACTCCAAACCTCTCCTCAAATAACAGCAGAAACGGAAAGAAAGCAAGACGGAGGAGAAAGCTCAGGATAGAGTGTCAGGAGGTCGACATTCTAAGGTCAGCTCCTTGGCTCATCTGTGTGAACTGTGTGGGACCAGCTGCTCCATTTCTTCTTCTCAGTTTTCTGACTGTGAAAAGAACATTAGCCCTAAGAGTTTCAAATGGTTCTTTCTAGCCCTGAAGTTCTATGCCAGGTTAGGCACAATACCTTAAACACAGTGCCACTTTGTTGCTTTTAATTGTTTTATATGCCTGATAAAACCATTGACAGTTTGAAACTCAACCAGGTAAAATCAGATTTTAAAAATAGATCTCACTGGGGAAATGAAACCAGAAAAACATTTCAACCTTTAACTAATCTTTCCCCTTTTAAAAGCTAAACAGCTGTGGCTATTTTACCTGAACTTTGTTACTTTTTTGCTATGTAGATTTTCTGTAATCCTTGGGAAGATATTTTAAGTTGTTTTTTCAGTTCTCTGACTTAGGTGAACTCAGTAGTGGTATTGAATAGTAACTATAAAAACATTTCAAGTTTTGTTTTCCCTTGAAATGCTTCCATATAGGTTCTAGATATGAATTTAAAGTTTGTTCTGGTAATAGAAGAAATTTGCTTTCACTTTTATGTGATCTTAAATGCGACATTTTGTTTTAAAGGCAATAAACAGTATGGCATATTGAAAGGAACCACATTTTTATTCCTATTTTTACTATGTTATAACTAATTATGTGACCTGAGTGGGTTATTCATTAAAAACTATGGCTTTCAGTTTACATATATGAAAAATGACTGAACCACCTCAACTCTAAACTCTGTAGTTTCTCTTAGAAATGTGTTTTAGTGTGAATGAAACTTGAAAATTGTGTACCATTGTGTTCTTTTCTAAATAGTCATGATCACTTCTTTTAGTGAGGGGGCTCAGATTAAGTAAATATTAAATGCTTTGTACTTATAAGGTGCAAAGAGATTTGTCCAGTGGGGGGAAAGAAGTTTGCTGAATTTAACTGAACATAAGAAAAAATGGAGCAATTAAAAAAAAAGATGAAAAGAGAGGTAGTGCAATTGATGGTAGTAGAGAAAGAGCTAGCCTGAAAACCAGCTGAAGACCCATTCTGACACATACTGGCTATGTGATCCTGGACAAGTCCCTTTACTTTACCAAAGGGGTCAGATGTGTAGCCATCAAACTGATTCATTTTAATTGGAAGATATTTAACAAAATAAATACAAATACAATAAAACATAGATAATGTTAATATGTGATTGTCTTAAATAAACATGCTGCTCAGGGATCCTTAATATCCTGTTTCTGTGAGTTTGACAGTGCTTTTCTAGAGAGTTCTCTAAGAATCTGAACTTCCTTATCTGGGAATATCCCAGAAGTCACAGATATTGTCACTGTCCTTATCCTTGTATGCAGGTGCTGCTCCTGGCAATGAGGTTGATAGAAAGAAAAATGAGGAGTACCTATTTCCTGATCTCAAGGAACAAGAGCAATTATATATTGCTAAGTCCCTTACATATATTCTCTCATTTATCCTCACCACAACCTTGGAAGTTGTGCTCATCTTATACTAGTTTTGTGGGAAATTGACAGACAAGAGGCTAATGATTTGTCCAGCTAGTGAGTGTCTGCAGCTAGATTGGAACTCATCTTTCTGACTCCAATTCAGGGACTCTGTCCGCTACACCTCTGAGAGAGAATTCATATGCTCTGTGAAAACCATTTCCATATAAAAAAAACTACACATAATCTGAATTTTAGACTTTTGCATTGCTGTGAGCTCTTATTATTCCTTAGGAGCAATAGACTCAAAATATGGTACAAGAATGTATGTATGTTCTGACTTTTTATTACCGTTAACTGTGCCAGTGTGGTTTCTGTTCTACTTTAGACAAAAGTAGAACAATGGAGACATGAAGCAGTTAGTTCATGTCCATATTAAGTGGAAACCAGTAGAGGGCATTGTAATCCCATATTTTAATCCTTGAGTCAAATCTATATGTAATCTGCCTTAAACTGTTTGCTATTCAGAGTCCTTTAGAACTAACTCAGCCCCCTCCTGTTTTGCCCAACATCGTCCTCCTTGTCATGTGCTCTTTGACCCAGTGACACTGGCCCCCTGGCTCTTCATCTCCTGGCTTCAAGCTTTCTCTCTGCTGCTTCCCATCCCTGGAATACTGCCCCTCCTCCGACACAACTATTGACCTCTCAGGTTTCCTTTAAGTCCTTATTAAAATCCCACCTCCTATAGGAAGCCTTCCTCAACCCTTCATTCCATTGCCTTCCCCTGTCCATTATTTTTATGTATCCTGTATATTGTGTGTTTTGTGTCTATTTATTGGCATGTTGTTTCCCCCAATTAGATTAGAAGGTCCTTGAAGGCAAGGACTTGTTTTTTGCCTCTTTTTATATTCTGATAGCTTAGCAAAGTGCCTGGTACATAGTAGACACTTAATGAATGTTTAATGATCAATTGATTAGTATTTTACTAGATTCTAGTTGATGTACATAATAGATACAGTGATAAAACTGAAAATGCAATCAATAAATAATACAGTAAAAATATTGGTATCTGTCATCATTATGTTTATTGTCTTATTCCCCAGGCTTAGGTCTGTACAATATTTCTTAGTGCCTCTTATTTTCTCCCTTATTTCTGAGCAGGTTCTATAAGGAGTAAGATGAAGGGAATTGAGTGGGATTTCTGATATCTTCATCAGAGGAAGAAAAATCCAGTGTAACATCCCAGTCTACTAGTGTGGTTAAAGAATGGGATAATCTTCATGAATGGATTTTTCAGCTAAAAGTGGGCTCACAATTAAGCAAAATTACCCTAGGATTTCTGCCCCAACCCCTATAATGGCAAAGTGTAAACATTGATTCATTTCTCCATTTTATATTTTTAGAAGTATAAAATTTATTAAACCTCATTTCTTCAAGTTGTTATCTACTGGCACCCATAACATCTTGTGATTTTTCTATGGAATGTTAAATATTTATCAATTAAGATTGCTTTTGAAGGTCTTTCTTATTCAAATTCAAATAATACCAGTTCTCAGTTCTGTTAAGATGAGCTTTCAAATACCATTTGGGCAATTAAAATAATTAGACAATTGCTTTAACAACTGTTTGTATACTCCCCTTCTTAAAATCATTTATAGTGTTATAAAAAGTTAATTTTAAATAGCCAAACAATTTGCCTTTTAGAGTATTAGACAAAAAATTGCAGGGTGAATCTTTAAGAAAAATTAAAAACAAGTAAACAAAAACGGAAATTTTTATATCTCATGATAACTAAGATACTGCTCTAAAATTTTTTTGGCTAGAATTGATTTTCTTTTTTTTTCCTTTAGCTTTGGTAACAAACAATGATGATTCACACCTTCTGACCTCAGCAAAGATGAATCAGCGACAGGGAAAAGAAGCCTACCTAACTCCAACCAAAGATTTGCTTCAGCCATCACTGAGTCCAGGAAGTGCTCACAGTCAGGGTGAGAGATTATGATTACTGAACAGTAATGCGCAGTTTTTATATTTTTGACTCATTTATTTTTTTGGCCTTCTCTTTCAGAAACAGTACTCTTAGTATAGTTGAACTCTATGGATTTTATCTTCTTTTAGTTTTTATCTTTCCTCTTTTCTCTTCCTTGCCATAAATACTAGTATGCCTTTTGGTCAGTTTTATAAGGTCTACACTCTACTGACTCAGAAGTATTCAGTTTAATATGTTGACCTTTTCTACCATGTTGAAAGGCAGATGCTCTAGCTCCTGAAAGTTTTCAATATGTAGAGCTGACATTTAGAATCTACTGTGTATCTAAATAATAGGCAAATTTTGAACCCAAGTCATTTTGCACATATAGTCAATCCTTGATGATCTCTCAAAAATTTTAAATTTATTTTTTTAATGACATTTGTATTTTCTACTTAAATAAAAAATTGGTTCTTTACTTTCTTAAAATTTTATGCTAGAAGTATTTTTTAAGCTGGTTGTGTGACTAGGAGAAATATTAAGCCTTTGTTACCCCATCATTATCATTACACTGTGATCTCATAGACGACTAATTAAATTGGTATTTGAAAAGTTAATTATTTTTAGAACGGCATTATCTGGTAGGTCAATCAGGGTCAACTTTGGAAACATTAAGACCTCAGTTCAAGTTTAGTTAGTGACACATACAGGCTCTATCACTCTAGCAAGTCATAAAACTTTTCTTTGCCCCAACCCCAATCACAAATTACAGAATGGTTGGTACTTTATAATGATAGAGGGAGTTTTCTCACCAGAAGTTACCTATACAGGTGAAATTATAGTTCTGGACATATATGCTTCATATATGCCACTAGAAGGCATGAGGATGTCTGGGAAAAAATGTGAAGATAGAGGCTCAGTTTCTGGTCTTGTTTCACCTACAATGTATGCCAATGTTTTCTTTCTTCATTTGTGGTTCTTTAAAACTAAAGACATTTCAAGAAAGTGCTATGATCATTCTGCCATCAAGGAGGACCCAAGGGAGGGAAAAAGTACAAAAGTAACCATTTCTTTGATTCAGGCTCCTTTCATAAGCCAGTGACAAGACTTTATACTCTTAAAAAAGTCTGAACAGTGGGCTCACCATTGTCATTGAGCACCTCAGTGAAACCTATCCTCAACAGGTATCATGTGAAGTATCCAGAGCAACCAATTCTTTTTATTATCAGGGCTTGTTCCTGAGATCTCTTCAGGAGATCTCTTTAGTCTAGTTACCCTTGATTCCCAGCCATACACTATTCTTCAAACTAGTGTCATAGGCTTCCTGACTGTTTGATAAATGAGATGAATGACTTCAGCATTTTCTCCACCCTCCCAAGCCTGAAACACTCTCTCTCCTCATCTTTGCCTACCTTCTTCAAGAAGCTTCTCAACTTCTCTGGATTCTAATGCCTTTCCTCTGGCAGTAATTGATTATTTATCCTGTATATAGCTTGCTCTGTATATATCTGTTTGCATATTATTTCCCCACTTTTATTTGAGAACTCTTTGAGGGCAGAAACTTTTGCCTCCTTTTGTATCCACAACATTTAGCATGGTATACTTAACAAAAGTTTATTGACTGACTCAACAAAGCTAAGGGCAAATCTCTCTGACAGGGAATTAACATTTAAAAATCTAAATCTCTTAGAATGCTCATCTTGGTTCCAGACAAAGGCTTACCTGCTTGTATGCTTATCAAGTGGTTTGATGTGGAGGGAAGTCCTCTCATCAGCTATGGGCAGTGGCAAAATAATGTTCTTACCCAACTATTAGGTAGATGGGTAGACAGAGCATTTAAATGCTTAGTCTGTCCTAGGTATTATGAGTGCTGGAGATCCAAGTACAGGCCCTTTCCTCCAAAGCTGGCATGCTGATGAAGGGATACTGCACAGAATGGGTAACTAAAAAGAGGGTGAACTTTCCCAATATGACACCATGGAAATATGTATGGTATAATGTGTATATAACCTGTATCATATTACCTGCCTTCTTGGGGAAAGAGCGAGAGAACATGGATGGCAAAATATTAGAAAATGAATTTTAAAAAGTTTCATTGACATGTAATCTGGGAAAAAACCCAAACATTATAATTTAAAATAAAGGTTAATAAAAAAGGTGGAGTGCTGTGTGGTATGATCTGGATAGAGGTAGGAAGTGACACTGCCTGGGTAGGCAGGCCATTCCTTCTAGGCAAGCAAAGTGTTTGAAATTGACTCTGGCTTTGTTGCTTACAGCCTCTTTAGGTGCTACTTAACTTATCTATTTTAAAAAATTAACTTTAGATTTAATAATTATAATATGATGGAGCCACGATCAGGATCACATAAGATTTGGCAGCTTCTGTGTTAAATGAGGGGAGGGCTTGGAATATTCCAGAAGACAAAGAAACTAGGATTTTAGACAAAAATAATCAACCCAGCAAAACTGGGTGTAATCCTTCAGTGGAAAAAATGGATCTTTAATGAACTAGAGTACTTTGAAACATTCCTGTTGAAAAGGCCAGAGAGGAATAGAGACTTTGACTTTCAAATCAAAGAATCAAGAAAACATAAAAAGGTAAATAAGAAAGAGATATAATGAGGGACTAAGTAAGGCTAAACCATAACTCCCAAGAACTTTAGGGCTGTTAGAACAAGCTTACATAGACAGAGGACAAGGGTGTGAGTTGATTATGTAGGAATGATCTCCGAAGAGAGATTCACTGGGAGAAGGAGAAAAAGGTGTAGAATGGGAAGTTTTCCTGACATAAAAGAGGCCTACACAAGGAAGAGCTTTTATAGTGGAGGAAGAGATGGGAGTGGCACGCAAAGCCTGAACCTCATCAGAATTGATTCTTAGTGGGGAAAGGAGTTGAGAAAGGAATGACAAAAAGAAGGGTGGATTAAGGGAGTCGGTGGTTAGAAGCAAAATATACTTTTTGAGGAAGGATAAAATAAAAGAGGGAGAAGAATAAATGGAAGAAAATAGGAAAGAGGGAAATAGACACAGTAATCATAACTGTGAATGTGAATGAGATGAACTCACCCATAAGATAGAAGTAGATGGCAGAATGTTTTAGAAATGAGAATCCAGCAATTTATTGTTTGTAAGAGACACTTGAAATAGAAACTACACACACAGAGTTAAAATAAAGGGCTGGGACATGCAGAATCTAATTTGTTTCGATTGAGATAAAGAAGACAGGAGTAGTGATAATCTCAAACAAAGCAAAAAAGAAACCTAATTAAAAGAGATAATCAGTGGGGCAGCTAGGTAACTCAGTGGATAGAGAGCTGTCCTGAGTATGACAAAAGATAAGAGGGATTTTTCGTGTTTTTTCCTGGAAAATTTTATTTAATTAATTTAAAATATCTTTCCATGGTTATAAGGTTCATGTTCTTTCCTTCCCCTCTCCCCATCCCCCTCCTATAGTTGATATGCAATCCCACCGGGTTTTACATGTGTCATTGATCAAGACCTATTTCCATATTATTGATATTTGCACTAAGGTGATCGTTTAGAGTTTACATCCCCAATCATATCCCCATTGAACCATGTGATCAAGCAGTTGTTTTTCTTCTTTGTTTCTACTCCCACAGTTCTTTCTCTGGATGTGGATAGCGTTCTTTCTCATAAGTCCCTCAGAATTGCCCTGGGTCATTGCATTGCTGCTAGTAGAGGAGTCCGTTACATTCAATTGTACCACAGTGTATCAGCCTCTGTGTACAATGTTCTCCTGGTTCTGCTCCTTTCATTCTGCATCAATTCCTGGAGGTCTTTCCAGTTCACATGGAATTCCTCCAGTTCATTATTCCTTTCAGCACAATAGTATTCCATCACCAATATATACCACAGTTTGTTCAACCATTCCCCTATCGAAGGATATCCCCTCATTTTCCAGTTTTTTGCCACAACAAACAGCGTGGCTATGAATATTCTTGTACAAGTCTTTTTCCTTATACCTTTGGGGTATAAACCAAACAGTGGTATGGCTGGATCAAAGGGCAGGCAGCAAAAAATAAGAGTTAAAAAATAATAAATAATCAGGGAAATTAAAAAAAGTCAGTGAAGTAATATCAAAGGTTTTAGAGCAGAATTCCCTAGTAAAAGCTTCATTTCTTATGTAGAGAATTGAATCAAATTTATTTAAAAAAAAAAAACAAAAAGACATTGCCCAACTGATTCGGAAGAAGAAATCAAAGCTACCTTTAGTCATATGGAAAAGTGTTCTAAATCACTATTAATTAGAGGAATACAAACTAAATCATTGCTGAGATTCCACCTCACACTTATCAGACATGATAAATGCTAGAGGAAATGAGGGAAAAACAGGTATAATAATGAATTACCAGTGGAGTAGTGAACACAGTCCAACCATTCTGGAGAGCAATTTGGAACTATGCCCAAAGGGTTGTAAAACTGTGCATAACCTTTGACCCAGTAATACCACTGCTAGGCGGCCTATATCCCAAAGAGGTCAAAGAAAAAAGAAAATGACCTATATGTACAAAAATATATTTATAGTAGCTCTTTTTGTGTGGGCAGTAAATTGGAAGTTGAGGTAATGCTCATCAGTTGAGGAATGACTGAACAAGTCCTGGTGTATTATTGGGATAGATAACTATTGTGCTGTAAGAAATGTCAAAGGGGCTAAAATGAGAACTGGGAGATCTTTGTGCAAAGTAACAGCAATTTTGTAATGATCAGTTGTGAAAAGAATTGGCTACTATGATCTAAGACAATTCCAAAGGACTCATAATGAATAAATGCAATTCACCTCCAGAGAGAGAACTGATGAAGTCTTAGAACAAATTATATGCTTCTCACTTTCTTTACTTTTGTTCTCTTTTCTTTTTTGCAACCCGGCTAATATGGGAATATTGTTTTGCATTATTTCAGATGTATAATTGATACACAGCTTTCTCAGTGGGAGTGGAGGATGTGGAAGAGAAGGAAAGAATTTGGAATTCAAAATTTAAAACAAATGAAAAAATAAATTTTAAAAAATATTTCTAATCATGATCCTCATCTTAGTCAAAAAATATTCAATGATTTTTTATTATCTATATGATTAAGTGGTTTGAATTCCTTCTGGCATTATGATCC
Organism: Monodelphis domestica; assembly: GCF_027887165.1. Lineage (NCBI taxonomy): Eukaryota > Metazoa > Chordata > Mammalia > Didelphimorphia > Didelphidae > Monodelphis > Monodelphis domestica. The sequence continues at coordinate 54,882,318 of NC_077231.1, read as the reverse complement.
CTTTGATAATTTGATCTCCTTCCCAGTCTTAGTTCCCACTCCTCAGCTTTATATGTACTATACTGCAGACAAGCTGGATCAGTCTTTTTGCATGTTTACCTTGCTCTTTTTATCAGATCCTCCTAACTAGTACCTCAAATATTATCTTAGACTCCCTTGTGAAGGTTTTCTTGACTTAGCATAGCCCTCCCAGTGTGGTTGTGAGGATCAAATGAGATAATATTTGTACAGCACTTAGTCAGATGCCTACACACAATAGGTGCTGTAGAAATGCTCCTTACTGCTACTGCTGCCACTACCACTCCAGTGTGTTCTAGACTTATTTTCTCAAATACTTTTTGAGGACTATAGCATCTCCAGTGGTCAATTAGCATTGTATTTTTTGGTTTTCTACTGACTAAACACTGGAGACGAGTTTATTTGCTTAAAATGTACAGCATGTGCAGTGCTTGAGCATCCTCTAGTGGCTCCTATAGTATAATTACTTTTCTCTGGGCAGCCTGTGCTGAACCCTGTATGGATTTTTCCCACAGTAGTATTTAAAAGCTGTAGTGTTTCTAGATGATCTCTGTACATGTGAAACCTTTGTAAATTGAGACATTTTAAATGCACTAGGTTTTTTTTTTAAAGCTTTTAAGTTTTAAAAGTTGAATATAGCTATTTCTGTTTTAGACTTCAATTTTCATAGTAATTTTGGTAAAACATAGTCAATGTTTTTGTTGGAATTTTTTTTTGGCTCTGTGGGTCTATAAGAATTATTATCATCATCATCATTATTATTGAAATTAACCTTCAGGTGGATCAATGGAATAGACTAGGGGTAAATGACCTCAGCAAGCTAGTGTTTGATAAACCTAAAGATCTTAGCTTTGGGGACAAAAATTCACCATCTCACAAAAACTGCTGGGAAAAATTGGAAAATGGTATGGGAAAAAGTAGGTTTAGATCAACATCTTACACCCTATACCAAATTCAAAATGGGTAAATGACTTAAATATAAAGAATGAAATCATAAATAAATTAGGTGAATACAGAATAGTATACCTGTCAGATCTGTGGGAAAGGGAGGAATTTAAGACCAAGCAAGAGGTAGAAAACATTACCAAATATAAAATGAATAACTGATTACATGAAATTTAAAGGGTTTTATGCAAACAAAACCAATGCAACCAAAATTAGAAGGAAAACAATAAACTGAGGGAAAAAAATCTTTATAACAAAACTCTCTGATAAAGGTTTAATTTCCTAAATAAGTCAAATTTACAAGAAATCAAGTCATTCCCAATCAACAAATGGTCAAGGGACATGAATAGGCAGTTTTCACATGAATAAATAAAAACTATCAATAAGCACTTGAAAAAGTGTTCTAAATCCCTCTACCAATGCAAATTAAAACAACTCTGAGGTACCACCTCACACCTAGCAGATTGTCTAATAGGACAGCAAAGGAAAGTAATAAATGTTGGAGAGGATGTAGCAAAATTGGAACACTAATACATTGCTGGTGGAGTTGTGAATTGGTCCAACCATTTTGGAGGGCAATTTGGAACTATGCCCAAAGGACTTTAAAAGAATGCCTACCTTTTGATCCAGCCATACCACTGCTGGGTTTGTACCCCAAAATGGTAATAAGGAAAAAGACTTGTTCAAAAATATTCATAGCCACGCCATTTGTAGTGGAAAAAAAAATGGAAAATGAGAGGCTGTCTGTCCATCAATTAGGGAATGTCTGAACAAATTGTGGTATCTGTTGGTGATAGAATACTATTGTGCTGAAAGGAATAATGAACTGGAGGAATTCCATGTGAACTAGAAAGACCTCCAGGAAGTGATGCAGAGTGAAAGGAGCAGAACCAGGAGAACATTGTACATAGATACTGATACACTGTTGGACAATTCTGAGGAACTTATGAGAAGGATCACTATCCACATCCAGAGAAAGAACTGTGGGAGCAGAAATGCAGAAGAAAAACATATGATCAATCATGTGGTTCAATGGGTATGTGATTAGGGTTCTGATGCTAAAAGATCACTCTACTGCAAATATGAATAACATGGAAATGGGTTCTGAACAATGATACATGTATAACCCAGTGGAATTGCTCATTAGTTCCCAGGAGTGGGGAGGGATCATGAATCATGTAACCATGGAAAAATATTCTAAATTTTAAAAAAATTAACCTTCATTTTCTGTCTTAATAACAACCCTAAGACAGAAGGACAAGGGCGAGCAATTGGAGTTAAATGGCTTGCTTAGGGTCATGCACAACTCTGAGACCAGATTTTAACCAAAGTCCTCCTGACTTCAGGCCTGGCACTCTCTCCACTGTGCCACCTACTTGCCCCAATAGGAATTTAATTAAGGCCAGAAGTACATCTCTAGGAGTTGCTTCTGTTCTTTTTAATATTAGGTAGCTGAAGTATGTTGAAGCAGACAAGGAATAATAATCATTAATGAAATTTTCTACAGCTTATTTGTGAAAAAATTATCATTTTAGATATGTCTGCTTAGAAAAAATGCTCGTGTTCTCCTCCTGCCTCTATGATCTTTCTATATTTTGCTTGTTTCTTTCCTTTTTCTCATTATTTAATTGTGAATATTCTCAAAAATCCCGTCATTGGCCACTTAACTTGCCTTTTCTTTCTCCTTTCTTTCTCTTGAGTAAATTAATACTATCTGATAGCCACCATGATGACCCTCAAATCTGCATTTTTAGCCCTCACCTCTCAGTTATAAGCTGGCTCTGCCTATAGGACCCTTGCATGTACCAAAATTCTCATTGTATCTTAAACTCAACTTGTTCAAAATTTGAACTCATTGCTCCTTCTGGCAAGCTCTGTGCCTGGTTGCTATCCTTCATGATGGGTGGGCCAGTGTCCAGTGTGTCTATGACTGGATCAGACTCATCGGAGCTTGGAAGGCTCTACCACGTGTGCATTTGGGATAGAGAAGTCTATTTAGCAAAGAACAATCTATCTTTTGCTTGAAGTCTTCTTATTAGGGGAGCATACCATATCCAGAGGAATAAACTATTCCACTTTTTTTTCCAGGCTAAACACTACTCATTCCTTTAAGTGATATATATATAGTATGATTTCAAAGCTTCACTTCCTTTGGATGTTCTCTAACTTCTCATATGTAGCACATAGAATTTCAAAAATTTAAGATTGAAGTAGTCATTTGTGTTACCCTATCACACTTTTAACCATTTAGTTTATTTGTTAACCTATAATTTTTCTCACAGATTAATTATCTGTGTTTCGTTTGTTTTGTCCCCTCTCTCTCATTTATCCTTTTACGTTTTTCCCTCTTTCTTTTTATTAGAATGGCCGACACTTGCCCTTCAGGATATTTTACTTTCTGTTATCCAACAGATTAACTCCTTTTTTTCAAGGGTTTCTAAAAATTTGTTAAGTATGCTATCACCATCCTTATTAAAGTTACTCATAAAAATGTTAAATTGCACATGGCCAATGGGACCAATTTTGTTTTGTTACTTTCCTGCTTAGAATCTTCTTAAGGCTCTCCCTTGACAACATCATTAAATCCCAATCCTCTACTCTAGCTGGTTTCATCATTGCTTTCTAAGTCTCATTCACCTCCAGTGTTTTGCTGGAAGTGGTTGGTTTGTTTGTTTGTTTTCTTAAGTCATACTGTTACCTCAACTCAGAATATGCTTCTTTCTATTTAAATCCTATTCTTTGCACCCTTAACTCCTTTGGTATGAGACTATTTCTAAATTCTGCCAAAATTTTCAAAACAGAAACTTGATGACATTTCTGGCAATATTTATGTTTAATTGTTTGGGTGCTATAATACTAAATTATTTAAACATAGGTTCCTTCAGAACCTGGATTTAAATCTTTAACATCTGGAAGGCTCCTTTATAAACTTGAGAAGTTAGAATTTTCTGTTATTCAGGCTGGGAAACTATTTAGAACCATAAACTAAGTTAGAATAAATCTTTATAAACTAAGTTCCTGGAAGCTTAAGATGCTCTTTAAATCTAAGGGATATATTTTTGGTGCTTTAACTGAGTAAGAACTCACAGGGATAAAAGCCTGAACATGTTAAATATGGAGTTTTAAAAATATACATTAAGAAGAATAGAAGTATCTTTGTTTTCAGTACTGATTCGAAATAATAGGAATTCCTGCTTCTAGCTGTCATAGGGAACCTTGATAGGACTTTGCCCAAAGACAGATTTCTTCATACTTACCTAATAATAGGGAGTGAAGCATAGTAGAGAGTATATAGATTTGGGGCATGGAAGATCTGGCTTTGTAATTATAAACATATCCTCTTGTAATCACAGTTTCATCCCTAAAAAATGGGGCTAATAATAGAACTTACTCTCAAAACTTCCTTATTATAAGGATCAAGTGAGGCAAATGCTTTTAAGGTGCTTTACAAACTTTAAATTGCTGTAAATATCAGTTATTATATTTAATATTATTGATGATTAGAATTCATTTTTTCTTTGGTAATTTTTGAAAAAAAAAGTAGTTATAAGTAAGATGATTCCCATTTTGTTTACTAGTTTGGCTTACTAGGTTTATGTCATTAAGAACTAGGAGAAACATTAGACTTCATCTTGTTAAAATTCCTTGTTTTACAGATGGGAAGCCTGAGGGCCAAAGAAATGAAGTGATATACATGAGATTACGTGGGTAGTAGGGAGCCAAGTCAAGATTTGACCTTAGGTCATCTGACTCCTAATCCAGTGTTTTGTTTTGTTTTTTTTCTGATGAAGTAAGTAGGTTGATTTACGTTTAGAGGTTATAGGGTTTACACATAACAATCTCACCTATTTTTCATTCAGTAAAATAACAATAAATCACATTTATATGGTTCTTACATTTTGCAAATGGCTTTATGTGTATTATATTATTTGATCCTTATAATGATGTTGTGAAATAGGATGCTACTATGTGCCTTGTTCTACGACTCAGAACTGGTGACTTACTCATATTAAAGTTAAATTACAAACTCCAGGTTGTTAGTTTCCATAGAGTTTATTAATAATCACTTGAAATAGAGGAAGCAGATATAGAGAGATTAAAGCCTAATCTAATCTAATTCTGACCACATGTTTCTCCACATGGCTGTTTCTTTCAGCCATGGTCCTCTACTGCCGCTGTCCAAGGGAACAGAGAGAGTGCACGCCCCCACATGCCTTCCTTTATCCTCTCTCAGTGCCTGTACACATCACCTGTGCATTCACATGACATCTCATCATGCCACACAGGCACCCAGATGGGACAGTATGCAAATTGGATGGGAAGCAAGTCCACAACCCTGGTGAGGGCAGAAGGAAGGTCTCTTTACACATTGAGAGTAGAATTTCTGAATCTAGTTTTCCTGATTCCAGTTCTTGGACTCCATCCACTATGTATGCCACCTCTTCTTAGGATACAATTAAACTTACACCATCATCCTGAGAAGATTATTATTCAGAGCAAAATGATGAAAAAAAAATATATCAGATAAACTGCTTTTAAAACTATTAACTAGAATGTGTCCTCTCTAACGATATCTTTTCTCAGAAGTATGCCTTCCTTTCTATCCTGTAACATAAAGTTGTGGATATTTATATTTTGCATCTGACAATAACAGACTTAGGAGATGGTAAGGGCTGTGGTATGCATTTGGGCATCCATAATTCCACCTTGTGGATGACAGTGGTCTTGTAGGATAGATACCGCTGATTTTGTTGCTTTCTCCACAGTTGGTAAGTAGGATAGTTTATTTGTAATTCAGAGGAACTGGGTCATCCAGTAAAATTAGGATAAATGATGTCCTTCACTCATGTTTGTCTGATTGGTAAGTGTGAAAATGTTAAGTGAATGATGAGCCTGGGGTAAGGTCACTAAAGTATACTATTCACCTTGTCTCTTCTTCTCTTAGTTCTACTTTTGTATATTAGCTTTACCTACTTTCTAAAGGCAAAGTATTAAATTGTATATGTTTTATTATAGTTATTTGTGCATATCTTATTTACTCTACCGGATTGGAGGGAAACCTCTTATTTCCTATACTAACTTGACATGGTAAATAGTATTGGATTTTTAAGTCAAAAAGATCTGGGTTCAAATGCAGACCTACTCACTAGCTGTTTGACCATGGGCAAAATTTACTTGGAGCCTTAATGTTGTGAAATGAGATAATACATCAAAAGCATTTTGCTTGAAGTCCTTTGTAAGCTATTTTCAGCTTCTTTGAGTCAAACATGATCTTATTTATCTTTGTCTCCCAGTGCTAAATACCATAACTTTCACATAGTAGTTGCTTAATAAGTGTTGGACTGAATGAGAGATAGTGAACCAGCAGAAAAATATCCAACCTGAGTGATGACTGAAGATCACTGAATCATGTTTCATGGACAAATTAGAACACTTTTTTTCCCCTTTTTTAAAAATATGCACATGTTTTGTGAATAGCTAGGAATTTTCATTGTTCCCATAGGACATCTTGATTTTGATCTCACATAGCTCCTCATCTTTAAAAATCTTGTTTAATTTCACTATATAGGTGGATGGTCTACTTTTGCCATTCTTATTTTTTTAGAGAGCATCTGTCATGTACAGTCCACATATAATGTGGCAGTCTCTCCTTCGAAATATAAGGCCAATAAAAATGTTTAAGGTGTAGGGTGATGAGTCAAATTCATAAGCAAATTCTGCTTTTGCTGCATCAATTCCTATTTCTCATTATTTAAGATAAAGATAGTTTTTATATAGCATTTTCTTGACTTCTATTGATGTTTTCAATAAAATGTTATTTTATGTCAGTTATTTGAGACTAGCATATTATGAATGTTTCACAAAGAGAAGACATGTAGCTCGTTAACTTCTCCCTTCTCTTCATCTACTCTAACAAATACCAATACCCAGGAACCTAGGAATTAAATTAGAACTTCTTAGAAGGTCTGTGGTTCATAAACATAGATGGGGCAGGGGGTAATATATCTTTATTCTAATGCAGTTGTTTTCCTTTTTGATTAAGTGCATTTTATGTTTTCAAAAGCATTATTCTGAGAAGGGGTCCATAGACTTCACTAGGGATCTATTGATGTAAAAGTGGTTAATAACCTTTGAATTAATTGATAGTTCAGACCTTGGAGAGTGTTCAGCACACATTATGAATGTCCTTATTGTTGAAGCACCATGAGGTGCTTGTTGATATTTCTGTTGCCTTTTATTTTTCTTTTGATAGTAGAAAATTCTATTGCATTTTATTTAGGATATAAGCTCATTTTTTAAGTATTATTCTTTAGCATACAAACACACACACACACATATAGTAAGATACCACAAAATATCTTTTTAGTCTTTTAGTATAACTCAATAATGTAATTCTATACTTGCTTTTAAAAGATGAAGCCATAATATAGTTTCATACATTATCCATTGTGAATAAGTATTTTACCCTTATTAATCAGATCTTATCTCTGGTAGTTATACTTTTCTTCATCTCTACCTAAAAATATTTATTTGTGTTTCTTCTCTCCTGCAACACACCCTCAGCCCCTATTCCCTCTTGGCAAGAGGATACTGGACATTGTACAAAGGGCCATGTTTGGGATATACATGCAAAGTAGATAAAATAATTGCAAAATTAAAGGTAAATGTCATTGAAACAAAGCCTATAAGTCTGAAGGTGCTATACCAACTCCCTAGAGTGTCAGCGTTAAACACTGCTTCTAAAACCTCAGGTGGAAAATAAAGAGCACATTCATTAGAATCAACAGTAGACAATACAATAGTAGAAATCAGTTTTCTTCATGAACCGAAGCAATTCTTCTATCATGGGTAAGACAACCTACAGTCAGTCAGACTGGATTTTTTATTAGAGTTGTGAATAATACTGCTAGCATATAAGTATTAAATTATTTTACTCCCTAAGAGATTGAGCACTTGTGTTTTTGTGTATGATAAACTAAAATTTGGCATTTATTTTTTAGTTGCTTTCCTTTCATATTATGTATGTTAAATATATTTTAAAATATTTCTTTAAAATTTTGAATTTCTGATATACTAACATGTTTTAAATTACTTTTTTTTAAGTCACAGTATTTGATTTTTAAAATGTTTGTTAGTTGCTTTCCTTAACTTTGGAAATACTCCTGGACCAACAAAAGAAAATTAGCATATAAAACTTAAGTAACAAGAACAAAACCAACAGACTATATTTAGCATCTATTATAATTTAGTAACACAAAGGTTAACAAAGGAATAAATCATATGCTCAGCTTCAATGAGCATAAAATGTAATTGGTAAGAAGGCATATCTCCCTTTATCTTACTAATAAAACAACTAAAAAGATAAAATACAGAGTAACATAAAAGTCAGGTACATGATGGGGTGGTAAAGGATGGAAAAAAAAAGTTAGGAAAACCCTTTTACTTGGTAAGATTTCAAGAAAATGCATTGAGGAAGATACTAATATAGTACCAAAAAAAGCAGCTCCCATAGTTTGCCCAGACAAGGAGATTATCTTCAAGGATTTTTGGTCAGGGAATTTCTGCAAGGTAATAGGTTGAATAAAATTTGGTTTCTCAAACAATTAAAATTTAGACTATTCTCAAGTAAAAAAGAATATTAAAAGATCATTTAGAATCACAGATTATTAGAACTAGAAAAGGACTGTGAAAAGCAGTGATTCATCAACTCAGAGGCGTGGTGTAAAATGTATTTCTTTACCCCTCACCCTTTTGCTACCCAAAAAAAGAAAAAGGCAAAAGAAAACCAAAAAGTTGCACCTCCTCCAAAGGGCCATGTATTTCAAAACGAGAAGGGAAGCTTTAGTTGAAAGCAGCCTCATAGTCTCAGGACCTACAGAATGAAATTCACCTCAATTCTATTAAGCTCTTTTAGTGAGCAAGATATGTTGCTGGATACTTAGGTTACAGAAACAAAAAAATTAGTCCCTGCCCTCAGAAAATATACTATACAGAATGCATCATACACATAGATATTAATTACTACTATTATATTAATATATTAATAATTACTATTAATACTTGAGGAGAGAAAAATGGGTATTATGAGGTGAAGGTAAAGTGTCAAGAATGGCCTGATTGTAGGAACTGATAACTGAGTTGTGCCTTAAGGGAAGCTTGGGATTCTTCAGGGCAGAGACGAAGAGGGAATGTATTTCACATGTGTAGGGGGGTGGGGTGGGGGAAGAGAACCAAGTTGCTGGAAGTATGCTGGTGATTTAATGCTACTTGTAGGCCCCTAGTATCCTGTAAGTTCTTATGGTCTTTCTTGCCTTAAAACTCCTACTATTTTTATTCATTCTCTTTCTCAAAGCCTCTTATTCCATTCCTCATCCCATAATTCTTATTTTTCTAGGGCATTCCTAGAACGGAATTCTGGATTTAATCCAGGTAACTGAAAAATTGAACACATGTACTGCTTTAGCCTAATTTTAGCCACAATAGTATTTGCCTTCTCCCCAATTTAATTTGACTTAATTTTTAAAAAGTACTTAACTCCAGAGAGTCAGAGTACCTGGATTTAAATTCCATCTCTCCTGTATTTTATTTGTTACCTTGGACAAATTACTAACTTCTCTGGGCATCAGTTTCTTTTTGTGTAAAATAAAGGGATTGGACTAGATGACATTAGAGATCTCTTCCATTTTAGTTTTGCCTTTTATAAATTTGTTTTTATTGGTGCTTTGTAATGTAAAAATGGAGACTTGAACTCCAGACTCCATTTCCCAGAAGTCCTTGCTCACTTCCCAAAATGCCTTGTAACCTCACCTGGGCTGAGAGGGAGATGGGGTATTTAAACTGACTGTATCCACCTAGGCCCTCTCTTTCCTACTTCTGCTTTGGAGCACACCTGGCTCTCCACCTAGCAGGCAAGATGTGAGTGGTCGTGAATAGGCTCTCTGGGCCTAGACAAATGCTTTTCTTACTTGTATTTTCCTAAAATTCCTTATCTTAAATAAAACTTTAAAACTATAATACTCCTTGCAGAGAGAATCTAATTTCTACCTGCTTCAGTTTCCCCTAAATTTTAATCATAACAGTTGAATTTTAACTGTTACAGTTATGTTTTATTAAATGTTGAGAAATACAAGTAAGAAAAGCATGTGGCTAGGCCCAGAGAGCCTATTCACGACCACTCACATTTTGCCTGCTAGGTGGAGAGCCAGGTGTGCTCCAAAGCAGAAGTAGGAAAGAGAGGGCCTAGGTGGATACAGTCAGTTTAAATACCCCATCTCGCTGGGCCCAGGTGAGGTTACAAGGCATTTTGGGAAGTGAGCAAGGACTTCTGGGAAATGGAGTCCAGAGTTCAAGTCTCCATTTTTAAAGTAACATATCCTACTCACTTCCAAACATATCTTCCATCCTTATTCAGCAAGCATTTTCTTAGAACAAAGATTTTAAAAAGAGAGAGAGAACAATAAGTGACATTTGATGCTACATTCAATCTTTCACACTGGTAGTTTGACTACTGTAAAAAGGAAAAAGTGTGATTTCTTTTCCAAGGCTAAGCTTTATCATAATTATTATACAATATTCATTTTCATTTTTTATTCTTTTAGTTTACACTGTTGTAAATATTTTCTTTTTATTGCTTTCTTGGTTCTACTGTGCATCAATTTATAAAAATTTTCTAATTTGTGTGTCTTTAACATTGTGATTTGAAACTTTGATTCGTGGATATTTTCTTTCTACTTTTCTAGAACATTTTAGTCTGTTTGCCTCAAGCACTCAAATCACTAATAGGTCTTCTCTTTCTATTGCTCCTTGTTTGTTAGAGAAATTAAGTTAAAACATCTTCTACTGCTAGTAGCTTGGAGTTGAGGACAGTCACTGTTGGCACAGCCTGGCAGGCAGTAGGAAAAGGGGACTCTTGTCCTCTTGTCAGGACTGCAGTGGGAGAGGTGTGTTTCCCAATTAGAATTTTGAGTAGAGTTCTCTTTTGGAATATTTAGAATGAACTTGGTTCAGTATGACTTGGTTCCTGGGCAATTTTTCTGAGTTTTGTTCACTTTAACTGTTAAAAAGTTACTGGATTTTAAAGATCTCAACTTTTGGGACAAAAATCTACTATTTGACAAAAACTGCTGGGAAAATTGGAAAACAGTATGGAAGAGATTAGGTTTAGATAAACATCTCACACCCCTACATCAAGATAAACTCAGAATAGGTGAATGACTTGAATATAAAGAAGGAAACTTTAAGTAAATTAGGTGAACACAGAATAGTATACTTGTCAGATCTTTGGGAAAGGAAATATTTTTAAGACCAAGCAAGAGTTTAAAAAAAATTACAAAATGTAAAATAAATAATTTTAATTACATTAAATTTAAAGGGTTTTATACAAACAAAACCAATACAACCAAAACTAGAAAGGAAGCAACAAATTGGGGAAAAAATCTTTATAACAAAAACCTCTGACAAAGGTCTCATTACTCAAATTTATAAGAAGCTAAATCAATTGTACAAAAAATCAAGCCATTTTCCAATTGATAAATGGGCAAGGGACATGAATATGCAATTTTCATATAAAAAATCTAAACTATTAATAGGCACATGAAAAAGTGTTCTAAATGTCTTATAATCAGAGAAATGCAAATCAAAACAACTCTGAGGTCCCACCTCACATCTAATAGATTGGCTAACATGACAGCAAAGGAAAGTAATAAATGTTGGAGGGAATGTGGCAAAGTTAGGACATTAATGCATTGCTGGTGGAGTTGTGAATTGATCCAACTATTCTGGAAGGCAATTTGGAACTATGCCCAAAGGGCACTAAAAGACTGCCTACCCTTTGATCCAGCCATAGCATTGCTGAGTTTGTCCCAAAGAGATAATAAAGAAAAAGACTTGTACAAGTGTATTCATAGCTGAGCTCTTTGTGGAGGCAAAAAATTGGAAAATGAGGGGTTGCCCTTCAGTTGGGTAATGGCTGAATAAATTGTGGTATATGTTGGTGATGGAATACTATTGTGCTCAAAGGAATAATGAACTGGAGGAATTTCATGTGAACTGGAATGACCTTCAGGAATTGATGCAGAGTGAGAGGAGCAGAACCAGGAGAAATATTATACACAGAGACTGATACACTGTGGTACAGTCGAATGTAATGGACTTCTCTACTAGTAACAATACAATGATCCAGAACAATTCAGAGGGATTTTCAGAGAAAGAAAGCTATCCACATTCAGAGAAAGAACTATGGGAGTAGAAACACAGAAGAAAAACAGTTGCTTGCTCACATGGGTCAAGGGGATATGATTGGGGATGTAGAGTCTAAATAATCACCCTAGTGCAAATATCAGTAATATGGAAATAGATCTTGATCAATGACACATGTAAAACCCAGTGGAATTTCACATCAGTTATAGGAAGGGGGTGGGAGGGGGGAGGGAAAGAACTTGAATCTTGCAACCATGGAAAAATGCTCTAAATTGACTAATTAAAATCCCCCCCCCCAAAAAAAAAGTTACTGGATTTTGAAGTTAAAATGTTATAATGTTTGAATGTGCCCTACTAACTTTAAAGTGCTTTATAAATGTTATTATACATGGTAGTGAATTTCCCTAATACTTTTAGCTGAGTACTCTACTTCTGATACATTATATGTGTGTGTGATATCTATGTATGACCCTGTATGCAGCACTCAGACACAAAGGGGTAATTATCCTTTTTTTTTCCTTTGAGTATTATTTAATAAAATATTTTTAATATTCTTGAGAGTGGCTGGCCTTTTTGTTTTGTGTGTTATGAAAAGCATAATAATCACATTTAATACTGATAATGTGGAACTTGATTTTTTTTTTCAAGTAATTGTAGGATAAGATTGTATTTTAGAAATGGTCATACTATATTATCATCAGTGAGTCTTTAATATACTTAAGCCTAAACAGCTTCATTTTCTCTCCTCTATTCAAAGAGATGGGAATAGATGAAAAAGCTTTTTGTTTGGATTTCTTGGAGCAAAGGTCATTGTCTTCCTTCTTAATTTGTATGTTCTTTGAAAAGTTATTAATAGACTTGTTTACTTAGCCAGACTGAACTGCCAGAGAGTGAGAGAATTGTTTTCTTATTTATGAGTTGCATATACTGTAATGTTTGTTTTGCTCATTGATAGGTTTCCATAATTCCTACCACCTCCTTTTCTATACAGAATATTTTATGAAGATATGTTTATTTCAAAGCTGTAATCATAGTAGTTGCTCTATAAATACTTTTTTTTTAACCCTTACCTTCCACCTTAGAATCAATATTATGCATTGGTTCCAAGGCAGAAGAATGATAAGGACTAGGCAATAGAGGTTAAGTGACTTGCCCAGGGTCACACAGTGAGGAAGTGTCTGAGGTCAAATTTGAACCCAGGATCTCTTGTCCCTAGGCCTGGCTCTCAATCCACTCAAATACCCTTCTGCCTCCTTTATAAATACTTGATTATGAATTTTATGACTGATTTGGTCATTGTAGTTTGGCTTTCTTCCTACTCTGGGTTTGCTACTTAAATGGTTTATAAATTTTAGGTTTTATATCTAGAATCTGACCTTTCCTGATGTGCACATCATTTAACATATATGCTTATGCTAGTAGACCCACAGTAGTATTAAGAGTATCAGATCAGAGAAGGTATTAATCACTTTATAATGAACCATTGTAGAGGATAATTTTAGCACTGTGACCTAAACTATATTAATTTTTTATCACCATGGGATATCCCAAATAAAATACCAAAGACAGCTGGAAATGTATGGTGATTTTAATTAATATAGAGGAAAGAAATTAAGTAGAAGGGAGAGGGAAAAGGTATAGGATTTCTCCTGCCTGGCCTATGCCAGGAAGAAGATTAGAGGCTTCTAGGAAGATAAAGTTTGGAGAGTAAAGGAGGAAGGAATCAGCCTGGACTCCAAGAGGGCTCAGCTAAGATGCCTGAACCTGAATTATCTCAAGGACAAACTCACCGCCAAAACCCAGACAAATAGCTGCCACCACGCCAAGATATCAGAATGCTTAGCACGCTGCCAGCCAGAGCCACATCTCCGGGAAAAGAGGCTGAAGAGAGGAAGTGACGCGAAATATATGAACGGTTTTACATCACTTTCCTGCATCTCATTTGTACCAATGGTAGCTTAGCTTGGCTTGGGACAGCCCAAGGGTCTGTCAGCTGTTTCTGCACATGTCCGTTAAAGGCCATCCTCCTGAATACTTAATCCTTAAGTATGGGTGTAGACATTCCTGATTTTGTTAAAGAGAGTGTCTTCATTGTTACAATTAGGAGATAGCTAAATCCAATCTTCAGACCATGTAGTTCTAAGTGGCTCCAGAAAAATATAAGCTATTGTGTTTCCTATGTAGTGTGTTTGTGTAATACAGGTAAATTAAGCATTAATTAAATGCTTTATTGCCAACTATCCTGTAGGGACTTGAGATACAAAGACAGAAGCAATATATATTCTGCCTTCTGAAATACATCTTTTATGTAAAATAATACTTTTTTTTTTAAATCCTTACCTTCCACGTTGGAGCCAACTGTGTATTGGCTCCAAGGCAGAAGAGTGGTAAGGGCTAGGCAATGGGGGTCAAGTGACTTGCCCAGGGTCACACAGCTGGGAAGTGTCTGAGAACAGGTTTGAACCCAGGACCTCCTGTCTTTGGGTCTGGTTCTCAATCCACTGAGCTACCCAGCTGCCCCCAATAATACCATTAAAAAAAAGAAAACTAAAACTCCAACTTTTATCAAATCAGTGTGTTTGTATACACACATGCATGCACGTACTGAGGACTTGTTTGGCTTTATCTTTTTTCTAATCTTTTAATTTTGTAAATTATTTATTTTTTAAATATTCTTTTCTTTTTAAATTTTGAGCTTCCAAATTTCTTCCTCTACCGATATCTTCTCCCATCTATTGAGAAAGCAAAAATATATCAGTTATACATATGAAATCATGGAAAACACATTTCCATGTTAGCCATATTACCAAAAATAAAGGTAGAAGAAAGTAAAGAAGTTTGCACTCAAAGTTTATCAACTCCCTCTTTGGAGGTGGATAGCATTTTTTCATCATGAGTCTTTTGGAATTATTTTGGATCTTTTTTTGAACAGAGTAGCCAAGTTTTTCACAGTTGATTGTCATTCCAATATTGCTGTTATTGTACACAATGATCTGCTGGTTCTTCTCACTTTACTTTGCATCAGTTCATAAAGGCCTTGCTCTCTTTTCCTGTTTTCTATTCCCACCTTGTCATTTCTTATTGCACAATAGTTTTCTGTCATAATGTGAAGATGGGATTAACTCTTCCCTGCCCATTTTTAGATTTGTATTTTCTTAAAAATCCAAGATTTAAAATTTTGTTCAAGAAAACTTTCAGGGAAAGAAGCTTGCTAACTCCAGAGAATGAACTGTTTGGAGAAAGATGCCTGCAGAAATCTACACTGCATAAAGAAGATCATAAATAAACTTTTGGGTGCAATTGATTGAACTGAAGGGAGTTGAACATTTATTTTAAATGTTTACTCATGCCAAAGGGGACTGTTCCTTAATTGGCTTTTGTCAATGCACCTAGCAAACACTGGTTTTGCTTTCTCTCTCTTCTTTTTCCCTCTTATCTCTAACTATTGTAGTTTCCTCTTAGAAGGTGTAATATTGTATGTACCTGTAGTTAGAAAATTTTTAGGGGTACAATATTATTATAGCAAATGATCAATTGGGGAGACTAGTCTCCCAAATGATCACACGGGGAATTTGTGAAGATGGGATTAACTCTCCCCTGCCCATTTTTAGATTTAATCACCAGAAGCATGTACACCTCACTTACACTTGAGTGGAGGAGTCTGTGACCCACATGTGCAAAAGTGGGTGACAAATCAGAAACCACTGACTACTCCCAGGGCAGTTCTAAGCAAAATTATAGACTATTATTTGTCCATGTAAAAGTACTGTAAGGCACAGAAAGTGACGCAAAGAAGCATCTTTAAAAGGAGTTACAACTTCCTGTGAGGAACTCCATCCTTCAGAGTTTGGAGTTCAAGTTGAAGGCTAGTGAAGAATCTACTTACTGGACCTGAGATCTTGGACTTGGTGAGACTGTTCTTAAATCTCTTCCTTTGAACTACCATGTTGGTGAATGAAAAAGACTGACTCCCTTTCTGGATTTTCTGAAGGGACTAGCCTCAGGAGAGACCTCCCCTCTTGAGAGAGGCTTTGTGACTGAAGCCCTTGCTTTATTCATCCCTGGGCCCTTGGCTCAAGGCTGAGGCCCTCTGACTGAGGACTAAGTAGCCTTGCCTGGTTCAACCAGAGGCCAGAGCAAAATACTTAGGTTGTTAGGTTAGATATCTTACCCTATCCTCTCTTTTATTTTCTTACTTTCACTCTCTCCTTTTGTAAATAAGTTACCATAAATTGCTAAAAAATCTTTTGGAATTAATTAATTTCCTGGCAACCATACTCTTAAATAATCTAGTCCAACCCCTTTCATTTCTGCTCCTTACAAATAATCATATGTCACAATTTGTCCAGCCATTCCCCAATTGATGAACGTCCCCTCAGTTTTTAATTCCTTTCCACCACAAAAAAGAACCACAATAAATATTTTCATACATATAGATTCTTTTCCTTTTTCTTTTTTTTTCCTTTGGAATATTGGCCTAGAAGTGTTATTGCTGAGTCAAAGGGTATACACAGTTTGGACATAGTTCCAAATCACTTTCCAGAATAGTTGAACAGTGTTCATTACTCCACTAGTATTTCTTTTTTTTTTCATTTCTGCTAGGTGTGAGGTGATACCTCGAAGTTGTTTTACTTTTCATTTTTCTAATTAAGATTGATTTTTAAGAACATTTTTTATTCTTCTGAAAATTGCCTTTTATATCCTTTGAACACATCATTTGGAAATACTTATTTTTGTACATTTGACTCAGGTTTATAATCAGTATATATTTGAGAAATGAGGCCTTTTTCAGAGAAAGTTGTAAAAAATTTCTATGTTATTTCATTGTCTGTGGGACATTTTAGTATATCTCTTGTATTTTGGGATATTTTAAGATTTCTTTTTTTTTTTTAACCCCTACCTTCCATCTTGGAATCAAAACTGTGTTGGTTCCAAGGCAGAAGAGTGGTAAGGGCTAGGCAATGGAGGTCAAGTGACTTGCCCAGGGTCACACAGCTGGGAAGTGTCTGAGGTCACATTTGAACCCAGGACCTCCTGTCTCTAGGCCTGACTCTCAATCCACTGAGCCACCCAGCTGCCCCCAGCAGTAAGAAGTAGACAACTAGAGTTAAGTGACTTGCACAGTGTCACACAGCTAGGAAGTATCTTGAGGCTAGATTTGAACTGAGGACCTCTGGTCTCTAGACCTGGCTCTCAAGCCATTAAGCCATGCTGCTCCAAAGATTTCTTGTAATTTGTATTAATTGACATGTAGTCTTATGTCATTGTGACTATGGTTCCTTGGTGCTTGAACCATTTCTTTCTGGCTCTTTGCATTACTTTTCTTTGATCTGGAAGCTCTGGATTTTTTATTCATTCTAGACTTTCTGACAGAAAGTAACTTCTGGATTCTCTCAATTTCTTCTTTGCCATCTCATTTTAATAAATTGAGGTTAGCTTTCTTTTATGATTTTGTGAAGTTTGGTGTACAGGTTTTTTGTTGTTGTTGTTTGGTTATGCTCTTTAAAGAATCCTATAATTCTTAAAGTATTTCTCCTCAACTGGTCAGTTATTTTTGATGGTCAACACCTTATAAATCTGATTCTATATTTTTCATTCTTCGGACTCTGCTTTAATATTCACTGACTCATGGAGTTACTGATTTCTGATTTCTTCGTTCTGTTTTTTATTGTATCCCTCATTGATCTCCTCTTCATAGTATTTAATTTTTCATTTCATTTTTTTCAGATACTTCTGTAGTTCTTGGAAGCAAGCCATTTTGCCCCTTCTGTGACTCTGCTCTCTTTTCTAGGCTCCTTCTTAGGCTTTTTCCAGGCCATAATGCCTCTTTATTTGTTCAATGTTTTCTTCACTTCACTCAGGCCTCTAACCTTAGGTTCTGGGTTGGGGCCCTGGGCGTGGGTCCCACTGCACTCCCTCCAGCACTCTTCTTTGGCTTCTGCCCTGGCTGCCTGGAATCTTGCTTCTGACTCTCTACAAGCCCTTTCTTGTGCTGTGCCTGAGACTGTGCCACCTGCCCCATCTGGCTTGTGGCCACTCAGATAATCTGCAGGCTTCTGGAAGCCTTTTTGCTAACCTCTGGACCAGATAAAGGCACTTAAAGCCATTTCTCTTTGATATTTTCATTGTGCCCTCTCATGTACATTTACAACTTTATTGGAAGGTTCTTGGGAGATCTGAGGTCCTCTTAGCCTTCTCATATTACCATATTAACTGGAAATACAGAGCCTAGCAATTCCTGTGTTTCGATTTTGTTATTGGCTTTAAAATTAAAGGACTTGAGCACTGTAACTTGAGGTGGCCTTTAAAATATTATACTGCATATAACTTGGGAAATGTATTATTAATGTTAACAAGCTTGCATAACACTTTATACATTTTAGATTCAATTTACAAACACTATCTCATTTAATCCTTACAATAATCTAATAAGGTAGATATGGTAAGATAGGTTATCAGTGGGGCCAGAACTAGAACTGAGGTATCCAAATTCCTAGCATCCTTCCTATGAGAATTCTTATTCATAAATATTTTAAATATGTTTTAAGATCTTTGTTGAAACCGTATACATTTTCATTGCCATTCAGATGTACACAAGATAGTACTGTAGAAATATCTAGGTTGTTGATTATCTGAAGAAATTGGTTATTTTAGGGAGGATTCAACTTATAATGATAGAGCTTAGGTAAGGAGAGTGAAGTTTAAAAAGATGAGTGAGACTTAATGGAAAATGAGAATAGGAAAGTATATCAGCTAGTAATAAGATTTGTGGGCGTTAGCCTTTGTATAATGCTTTAAGGTTTTATGCCATTTCACAAGTGGCTCATTAGAATGTGGAAAGAAGTTGTATTTCTTACACAGTTTTTTCATATTCCTTTAAACCACTGTGGTAATGTCAGCGTGTTATCTGGCAGGGATCGTTTTTTGACTGCTCTGTATTGTTAGGTAGAAAACTGTCTGACTGCTTTCATCATGATACTATCCAGGCAAGATGCAAACTAGAGAAGCTGTTTAGACCTTCCCTTTCCTCCTCCCTTTTATAAGTTAAAAGTTATTAAACTACCATAATAAGAGTGAATTCCCTACATCTGAAATTTATAGCATCATTTCACAAAATAATAGCTTCCCCCTGTTTTAATTTCAAAAGGAAAACAATACAATTTTGGATTTACCATTGATGCTCTATTGCAGAGTTTTTTAACCTGGGGTCTTTGACCTTGTCTTTTCAACTTTTTGTTCATTATATTTCAAAATAATTGTTTTCCTTTGCATTCCTATGCATTTTGTATTTTGCATTTTAAAAAATTATTCTGAGGAGTCCATAGACTTCATTCACTAAACTGCCAAAGCAGGCCATAATACTAAAAAGGTTATAGGCCTCTGTTGTCTTGTAAGAAAGAAAGGAGCAGTGAAGTTTATACCCAGCAGGAAAGGATGCTTCATCTTGTGGAAGGAAGGACATATAAAAATCTTCTTAAGAAGTAACTGAATCAGTTGCTGTCCAGCTCCCTGGATGCTAATTATCAGGTAGGAAAAATTACAGTCAGACCAAAACAAAAGGATGCCAATAAGTACAGAATACTTGCCTAAAGCTAATGCCAGCTAAGGTAGAATCATCATATATTTGGATACTATTAATTAAAATTGCTTTGACAGTTAAAGTTATTTGGCAAGCTATCCCAGTCACCCCCCTCCTTAGATTGCCTAATATAAATTGACCTTCTAATTGCTTTACCGATAGATTTAATGATATTGCATCATATTAACTGGTTTTAGATATAAATAACAAAGATAATTTGTAGTTAGGAAAGCAAATTAAAATGTAAATACATAGAGTTTTAAAATGAGAGACATTTTTAAATGAAAGTCATGATGATTTTATCCCAAAATATTTTGATACACTGAAGAATTATAGATTATATCTCAGTAAAATCTGTTTCCGGGAAGCCTCTCTTGAGGAATACCACCATATTACAAGATCATTTTTATTGATTCATTTGCATTAATATTATCACATATTTTTAGCCCTGTTAAAACTGAAGGAAATTTAAATGTTCATTGCTTTTGCTGCTGCTGTCTTCTGAGCATGGTACTTGAAAGAATAGCTTTCCTTATGAATGTTTAATTATGGCTGGAACAAAAGGTAGACTAGATATCCCTGTAGAAGTATCTATTTAAATATAAACCATGTTGTTTTTATATTTGTTTCTGAAGTGTTCAGAGCTTGAGAGGGAAAGAATAAGGAGATGTGGGTAAAGGGGGAGGGGATTTGAAACATAATGACTGTGAAGAAAACCTTCGATTCTCAAAACGAGAAGAGAAATTGATTTCATTACTGCGTTCTGAACCTCCAAGTAATGACTGTTGTTTTGTGTTCCTAAGGCAGCAAGCAGCAGTTCAATTGAAAGTGTGATCAAATGTGAAATGGAAGGGAAAAAGCCTTTCCGGCTTATCAATTAATTTGAAAAAAAGCAGCACGGCTTAATGCCTTTTTCCATCCATCTCTCTATTCCTCTCTCTGTTTATTGCTGATTTGACAGTCTTCTGGTCCTTCTCCTTTGCTGTTGTGTGTGTATTTGTCCTTTGTTTGTACTACACTAGAACGTAAAGGAAAAGGCTGTCGTTGCTACCCTGCTGTTCTAACTAGCCTCCAGTTTGAGCATATACCTTAAACAGAGCTTCTAAACCATGAAAGAGGAGAGTCCACAGCGACGTAGGTTTTCTTCCTGTACTGGGGTTTCGCCTCTTGTATTTCCTCCACGAATTGATGGCCGAAAGCTTGTCCGGAATGCTTCATTTGGAGGATACAATGAACTTTCCCCATCATTGCCAGGTTTGTTAGTTTTATCTTGAATTTTTGTCTTATTAGGCAGATTCTTGATAATTAAATAAGCCCGTGGCTTTTTTTTTTTTAAAAATAGCTTTCCTTTTTAGAAAAATCTTTTGTAAAGGATTCTGTTTCAGAAACAAAGATATAGAGCTTTTCCCTCTTATTGATATCATCTCTGAAATTTGTGAGGAGAAATTTAAAACTTCAGATTCAGCAAATTGTGTTCTTGAGTGCTTAAAACAACATGCTTTTACTTTATTAAATATAAGCATAAATATAATGGCCATTGTCTGGTAAAATAAAAGCATTCTCTGAATTGGAGAGAAACTTCTAATTCTAAAGGTTTTTGTGGAAGAGACATATTCTGTTTTTCCTGTCAACTCTATAGCAACTATAATAAAACTCACATTCAATACAGTCTTTAATATCTGAATATTAGCTAGAATTGAATATTGCCATCATTATAAACTTAAGCTTTGAAATTATTTCTCCTGACTGCTTTCCTAGACAATGAATAGTCTATGTACTTCTAATCTCAAGTAAGAGTAGAAAGTAGTATTTTTGGAATGAGTTTTAACAGCTGGTTCAAGGTTCAAAGTACATACCATGTGATTAAAGCACTATGACATTGTCATTGAGACAAATTGGTTGTTATTGTTTTAAGAAAGGGTATATTGCCATTAACAGTCTGAGAGATTCTCTTTGTTCATAAAATAAGGAAAGAATCATCAATACATTTTTTACATATATCTGTTGTTAACTGTATTCTTTTAAAATTTTTTATCCTTAGGAAATAAATTTAAACCTATTTTAATACTCACTTTAAAATATTTACTAAAGATTTGAGTATTTAAGTAATCTTTTAAAATTTATATTTCATTAAAATACAAGTTTTATGTCTAAGCTTACTTAATATTTTTAGACCCATGTTGATAATGTGTGTGTACATGCATATACTTAAATTTTCATTTTAAGTAGTAAAAATCTCAGATAATTTATTTAAGATGATTGTTTTCAAATTGTGGATTTTCTGGTAGCCTAAGAAAGTATCTAGAACTTCAAAGCTGTGCATATGAATTACAAGGTAGAAGAAACCTCAGCCTCTAAGTAATGTAATGGACCTGCTGACCTGTTTTTTAGTCTCTAGAATTTATTAGGTCACCCTGTGTCCTAGTGTACATAGTATATATGTACATATGTATGTGTATTTTACTTGTATAAATATAGTAGTAAATTTTATAGTGTCTTCTTTATTTTAGAAGTACGCTTGAAAAAAAAATAGGGTCTTTTTATTTCTCAGAGTAGCTTAACATTCTTTGGGACTTTACACATAGAGCTTGGTTCCACAACTGTTTCCCTTTGCTTGCTAACAAAAACCTGGTCTTGTTGACATTCATGCTATGTTTTTATGTAATACACATGAATGAGAGTTGTAAAAATGAAAAAACAGTAATGCAAGCCATCACAGAACATGAAATTTGACTAAAATACATTTTATCCCCTAATTGTTTTGTAATAGCACCTTTTTGTTTAGTCCTCTCTCTTCATAGGTAGGACTAGGAAAGCTTTGTAAGTAATGAATGAAAGTCTGAATGACATGAATGTAATCAGTGAAAAACTTATTATTTTGAAGGTTGTTTACTTAACTAGATGAGAGACAGAATGTTGACATATCCTGAGTTAAAAATATAGTAAGAGTTATAGTATTCAAAATGGTTTTAATAGAAAAGAGAGCAAGCAGTGGGTGTCCCCCTCCCCCAACTTTCCCCCTGGTTCTTGAGGTAGAAAGAATAATTCCCCTCCATTTTGTCTTTAATGTGCATAAAGGAAAAATAAAATGTGAGCATTTTTTAGTATTTTTTTATGCCCTAAGAAATAGTGAAATTAAGCCTTCCAAAGATTATGTACGTTCTGTCTACCCTTCCTACCTTTCCTACCCTTCTGCTCTAGCCTTCAGCCCTTTTAGAATCTTGATTTCAATTTATACCATAGCCAAAAGTCATCTGTGAGTTCCCTTAGATAAAAATGGTTGTGGGATAGTGGAAAAGTTGCTGTCTTTGAAGTCTTAAATCCTGGAACTGCTTGTCCCATGTTTACTGTGCAAATCACTTTGCTTCACCAAACTGCTTCCTCTTTTGCAACAATTAAATGAGGTATACACATAAAACGCCTTATATATTTAAAACACTATAAAGCTGTCAACCCTTGTGTGTATGTATGTTTTTTCTTTTAGTGTATTTTTAATGTTAAAAAATTCTTAAATTATTGCCATCAAACTAGAATGGAACAAAGTATTTAAAGAGAGAAATAGTGACAACAGAAAGTAATAACAGGAAGTCTGGCATTGATTAAGGAGACAGAAAAATGAAATATACCAACCCATTGCTGTAAAATATAGCTAATTACTTTTCATAAAGATAATCCTTAATCATCAAACAAAAGTTAAATTGGGTTCAGGGTCTTTAGGCAAAAGAATACATATATATTTTATTTAAAATGTCAGTTTTGAGAGCATGCAAGCTATGTTTTAGTAAAAGTATTATTATCAACTATTCTGATTATATTTTGTTTGTAGAGGATTAACCAGTTATTTTGTTAATGTTTCAGCCCTTATGTTTACAGCTTTCTAAAATGTATTGCTGTGCTCGCCAGCCTTATTAAATAGAAAATACTTAATGTAGGTGACAGCCAGAAGACTAATAGTGGAAGGAAAGTAAGGAAAATAAGACATTAAAATCTCAAAAGCTAGAGCAGTCTTGCTGCACTAAATGTTAGGGATGATAGTCTGGTTCCAGACCACAGCATTCAGCAATTCAGTGGAGGAAGAATAAGCATTGTCATTGGGATAAGGAGAGCTGGGTTTTGATTTTGCTTCTGCCATATTTCCTGCCTTTGTGACTATTTGACCAGTTCTGTCACTTCTCTGGTCTTCAGGTTTTCATTTAGTTAAATTAGATCTCCTCACATCTTTCCAACTCTAGAGATATGCTCCTAAAGATGAATTTTGGTTTGTTGAATATTTTACAGTGCTATCATCCTTCAGAAAATTGTTTATTATTTTACTCTATTTCTTAGACATAAGAGATTGGCTTGAATGGGTAGTGATCTTAAGATGTATCTGAAACATTTCTTTTAACTAAATCTGATCACCTGTTTTCTTGTCATTTGGTTCTTTGGTCTAAAAATGGTGAAAATAAATTTTGGTTTCTTGAAGTTTGTTAGTTATTATAATTATTAATTGTTGCTCTGCAGCCTTACTTATTTCATACAAAGTGGATACCTTTGAAATTCCAGTTAAATGAATAGGAACAAACCCCCCCATTTTTTGTCACATTAGCAGGATAATCTTAATTGTCTCTGAGTGATTCCAGTTTAGGCAGTCTGGATATATGCAAATAAATGAGAGTGAAAGAAGCATATAAAGAAAAAGCTTAAATTCTACTTTCTGCATGAGGCCTTTTTCAACCCCCAAATTGTTTTAGATTCTTGTCTTTCATCAATGTTTCTTCTCTGTATTAATCTTTTAAGTAACTGTTTATTTACATTTTGTATTTCCTTTCTTCTTAGAATGAAAGCTAGAGGATAAAATCCTTTTGGGTGATCAAGGACTGCTTTTGTTTTTCTTTGCATCACCACTGCTTCTGGATAGTACCTGGTATATTGCAAATTCTTATTCGTTGAAGTAATGCTTGTTGGTTGACTGATTTATACAAAGAAATAGATAAATACATATGTAAAATGCTGAATGTTTAGAGAGGTTAGAAAGGTGAAGTGAACTACAGATTAGTTATGAAAGCAGTGGGCATATTTAATGGTCTCAGGGCCAAAAGCAGGGAGGAGTTGGTGGAATTTGTGCCAGAGATGGTAAAGGGATTTGCTTAATGAGAAAAGTAAGCTTGATAAGTGCTTTGTACATAGTACGTACATGATAAATATTGAGGACAGTTAGAATGAAGAATACATTTACTACTTGATGAGAGTGGAGTGACTACTCTTTGTCCATTATCTTAAAACTTTGGCCAGGAGTTAATTAATATTTTATTCAAAGAAAGAACTTTTATGAGATTCTGAGTTGGAGAGCTAACATCCAAACAATAAGAGATTCTTATTGCTATTTGTAGAATAGATTAAAATGGAGGGCTTTGGTCAGACTTAGAAGGTAGACTGGGAATAAGGCCGTGACTAAGATTGGCTGTGAGGAAAGGAAACCATACACATATGATATTGGAGACTTTCCATTGGGGTAGTTTAGATTATGGCTCAAAAAGCATCAGAGGCATGGGGAGAGATTAGTTCTGAAATTGGGGGTGTTCTAAGAGAACATTTCAGTTATAGTGATGCCTGTTGAAAAGAGTAGTAAGTGATATGTATAATCCTGACTAAAAGGTTTCTACCTAATGGCATAATCAGTAATCATTCCTCCCAACTGATTCTGTTGATTGGCGTTCTGTGGAACAGGAAAAGTTAGAAAAGCATAGAATTAACTCAGTGTTTTTATCACTTAGAGCTTTTGTATCTGTTTTATTAAGTTCTTGATTTAGAAAGAAGAAAATCTTCCTTGCCATTTGCCAAAAGCTCCAAACTCCACAAAACCACTGTTGAAAAGTCTTTAATATTTAAGAGATCAAAGTTTAACATGTTTGAAGAACCTTGGTACTCTTTGTCCAAAGCACCTATTGGTCCAAGGTAATTTCAGATGCATTTTTTCAGGCTAGTATCATAATGGCAATGATAATAACAATGATATGGACACATAAAAAACCTAATGTTTGTATAATGTTTTATATCATAGCAAATATTTATATGTCCACAGCATTGTTATTATCATTGCCATTATGATACCAAAAAAAATTAATTACATGAATTTTCTGAAAGAGGAAAATCCATTTAATTTGGAGACAAACCAGACTTAATTTTACTTTAACAAAACACTTAATAATCCTTAAAAATGGTTCAGCTAAAAGTAAATCCATGTCTAGCTCCAGAACTATACATTAGTTCATTTTATATTGTATCATATTCCAGTAATAGTCAAACAAGTGATTATATCGTATCTCATCAGCATCTGTATCAAATATTCATCACATCAGTGCACTTATTGAGGCCATGCATGACTGTCTTTGCTCTGGGCTCTGTTCAGTTGGTATCACAAGAGTCAGTCCTGCTATCAGATAGCAAACTGCACCTCTGATAAACATTTTTGTAGGACTTGTCTACCAGTGGGGAGAGAATAGGACTTGAAGGTAGGAGACTTAAGTTTAAAGCCTTTCTCTGACAATTAATGGGCTTTTGACCAAGGACAAATCATTCTCCTTTTGAGCCCCACTTTCTTCATCTGTAAAGTAGGGGCAGTGATACCTCTTCTGTCAGCTTTGAGATATATACACTGAAGAAATTGTAGAGCATATCCCTGTATCTGTTAATTTATGTGAATGCTTTTAATTCTAATTAAATTAAAAAAAAAGTTTTGAGCAGTTTTTATGTAACATTTTAGTGTTTTTATATAGAGCATAAATTTATTGCCCAGAATCTCTACTATCATATGAAATTGAAACAACTTTTTTGCATAATTAATAATTATTGGCACATTAGATAGAACCTTCTGAGTTTCAGATACATTTTTCATTAATATGACTTTTAATAAGTCTCAAGGAATGGCCTGTGACTCACAGTTGTCCTATTGCCCTGTGGTGTTTAACTCCTCCTTTCAGGTAAACATACTTGTGGGAAACATACTTTAGGGAAAGCATTGCTTCGTTCTAATTCTGAAATCTGTTTTGTCTTTATTAGATTAAGTTACTGCAATGTATATAATTTCAGATTACCCTTGAAAATGACCCATTAACTTCAGCCAGTGCAGAATTTAGCAACCTTTCTTCTCAAGGACTTTGACTACATGGAACATTATCTGTGTTGTGCATTTTGTACTGGCACCCTGCTTCTGGGTGCAATCCAAGAATCCTATCAGGTTTGAGTCCTGATTGTCTTGGGGAACATTCTGTTCTTTGCATATTATTCCTCAGTGAATTTGGAAGTTATTGAGACCAGTCTTGTTAATAGTTCTTTGATTTGGACTTTGGAGATGTAAAGGGTTTATTTTCTGGATGACCTTATTTCTGTACTTGATTTTTCATTCCAAAACAAAACATAGCTATATTTTAAATTAATGCTTTACTAGTTTTGAATTGATTAGAAATTTCAATGCTTTGGGAGATCCCCCTCATAATTTTCATTTGAAAATGTTTGTTTTAGTTTATGCATGTAACAGAATATCTTTGAAGGAATTTACATGGGTAATTAATGTAATTCTTAACCTGAATATATAAGAATTACTGATGGTTGAATTATTTCCTCCAATGGCATATTGTTAGGCTGGATTTAAAATACAATTTTAACTTTCTATACATTTCAACTTCTTAAGATTCTATGTTTCATTTATCAGAGAAAAAGATTCACCAGTTAAAATGAAAAAATCTTTCTCATAAATTGGGAAAGAGGAACTGCTTCACTGTCCCCCATGATATAAAAGTAATTTAATAAATGTCTAGGGAATAAAATAAAGAGAATTGAAATGAACCTTTTAGCAAATGAAGAAAAAGTGCTATATAACCTGTCTTCTTGTTGACCTACTAGAAATTATTTTAAGATGTGTACTCCTTTGTGGTTGTTTAGTTGTTCAGTCATGTCCAATCCAAAGTGACCCCAAGATTTGTCCATGGGGTTTTCTTGAAAAAAAACACTAGTGAAGTTTGCTATTTCCTTTTCCAGTGTGTCCCCATTTTAAGGAGGAAAAACTGAGGCAAGTAGGGGTGAAATGACTTTGCCCAGGGCCACAAAGCTATTAAGTGTCTGAGGTCAAGTTTGAACTCAGATCTTCCTAATTCCAGGCCTAATGCTCTATCTATTGTACCGCCTACCTGCCCACTGCTACTTCTTGCCTTTTTTTTTTAAGAAGGCTGTTATTCAGTGAATAGCTTGTGTTCTCTATTTAGATAGACTCAGAGAAAATAAATAGAAGTAAAGAGGAGGTAGTAAGTCTGCGCAAAAGCATAACCAACTTCTTTAAAACATGTCTCTTTATTCTTGCCACAATAGGTCTCAATGTTGCTTTAATTACAACTGAGTGACATTTCTTGATTCACCTGTTGTTTTTGGCATGTGTTCTTTATTATTTAAGAGAACCTTTGCTCCTCTGTCCAACTGACTTATATCATGTGATTTTGGGGGAGAGGTTTAATTTTGGAAGAAGAATTCACATATGAGATAGGATATTTGGGGAGGATGAAAAGGTTGCATTTGAGAGATTTTACAATATCTTAACATTCCAAATATTTACATTTTTAAAAATTACTTTTACTACCATTACACAGAACTTTGAGCTAAGAACTCAAAGATACAGGTTCTTTTGTTGACTTGCTAAGTGATGACTGACAAGGCACACAAACTTCACTTGCCTTGGTTTACCCATACTGTTTTTAAAGTGAAAATATTATCTATACATTATCAAGATTCTTCAAGGAAGCCAATTAAAAGGGAAGGGAGGATATGCAGTTTGTGGGAAAACATTTAATTAATAAATATTACTGCAATAACAGGATTTTTTTTTTTTTACAGTTTAAACATAATTTTATTCGGTCATTTTCAAACATTATTCCTTGGAAACAAAGATCGTTTTCTTTTCCTCCCCCCTCCCACCGCCCCTCCCATGGCTGACACGCAATTCCACTGGGTATCACATGTGTCCTTGATTCAAACCCATTTCCATGTTGTTGGTATTTGTATTAGGGTGTTCATTTAGAGTCTCTTCTCAGTCGTGTCCCCTCAACCCCTGTAGTCAAACAGTTGCTTTTCTTCGGTGTTTTTACTCCCACAATTTGTCCTTTGCTTGTGGATAGTGTTTTTTCTCCTAGATCCCTGCAGAATGTTCAGGGACATTGTATTGACACTAATGGAGAAGTCATATCATGTGATTTCTTTTTGGATCTTAAAGTATCATCAGTAGTAGTCATCCTGGTGATCCTAGAAATTATTTGATTTAATGGCATATTTCTCAAACTGAGTCAAAATAAGTTGTTTAATCTGCCCAAATGTAGTGTGGAAATTTATAATAAGTACAACCATAGTCATCCACTACTGCTAAAGGAGAGTAGTAAGCAAGGTGTTCCAAAGGTTTTAGTGTGGGTTTTAAGCTTTAATTACATACTTAAAACACAGTGAATTTTGGGATGCCTTATATTATCTCTGATTTAATTTCAGTTTTGGTCACTATAGTTATGTAGTGTTTAGGGTTTTTGTTGTTGTTGCTCTATATTTATTTTGTAGTCCAAATATATAGTATATAATTTTCCTGGTTCTGCTTACTTCACTTTGAATAAGTTCATGTAAATGTTCCCATTTCTCCTTATTTTCATCTTATATTGTGGTTAAGTATGGAGTCTTTTTGTTAGTAACTTCATATATATATATATATATATGCTTAGTAGTGGAATGTCTTGACATGAACACTTTAGTCTCTTTCTTTACATAATTTCAAATTGCTTTTTAGAATGGTTGTACAAATTCCCAGGGTCTATCAACAATTCATACTTGACCTGTATGACTGTCCTTCTACCTGTTTTCCACAACCTTTTCAGTTGTAAGCTTTGCAATTTGCTGTTATGATTAATGTTTTTCTTATTATTAGTGATTTGTAACATTCATATAATTAATAGTTTTCAACTCCTTTTTTCCTATTCTTTGATCACTTCTCATTTAAAGACCTTTCTAATACAGATGTTCTTCCATTGATATTTTATGCTTACTAGTCATGGAACACACAACTTTTCAGGGGAATTAAAATCACAAGCCACACAGAGAGCAATGCAAGGACACATAATGCATGTAAATAGGCTACTTCATATTGCCAATATTTTATTTATGAAAAGTGGCTCAATAGACTGATAATGCATTGTATCCAAAAGTGGAATAAAAGAGATTGCCAGAACCATGTATGACTAGAAAAGAACCTAGGCCATTCACTTATGAAGCATAAGAAAGAGCAGATGAGCAGCACAGTGAATATGATGCTGAGAGTCCTACAGGAGGATGGCTGATCCATTAGATACACCTCCTTTGGAGGATTTCAAAAGGTCACAAAGGGAAGATGAGGGTGGGTTATAAAATGCAGTCCTGGAGATACTTACCCACATTCATGAGATTACAGAATCCTACCACTGGAAAATTAAAGTGGACCTCAGTAATCATCTAGGCAAAACTTTAGCTCCTGAAGGATCTCTATTACAACATGCCTGATAGATGATTATCCAGATTCTATTTGTAGACCTTTTTTGGGGGTGGAGGGGGAAACCCATGACTTCCCAAAGCATCATATTCCATTCTTGAAGAGTTAGGATTATTAGATTTTCTTGACATCAGTCTTCATTTTGCCTCTTTTCAGCTTCCATTCAATGCTTCTGGTTCTGCCCTTAGGGGCCAAACAGAGTAAAGCCCATACCTTTTCTGTTTGACAGCTTGTTTCATATTTGAATACAGTAATAGTCCCTTTGTATCTTTGTCTTTAGGAAGGCCCAGTTCCTTTAACCAATCCTCAAATGACTTGGACTTAAGCTCTTTGTCAACTTGGTTGTCCTTTTAGACAATGTCCTTCCTAAACTATTGTGTCTCGAACAAAAATTGAAACTCAAGATGTGGTTTACCAGGGAAAAGGATAATGTAACTGTTATTCCTTTATTCCTGGTAGCTGTCTCTACAGTCCAAAATCACATTAGCTTTTTGGACTCACTTCAACACTCTTGACTCAGATTCATCCACGAAAGCTCTCAGATCTTTTTTCAGACAAATGTGGTTGACTCACCCCTCACCTTTCCTTTTCTTTCTTATACTGTACTCACAAATTTTGTTTTTTTGAACCCAGGCATAACATTTTGCATTTGGCCCTTTGAAATTTCATCTTATTAGATTTCTCCCAGGGTTCTAGCTAACTCGTCAGGGTCTTTTTGGATACTGACTTTGTCTTCTGTGTTGGCTGTCTCAGCTTTATGCATTTTTGATTAGTTATCTACCAAAGAAAATGCCATGAATGAAAATAGTTACTAGGTTATTAAGCACATATGTGCTTAACTTTTTAGATGAATGTAACTGGATCTGTGTATGTAAAACACAGAAATATTTGAATTTGTAAACTATCTATTCCTATTAAGAACTGCAAGAAAATAAGAACTTTGAATCTTCTAGCATCATCTTGTGTATTCCCTTACTTTAATACAGATTTCAATCACTTAGTGCCTTTTCCTTCTGTGTTCTTCTTGTCCATGTCCTCCCGTGTTCCTCCATAAAAGATCTACCCAGTACCCTGAAAGCTGCCTTCATTAAAAAAAAAAGGGGGATGCTGATATTGCATCCCAACTATTGATCTGCTCACCCTGACTCTTGCTTGGTTTACTTCCTTTTCTAGTCATATTTAACCTTGATACTTTTCTATCCCTTTTCATGTAAAGGACATAATTGTTAATATGTTTCAGTATGCTTTAGTCTGCATTTTGGTGGCTTTTTTAGATTCCCCCATAGTAATATTCCATGATATGCAACAAATGCAGCACTATAGGAAGAATATTGGTGTTAAAATATGTGCTATTACCACTAGAGTAGTTCAGGATATTTGTATTTTTAGAAGCACATTGTATTTTCAGACATATTTCTATTTGAGTTTAATATCACTGCACTAGGACATGGGTAAACACCTTCAGTATGTATATCTTCCTGTTTAATGCTTTATCTAATCTTGTGTAGGTGTTTATACATAACTTAATGGACTAGTGTCCATTGATATTACCTCTTTTAAAAAAATGTTTGTGCTAGATGTCTGCCCTACTTGAGCCACAAATTATGGACACAAATGACTTCAGTTTCATTCAATAACATTTATTGAATAGTCTGACACTTTCATCAGGATGGTTGCTACTGTGCTACATTTCAGTTAGGTATGAATAATAAGTGTTTCATATAAATATCCATGATTTATTACTTTTACATAGTCCTCCCAAATTTTGTCAAGTTTTCTCTTTATTAATTTGTCATTTATAGATAAAGATGATGCTACCTATTTTTCTTGAAACTCTGTAGTTTGCTACTTACCTACAAGATTAAAAGATGGAAGTCCAGCATCTCAGTCCTTAATACAATATTCTGATCCTTCTCTCTTCCAACCCTTATCCCTCCACTCCCAGTGGTCGAAGATTAGGGTTTCCATTGACCACTTTCCTAACATGACCCTCAACCCCTAGATCAGGACTTCACATGGAAAAGCTTGTTCCAAAAGTCTTGGGTTCTGAAGGGCTCAAGTATTTAGAAACTGACTGGTTATAGGAGGCAAAGAATTGAGGATGATTCCATAGTTTTGACTCCAGGTGGCAAAAGTAATCACAAATTTTAATTGAAGAGGTCTAGAAGAGTTGGGATCTGTGGAGAAGATAACACATGTTTTTAAATCATTAAATTTTAAATCTTTGAGTTTGATATATGGCATCTTGGTTTTAGTAGGCAGGAAGTTAGAGATCAGATATGAAATATACTTCTTGTCAGCGAGATTACTTCTTGGGTTGCCAGATTACCATCTGTTGCCTGTGTTTCATCTTGATGCCACACTAGCTCACTTTACTGTAAGTTTGCCTGCTGATGTAAACTAAAAAACAAGATATATTTAAATACCTTTGTCTGTTGGTATCACTCTGAAATTTTTTCCTGATTAAACTAGAATATTTATCTTTCTTAATTCTGACCACCCATCTTTAATACTTAATCCACATTTAAGTTTAATCCACATTTTAGTACTTAAATGGGTAAGTTTAATACTAAGCTTATCCTGGCTTAAATTGTTCTTTAACTGTGTGGTTTTTTGTTTTTTTTTTGTGATCCTTTCCTATCAACATCATAAACTTCTCAATGATGGGAATCATGCTTCATACTACTTTTGTTTATAACATTCTTTTTTGTGCTATTTTTATATGCATGGTGCTAACAAACTTGGTTATGTGTGACACATCTCAGGTTGGAAAAGTTATATTAATGTAATGAATTCCAAACCAGACATGAAGCTTGCCCCAGGGGCTCAGCTCTCTCAAATTGCATAATTTGTTCTTTTCAGGTTGGTAGTTTTTAAATCTTTAAACAACAACAAAAACCCAAGGTTTTCATGGATGTGTTTGGTCCTTGGAGGTCCACTAATGTGCATTTTGGACCTCATGCAGGTGGACATAGATAAAAGTAAATCAGGTTGGATAGGCATGAGTGATTTATCCTTGTCATTTGAGGGAGTACCCAGATTGATAAGATTATGGACGCATGGAATATGTTGATTTGTATCTTAGTAAATGATGTTAGTAAGCAATTGCCATCCTTCTTTTCAGTTGTGTAGGACGAGGTGTTTTATAATTGTCTTCTCAGGCAGTGACTTTAGATGAACTGTATATTACTCAGTGTTTTTATAAAGCTGACTAATTTTTAAAATATACAAACATATCTGTATGTACTGGAAACAGTATCATTTGGATTCACTTATAGCAGGAGAAGCACCATGGTATACTAGAGTCTGATCTTAAAGTTGGGAAAACCTTAGTTCAAAACCGTAGTGCATTTAACTTCTTAAGAGTATAAGTTTCAGAGTTGATCTGGACCAAAAATAAATGTTTAAAGAACATGAAGATAAACAAATACAGCAATGCAATAATAATAATAATGTTTCTTTTTAAGGTTTTGAAAGAGGAAAGGATGATCTATCTCAAAATAGAGAAGAGACATCACATTCTATGTCAAAAAGCAAGGTAAGTTTTCTGTTGTCCAAAAACGTATTGCTATGACATAATTATTCTGAATGTACAGCATAGCTGTAATATTTATATACACTGTCAACTATAATGATATATAAATGTAGTTCAACTGATATGAGATTTGGTTTGTGACATGAAAAATCATACCAGGATAACATACTATATTAAGTAAAAAAGAAATGGGGTTCTACAGCAGCCAGTTTAAATACTAGCTGGACTAAGTTTAATTGAAATTTGGAGCATTTATATCTGGTAAGCATCAGGATTGGAGCATTGCTACCAGATTGTCCATTATGACATGCTTTTTATTTGAATACTTTCTTGGATTTTTTTTCTTAGTTGAACTGTAATTTGTCACTAGAGTATGAGAGCTCCCTCTTTATATTTTTGCTTATTTGTTTCTCCACTATCTTTGGTTTTTCCTTCAATAACTTAAGTGGTTTTTGGCTGAAGCAACTTTATTTAGTATGTTCTATTAGTTTAGAGACAAATTTTGATAACTAATAGTGAATTTTTTTTCAGATAAAACTGGAATAGTTATAAGAAAACATATCTTGATTCCAGAAAATCCTTCCCTGTGTCCCAGCAATATTTTTTTTTCTTCCTCTCTTTGCAAATCCGTTGTTTTTATCTCAGGAATGGTATGAATTTTCATAGCATATTTTAATTACTATTTCATTTACAGAGATTTTGCTTATATGCCATTTTCACTAATATTCCCTGTATAATGAATGTTAATTGCTTTAAATATATTTATATAGGTGGACCTGAAGGAGTCAGTATTAATTGTACTTACCCTAAAAACACCTATATCAAATAGTGACACTTAGTTGGGGATGGAGTATCACAAAATGGTAGACTAAAAGGGTTAATGACTTACCTAAACCTGGAGAAATCTGCCAGTTTTAGAAATACAATAAAAGTCATAATATAAACTGTCCTGAATTGATATGTTAGGAATGAAACCTTTAAACACTTAGAAAATTGAATGATTATATAGATCTTAATCAGGACAAAGATGTTGCACACACATGCCATTTCAAATGAACTCTCTTGTATGCCATAGCCTAGAAAGTCCAGAGAGATGCAGAAACAAATGAGAATTTATGATACTTCTTTAAAATCTCTAATTATTTTAATAAGTGATTTGCTATTGCTCCATTATTTTTTAGTGATGTTTAATAGTTTCTTCCTTTGTATCTTCTGTATCTAATTTCTCTTTGCTTCATATAGCAAACAACTATGACCTGAATTAAGACCCTTATTTCCTCTTGTCTAGACTATTTCAACACTCTCCTAATTGTTCTTTCCACCTTGAGATTCTTGCCACTCTACTCTGTCTTCCCCATGATTACCAAAGTGATTTTTCTTAGATGAGTATTTGACCATGTCATTCATTAATTTCACACAGTAACTTAGTAACAGCCACTGGCTGTGGCTTCTTATCACCTCTAAGATAAAATATTAACTCCTCTGTATGACTTATAAAAGCCTTCACAACCTGGACCCAACCTGTTTTTTAGCCTCATTATATATTCTTCTCTTTTTGGTACTCTATCATCCATCCAAGCTGACCTTTTTTTTTTTTTTTACACATAGCACTCTCTACCTTCACCAGTCCTTCAAGATGCAGCTCAAATACTTCTATGTGAAACTTTTCCTGATTCTCCTTTTGTAACTGCTAGTACCTCTCCATTTCCTAACTACTTTTTCTTTAGCTGTCATGCTATTTATTTTGTTTAAATTTAGTCCATATATGTTTTCACCCTTGATAGAATGCAAATTTCTTAAGAGTGGGATTATTTCATTCGTGGTATTTATATCTCTGGCACATAGTGGGCACTTAATGTCTATTTGATTGATTTATTTTTTTTACAAATCAAATCCATGTTTAACTTATCCAAATATAGTAGGCATGTCACTAGCCAAAATAGGAAAAGGGGATTATACACAATATTGTTGAACTCTTCAAAGTTCATTTTGTTTTCCTTTTCAAACATAATATAAAAGTATGATAAATTTAATATGTAATTTTCATTGCTTTCTTATGTTTCTATGATTTCTTTCTGGCCTTCTAGCCCTTCTTGTTTGTATAAACTTCTGGGAGCACACTTTTGATTTGTGTGATTAATTATCTCCACCCTTCCTCTCCCTTTCCAATCCCCCCCAAGTATATTCTTATTCCCCTTTTTCCATTCTTCTTCTAATATCATTAAACCATAAAAGGAACTACCTATTTGTAATCCCTTCATGTGTTTGATTTCTAATCAGATTGCCATTCACATGAACTTTTAAGGCTTTTTGCTTTTTGACTAGATAAAGTTTGTGGGGGGTAAATTTTTTTTCTTCTCCATTTATTCTGCTTAGGTAAAATAATCAGATAATTTACTTTCACATTTTATGAAATTTATTTCAAAGCATTTCCATATTGATTGATTTGTAAAGTAGCTATACTTAGTTTTCTAGTTTTCTTATCTGTAAAATGAGCTGGAGAAGGAAATGTCAAACCACCCCAATATCCTTGCCAAGAAAACTCCAAATTGGGGTCATGAAAAGTCAGACATGACTGAAAAATGACTGAATAACAATAATATAGTAACTATGTTGAAAATTTGTGATTGACAAAGATCTATATATTTTTTAATGCATATGTTGGAAACTAGTGTAACATTCCAAAATGTTCTTCATGCTATAGAAGAACACCCATATTCTGGGCTCTTTCAATGTGTGAGTTACTTGAAAATGAAATTAATTAACTCCAGTAGACATTAATTAAACACTATGTGTAGCTCACTTTACTGAGGCATTACTCTAGTTATAGTATGGGCAAGTAACATTTTGAATCAACGTTCAGTTATCCATGCCAGTGAAGGGGGAAGCATTATCAAGTATAGCATGGCCAGTTAGACAGAAATTAAACCTGTTTCTGGGGAATCAATGTAATCTGATTGGAAGGGATCTCTGAAGCAATCTAATTCAACTGATAATTTCAATAATCCCTCAACTAAATCTTTCCATAGTGGTCATTATATCATACCATATCACAGAAAGAGGAATGTAGTCTCTTGAAGCAGCACATTTTACTTTTTCAATAGTTTCTTATTGTTAGCTCTTTCTGACTTCGTCTCAGTTTACCTCTCTGCAGCTTCTACCAGTTTCTTCAAACCTTTATCTCTGGGATCAACTAGGACAAGTCTCTTTGTTTTGTAATGGACCTTCAGGTACTTGAAGATAGCTGACCTGTCTTCTCTAAGTCTTATCAATTTCAAGCTGGAATTCATTCTCTTCAATCAGTATTTGTATGTCATCATTATAGGTCCCTCACTATTCTAGTTACAACCTGGATGCTCTCTTAGAATTTGTGATCTCCAGAAACTCATTGTCCTGCAAGATTAAATCCAGTTTGAAACTCATACCTCTTTAGTATCCCCTCCCCTCTTTTGGGGCACCTCTGTTCCTCAGAATGTAGGGGATAGAGAGTAAACACCAGAGAGTTCCTCCCAGATTCTGTACACTTTAAAGAGTGTGCCCAGCACAGCTCTACCTTATTATTTCCCACCAGAGCTACAGGGCTTTCTCATGCCCCCTGTACTAGGTATTCCCCCTTTTAATCTCCTTAATCACTACCTTTGCTTTTTCAGCTTCTTTGTGTGTGCTGTCTCCCCCATTAGATTGTGAGCTCCTTTAAGTCAAAAGCTGCCTACCAAAGTCCTTAGGTCTTTTTCAGTTGAACTGGTATTTAGCCACATCTCTTTCCATCTTGTGCTTGTGAAAATGATTTTTAACCCACATGTAAAATTTCTGTCGAGATCTTTTTGTTGCATTGTACTGTAGAAATCCAGTTCAAAAACTTTCATCTTGCCTGAGATACTCTGTTAGGGTGGTTATAAAGATCAGGGTCTACTGTATTTGTGGCATTCCCCTGATCTTTCAGTATAGTAATCTAATCGTAAAAGAAAATTAAATTTTTCTGGTATAACTTGCTTTTGATGAAGTAATGCTGTTGTTTTGTGATCATTGCTTCTTTATCTGAATGTTCGTAAACCATTCTTTTAATAACTTGTTCTAGAATTTTTCCAAAAATTTGAGTCAGGCAATTCAGTTCACTGATAATTTCATATTTCCATTTTTGAAAATTAAGACCTTTTATATTTACATTAATTTGTTTCCTTTACTTTTCATTACTTCTCAAAAATCTCTCTGGTCAGTCCCACATACTAGTTCTTTCAGTACCTTGGAATGTAGTTTGGCAAGATCTGGTAATATTAACTCTTTCACTTGCCTTCATTTGCAATTTTCTGTTTTTTGTCCTATATATTTTACAATTTGAATGTAATTATTTTTGTACAAAACCCAAAAACATTTATATGATATAGGACTATGCATACTACACTTAAATATTCATTTTCATTAATCTGCTTTTGCTTCTTTTTTCTGTGTATTTCCTTTAAAATCTGAACTGGTCATTGAATTATTTTTGTATTTATATGAGTCTTTTTAAGCATCTCCCTCTTCTTTTTCATCATAACTATTTGTATTGTGTCAGATCATTCTTGAGTGCATCCCATTCTTCTTGAGACTACTTGTCTTATAGAAATTATACTCTTCTCTAAAATCTTTCATGTACTCTCCCATCTGAGTTCATTATCATAATCATAGGTCATCTCTATATAGCATTTTAAGGTTTGCAAAGTTCTTTACATACATTATCTTTTTCGATCCTCTTAACAACCCTGGGGAATAGATGTCATTATCCTCATTTTACAGACAAGGTCATTGATGCTCACAGAGGTTAAGTGACTTAGCCCCTAGCTAGAAAGTGTCCTGAGGTGGGAAACAGACCCAAGTCACTTCAATTTCAACTCCATTTTTCTGTTTACTATGCTGCACTACTCTTCAGTGTCATTTTATGCTTTGATTTCCTCTATCTATCTTGAGTGCTAAATTGAACAGGCATTCATTCCCAAATTTCTCGCGATTTCTACTTTGGTAGCCAGTTGTTTGTTTGTTTTTTACTGGTCCATTTCAAGCCTAGAATTATAGTTCTCATTATTTCTTCCACATTTTGACAAATAAAACAATTATTAAAGCAAGTCAAGAATTTATTCTGTTCTTAGTGGGAAAGAAGAATGAAAGGGTAGGACTATACAAATGTAAAATCTTTTATCCTAGTTCTTTATGTCAAATTTGTGATTTTTTTTTAATTCAATACCCATCTTTTTGGTAGTTAGAGGTCTCTCACTAGAATATCATTTGTTTTTCTTTATGAATTTTCACACACATATCCTCCATCATGCTCTTCTTTTTTTGGTACATTAATTTCTCCTCAGTAATATATTTTCTATACTATAGAGGCCTACTCCATGAGCACTCTATTTTATTCCTGTTAAATTAAGTATATCTTCACATTGCTTTAGTCCAGATATTTGCTTTTTCCTACCAAATCTCAGTAAGAGCTATGGATTAAAATTTCTCTCTTGCATCCCTCTCAGAATCATCTATCTGTTTCTGAATATGTTTTGCAATTATCTGTGTGTGTGGTTGACTGAATGCCTGACTACCCATATATATGTGTATATTATCTCTCTTTAGCTAAAACTTGAAAGCAGATGCAGTTTTCATAATATCTTTTGTACCTAGCACAGTGTTGCCACATAAGAGTCACTTAATAAATTCTTATTGAATGTACATCAATACCCAGAGCTGTGAGTATTTTTACTATGTCTTCTTGGAAACATTTTCTTATAAATTATCGGGTCTTTATTTATTATCTTCTCATATTGGATTAACTCTTCTCTGGTACCTGGCTTACTGGGTCTATTTGGTCCATTTCCTCCTACTCCTTTGATTTTTACTTAGCCTTCTTAAATACATCTGAAAGTAATTAGAGTCACTCCTCATATTTATATAGTGCTTTCCCCATTGAAGTTGTATGGAGTAGATCTGATCCTAAATTCTGGAAGGCTGTGTCAACTATCTAACCTGTATAGATGCATGAAGAGACACTAGATTGGCTGCAGAAATATCATCTAAGTTATAGAGGAATTGAAATCTGCATCAATGAAAGGATTACTTTTACTGATAAAAGTATAGTTTCTTGAAATATAGCACTCTGAAATATTTCAAAAACATAAGTTTCCAGGCAAATGTATATCTTTTTATCAGCCCTAACTAGGGTTTCTACTTGGCCCCTTGTTCTTTTGTCCTCTGTCATTTCGGTATCATCAGCCCTGGTTCAGTAATTAAAATAGTAGGCAACTCACTTGTGAGGAAATTAGACATCTGGAAGCTTCAGCTATTTTAATTAAGCATAAGCTTGGAACAGAATTTTGAAAGTTTAGTAATTTATCACAATGATTATCCTAATAGTTAACTAAAAAGCATTTCTTAAATTCTAATGTTAAATCATTCTGCATCTTTGTTTTTAAAGGACGGAGTGTATGTAATTTACTTTAGGAAGATTTTCATTTTTTTTAAAATTCCCATTTTATTATATGTCAATATTTAAATGGTTAAGATAAAAAAGTCTTGATGCTTTGTTGTGTGAAATACCTCATTTCTCAGTGATATCAGCTCAATTAATTATTACTATAGAGGATCTTAGTACTCAATAACTATTTCTTTTTTCCAGTTTGCTAGTTCTTCTATATTAGCCTTTTGGCAATCTCTGAAAACTACCAAAGTGTAAGGAAAATCATTAAAAACCAAGTCCAGGCTTAGTTGGCTATGTAACCCTGAGCAAGTCATTTAACCTCTGTCTACTTCAGTTTCTTCATCTGTAAAATGGTGATTCTTTTTTTTTTTTTAAGCCCTCACCTTCTGTCTTGGAATCAATACTGTGTATTGGTTCCAAGGCAGAAGAGTGGTAAGGGCTAGGCAATGGGGATCAAGTGTCTTGCCCAGGGTCACTCAGCTGGGAAGTGTCTGAGGCCAGATTTGAACCTAGGACCTCCCATCTCTAGGCCTGGTTCTCAGTCCACTGAGCTATCCAGCTTCCCCTAAAATGGAGATTCTAAAAACACCTGCCTCCCAGTGTTGTGTGAGGATCAAATGAGATAATAATTGTAAAGTGCCTGGCACAGTGCTTGACACATAGGAAGTGCTATTTCAGTGTTAGCTATAATAAAAATAATAATAATTTTACCATTATTTAGAGTTAAGTGTGACAGCAATGATAAATTTTA
This sequence comes from Monodelphis domestica, assembly GCF_027887165.1. Classification (NCBI taxonomy): domain Eukaryota; kingdom Metazoa; phylum Chordata; class Mammalia; order Didelphimorphia; family Didelphidae; genus Monodelphis; species Monodelphis domestica. Next base: position 54,841,318 of record NC_077231.1, on the reverse strand, counting down.
TCATTTCCATATGTAGATAATATTTTAATCTGACTCACATACTGATTAGTGATCATCCAAATTAGGAATAGTTTTGCCTTCTCTATCTAAATATACTATATAATGACATTCAAGTCTTTTGGGGCTGCATGACTGATTTCTAAGCATTACATAGTGTTTTCTCCTTTTGGATACTAGGTAACAAATTTATTATTGTTAGTTTTTAAACTTGACATTTGCAATCTTGTCTTTAGGATTAATTGCTGAGTCAGGCATTTAAATACCTACTGTGTGGGTAGACACAAAGAAAGACACATTACCACTTTGGTTGTGGACCAAAGGTTTAGAGGGAATGTTTTAGAATGCATTCTTCCTCTTTCTGTTGGAATCCCAGGGTATAAAAAAAAGAAAAAGAATCAAAAGTTGAGTAGGTGGTTCTTAAGCACCATGGTTCTTGTGATCAAGTTGGATTGGCTACCAATGATTTTAGTTATTTCATAGCTGCTCCATGGAAAAAGCAAAGTAATGTGAACATTTTGCTCAAGTATATCTCCATAAGCCTTAATCCAACTACTAACGAGTTGGAAGAATTACTCCTCCAGTTCACTAGCTTGATTGCATTTATTCCTTGAAACATTAAAATGTATATAATATTTCTCTTCATGTTCATTTGGAAAGAAAATACACAAAATGTGTTGTTCACCTTTATAACTTGTCAAATGACACTATTTTGGTTATATTCGATTTTGAATAATTTTTTAAAAACACATATTATATAGAAAGATAGGAAAATTCCATGTGTACCCCTGTATATCATTGAGTTAAAATGAGAATAGTTTTGTTACTTTATTGAGCAATTATATTTTGAGGATCTGTGTGATCATGGAGCCATGGATAGAGAGGTTTCAATGATTTTTTTTCTTCTGTTCATTTTTATATGTGTACAGTCTGAATCCAAACTTTATAATGGCTCAGAGAAGGACATTTCATCTTCAAGCAAGCTTACCAAAAAGGAATCCCTTAAGGTGAGGCAATTTTAAAAAATAATTTTGTTTTGTTGACTGGCAAATTATTTCTTAAAAATTACTGAGAAGACCCTTCTAAGTTTTCTTATGAAATATTCACTTTGAGATATCTTAATTATTATTAAGGCAATATTGATGTGAAAGTGCAGCTGAAGAGAGAGACTTGGGTTGGAATTATAGTTCTGAGACCATCTCTATCGAAAAGATAGTTGAGCCCATGGGTGCTGATCACCAAGCAAGACCTCATAGAAGGAAAAAAAGAAGAATGCATAGCACAGGGGCTTAGGGAATCCTTATGGTTAGTGGGTGTGACCTGCATAAAAATCCAATGAAAGGTTATGAGAACAAGTGGTCAGGCAGATAGGAGATGAAGGCGGCATCATAGAGAAGGGAACATATCCAGAAGGGGGTGTTTGATGGTATAAAATTCTTCTATGAAGTTGACAAAGATCAGATTTGAGAAAAGGCCATTAGATTTGTCAATTAAGAAATCACTGGTAACTTGGAAGAGGGTTATTTTAGTTGAATAGTGAGATGGGGAGACATATTAAATTGGAAGCAGATGTAAGGAGACAGAGTAGAGATGACTAGTGTAGACAGCGCTCCTTCCCTTCCAGATAGACTGGCTGCAACATCCCATGTCTCAAACTCACTAGTAACTGCCCATACTCTTTCACCTAAAAATTCCAGGACTAGGTACATATCCCATTGAGATGAATGATAAAAAGAAAATCCTTTTATAAGCTTTTTGTAGTAGCAAAGTAAATGCCCAGTGATTAAGAAATAGCTAAATAAGTTGAGTTATATGAATGTAATGGAACTTTCCTATGCTATCGAAAACAATAAATATGATACAGAGAGGCATGCAAAAATATTAAATATACAAAGTAACTTAGACTAGGAAAACAGGCTACACATTGACTATATCAAAATGAAATATTAACAGCAACAATAATACAACAGTTGAAACTGAATGCTATGAAAAGTATAAACATACTGACCCGGAAGAAAAACTGTGAGGAAGCACCCTCTATATTCTTTGCATAGGTAGGGATATATAGGTGTATAACACTGCATGTAATGCCATATTTTCTTGATACTATTAGTTTGGTGAATTTTTCATTTGTTGTCATTGTAAGCAGTAAGATCACAGGCAGGGAGAGAGTGAGAGAAAGATCTGTTGGGAAATGCAGGTTATATATAAATAGAAGATGCCAGTAAAATTTAATCTTTAGATGAAGTTTTCCCTCCAATTCTGTTTAAGTGCCTTAAAATAAAGGAATATAAAAGACATACAATTTTATTTGGAAAATCTTAGTCAAGCAAATAGCCTTGCCAGTTTAATTTTTTGATGTACAATACTTTTTTTAATCAAGAAAAGTTTTTTTAAAATAGCATATGTATAAGCAGTTTATGATTATTTTAGTAATAAGCATTACCATTTTTAACCTGTAATTTTTTGTCAGTTGCTTAAAAGAATATGATCCAATTTAATACTTTGGATGTCCCAAAAGTCTTGGTGAAATTTTAAGTATTAGTAACTTTAAATGTAGAGTGAACTTAAACTCTCCTGAAATAGAGTTTAATGCAGTAGGGAGAGCTTTGAGACAGAGAGAACAACTGGAAGGCTTTTCCAATAAGTGAGGTATGAAAGGTAATAGGTTTCTAGGAGAGATGTTGTGAGATAGCATCAACAAGACTGATAGATTGAGTAGGGTGAAAGAGAGTGAGGATTGAGGATAACACCTAAGTTATGAGCTTGGGTGAACTGGGAGCGTTAGAAAGAGGGGAAGGTTATGGGAGGAAAACTATTGAAGCTACTTAGTTATCAAAGGGCATTTCCCAAGTACAGGTCTGACCATTCATCCCTCTATTGATAAACTTCTGAGCATCTTGAGGACAGAGACTATTTCTATCTTTCTTGAAGCACATAGATGCTTAATAAATGCTTTCTGCCACAGCCCCGTCAACAGTGACTAGTCATACCTTTTTGTCTAGTGGATTTAAACTAGTAAAACAGCAGAGAAAGAAGTTTCATGATGGTAACAAAAATAATTCTCCTTTCAAATCTCTATAAATCTTCTGTCCAGTCTATTTAACTAAATTATTATCCCAGTACTATAATTTATTACAGCTCAATCTCATGAATGAGTAGACTGAGTTGTTGGTTTGTTTTTTAAACTCTTACCTTTTATCTTAGAACCAATACTATGTATGGATTCCAAGGCAGAAGAGTGGTAAGGACTAGGCATTGGGAGGCTAAGTGACTTGCCCAGGGTCACAGAGTTTAGGATGTGGTCTGAGACTAGGACCTCCTGTCTCCAGGCATGGCTCTCTATCTACTGAACTTATATTTATGAAGGTAAAACCTTGGCAATTTGTTAAATAAATAAATAAACATCATTTTGCCAAGATTTGTATTTACTTTTAACTTTAGTAGGCAATACTGACTTTTCCTAGGAAAAGGGCATTGAATTATAGATTCCCAGACTATGGAGATTTTTTTTTCCCTAGTCATATGGTTTTGAATGACATAAAAAAACTCTTTAGGAATCAGTTATTTGGGTTGTCAAATTAAGGTGGTGGATCAGATCATCTCTAAGACTTCATCTAGTTTTAAAAATTCAGTGAACTTGTGATCCAGTAATTCTAGGTGTTTAAGAATTTTTCACTCCATGTTCTACTCATGCATGACTTTTTTCAGTGTTTTGCTCATTTTCATAAGATTTCCATGTATTTATTTTACTTTCTTTAAAACAGGTACAAAAGAAAAATTACCGAGAAGAAAAGAAAAGAGCTACAAAAGAATTACTCAGTACAATCACAGATCCTTCAGTCATTGTTATGGCTGATTGGCTGAAGGTCAGAGTTTATATTGAAATTAGAATTTTAAATTATTTGATGTTCATTTTCTGGAATCAGAAAGCATAGAAGACAACTCTTGGGTCACTTTTTTTCCATGTGTAGTAGGACTTTTATTATTTTTGTTTTCTGAGATTTGTGAACCATGTTTTTATGATAGCATAGTTAGATTTTGAATTAAAAAAATAAATAATATAGCTAACATTTATAATGTCCTCTGTGATTTGGAAAACACTTTGCAAATGTGTTATCCCCATTTTATAGAGTCTGGAGAATTCATCTGTCTTGCCTATAGTCACAGAGTTAATAATGTTTTAGACATCATTTGAACTTAGTTTCAGAACTGCAGAATCTTAAAGCTTGAAGGAACTTCAAAGGTCATTGAATCTGACTGGTACCTAGAAGAAAAACTCAACACTATATCTTATCACATATTGCTTGAATATGTCCAGTGAAGAGGATTACCCCATTACCTCTCAAGGCAGGCAATTCCACAATTGTCAGTGCATTTTTACCTTGTGTCCCTCCTGACTCCAAGTCCAATGCTTTCCCCACTATTCCATTCTATTTCGGTAGACATAGTTATCAACATCAGTTGAGAGAAGAAGACACAGATAATCCAAAAATCAAAGCTATACTTTGTTTTTGATCCTTCCCTTTATTAATTTTATCCACCACTTTTCCGTTATTGTCTACAGACTCTCTGAAGTGGAATGACCCTTTAAGAATTCTGTCAGACTCACTTTGACTTTGAAGGGAATTTTAGAAGACAGTGAGGAGCCCCAGGATTTGTTTCCTTAGAATCAACCCTTTCTACCCTTTTCCCCATTCTATTCTGAGATTCTAGCTCCAAAAAGAATACCAACTGCTTCAGCTTCAATTAAGCCTCACCTTAATCAAATTTCTTCTGGGTAATTAAGAGATGAGCTATCCCCTAGGACCATAGAGCAGTACAGTTTAAAACTAGTTTGCCCCAAACCATTGCCCATCTTACTAAACTGGCTCCATGTGTTGTTCTTAGCCTTATATGCCACAGAGATTTTCATTTTGCTATGTATCCCCTGCCTGATCTGGTTATTTCCTACACTATGGTCTGCATTCACCAAACATTACTTTATTCTGCACCAGTCATTTACCCAGTTCCTCATGCCAACCGGAGAGATGAAATCCTTTTCTTCTTCTGGAGAGCCTAATATATTCCTCATCTCATCCACTCTCTGATCTCCGTTCTTTAGGTATCTCTTGCATGTACATATAATCGTTCTGAAATACATACTCATCTTCCCTTGGCTCAAAACCTTTACATCTCAGTGTAGATCTCCATATTGTTCTACTTTGGGAAGAAAATAGGAGTAAGCCATCTATTGACATGAATTTTTTATATACATAGAGATAATTGAGTATTGAATATAAATAAAAAACAAAGGTCCTACTCATTCTCTTTTTAAAGAACTTCATTACCATACACTCACGTTCATTGCCTCCTTGAACCATGGAAAAGTAATATTTCTATAAAAGTAAACATTTATAGGGAAAAACGTATTGGATGTATTTAATCCTGTTCCTTAATTGTCCTGAGCTCTCAAGAATGTACATCTGATAAGCACAGAGAAAGATTGAAGTTAGTTTCTGATTTTAAAATTTAACTTAAGTATAACTCTTAAATACCTATCATTGCTAAAGGATAGAGTAGTTTAGAGAATTAAATTTTGCTATTATCATTTAATTGCAGAAATTACATTTTAGAACATTACATAGTTTCTTGAATTTAAGCATAAACTTATCATCACTTAACTGTTTCTAGCATTTCTCACTAAATGAGAATTATTTAAAATACATTTTCCCCCTACAGATTCGTGGTACACTTAAGAGCTGGACCAAGCTTTGGTGTGTTCTGAAACCTGGAGTGTTGCTTATTTATAAAACCCAAAAAAATGGTCAGTGGGTGGGAACAGTGCTTCTGAATGCCTGTGAACTTATTGAGCGGCCATCTAAGAAGGATGGCTTTTGTTTCAAACTTTTCCATCCTTTGGAACAGTCCATTTGGGCAGTTAAGGTAAGAATGAAGCTGGTACTTACGTAAAAATTAAGAATTAAAACCCTAAAAATAGTGCTGAGCAGAAATAAAATCTATAACAATGCATTTAATGATTATTTTGCTGTTATAACTTACCAAATTCCTGTTTCTCTGCTTTTACACATACATTTTCTCTCATTGGAAATATTTTTCATAACTCCCTAGTATGGCTTCTTCAATCTGCCTCAAGATAGATCTAAATCAAAATTCATCCAGAAATTGCTTTCATTTACTTCCACTTCCATTAATTGATTCAATTTGAACTGTATTACATTTGTGGGTGTGTTGCTGTATAATCTTGTGATTTTATTTGTGAATTGTGGGCTTCAACTACATTGTAAACTGACAACTACATTGTAAACTGAGAGCAAGGGCCTTTGGATATTTCTCTTCTCTATTCTCCCCAGTCCCCCCTACTCAGACAGTAGGCACTCAATAATTCCTTGATCAACAATTGAATTTATTTACAATTTTCAAAAATGTTTGAACCAGAACTATTATTTTATTGATATAAGGAAGTTTGGATGAGTTTTCTGCCAATACTGATTCACATCTGCTCTTCAATTTCTAATGTTAGTAAGTGTGTCTAGGAGACTGACCATTGAAGTATAGACTCACACGACCAGTGTGTATCAGAAGTGGGACTTCAACTGGGGTTTCCTAATTGACTTTCAGGGCTGTCTGGCCTTCTACCATGACACAGTACTTCTTGTTTCAAAAATAACTTTATGAAAACCATTGGTATTAAGGTACAATCAGGAACAGTCACATAATAGTTGGACTTTTGTATTATTGTATTCTTTTGTCGTGCCCGTGGATTGTAGAATTTCAAGCAAGAATGGGACCTTGAAAAACAGCTGCCCCAATACTCTCATTATTTAAAATTAGAAATTGAAGCACAGTGGACATTAAATGCCTGGCCAAAGTCAAACATGTATGAAGTTGTGGAGCTGGTACTCAAATTCATCTTCTCTCATTCCAAGTCCAGTATCAGCTGAGAATGTATGTGTTATGTCCTTTTTTAAAAATCAGCATTGTGTAACAATAATGGTAAATTTGTAGGAGTATAGGATTATGATGTTCTCATTTTGAGATGAATTTTTTTCAACAAAATGTCATTCTAAAGGACATCTGAGATCCATATGCTTTATGTTTCTCATGAAAAGAAAAAAGCTTTTTCTATGACCTTTGGTTTTTTACTCTCCTTCATATATCCATTCAGTTGTCGAGTCTTCTTTTCCTTTTTTTTTATTTTTTTAAAATCCTTACTTTCCATCTTAGAATCAATACTGTGTATTGGCTCCAAGGCAGTAGAGTGGTAAAGCGTTAGGCAATGAGGGTCAATTGACTTGCCCAGGGTCACACAACTAGGAAGCATCTGAGGTCAGACTTGAACCCAGGACCTCCCCTTTCTGGGCCTGGCTCTCAATCCACTGAGCCAGTCAACTGCCTCCAACTTTTCTACCTCTACTTTTCTAGACTCAGACTCGATCCTAATTCCGGCATTCGTCATTTCTTATCTTACTCTCTTAATAACCTCCTAATTAGTGCCCCAGAATCTAGTTGTTGTTTTTTTTTCTATTCAAGACATCCCCTAAATGATATGCTACTCTTCTGATCATGAGGGCCAAGAGGATAAAATAAAAAACCTTCTCCCTGGTATTTAAAACACTAGTTCCTTTAGACTTATTTCAGAGTTCTTCATGCATTTTCCATCCTAGACTTGTCTATTAGATCCAAATTCCTTCTTTATGAAGCATTCCTCTCTCCTGCTTCATCTTTGCTCAGGTGGTACCTTTTGTCTGTAATATATATCCATGTCACCCTTCCCCTTTTAAAATCTCTGATTTTTCTCAGCTGAATATTTCCTTTAATACAAGTCTTTTTCTGACTCTACCTCTACCTGACCTACCCCCTACTCACCTAGATGTTAAAGCTGTATCCCTCCTTAAATGATTTTTTTTTAATTACTTACTTGGATAGACATTATATCCTTCCAGAAAAATGTAAGCTCCTTGGGGGCAGGGGGCATTGGTAAGGATTGTTGTGTGTTTTCTTTATAAGGTGAAGGAGGAAAAAGGTGCACATAAACATTTAATACATATTTGTTGATCTTAAAGTAGAATTTTATTTAGCAGTAACAAAAACTTATAATAGTTGATAGCTTTTTTTTAGTGCCTAGCATATAATCAATGTTTATTGGCTAATTGACTTGTCACATTTTGTCATTTTAGAAATATTTTTGTCAAAAAGTAGTCCAAATTCTCAAAACCATATGTGTTGTAGAGTTGCCAAGGGAAAAGAGGCAGGGAAGAGGGGCAGATTTGTACCTGTAAGAATAAGACACTATTACAAAACTTGGAACTGTCTATTGCCATTGTGAGGTCAGAGGTTTGGGTCATAAGGGCAGAACTAACCCATACTTTTATTTCAGACCTATTTGAAAATCTTCAGGTTTTTTGTGGGGTTAGTTGATGGAATATTGGTTGTTTTAATACTTCTTTCTCTTTCTTGTTTTAACTCATCAACTTTCATTTCCTAAACTTAAATATGCTTCACAAGCCCTTCTGCTTCTTGAATGAAATCTTCTGTGTCTTTTGTTTTTTGATTGGATTAACTTCCTGAATGTGTTTTGATCCCTTCTAGCAAAAAATATGCCTGTTTTGTTGAAGCCCTGCCAGGCTTCCTTCCCAGATAAATGACCTTGTCTAATCAGTAGTTCTTTTTGTCTCTGTTCAGTTGAGGATCTAAGGATAGTTATAATTGTCTTAACTGATAGGATTAGGTCTTGAAAAATCTTTTTAACTACTAATACTTTCTGTTATGGAGAGGCAAAATAGAAGAGTGGAAAGAAGGCTAATTCTGGAGTCAGAAACCTGGGTTCAAATCTCATTTCTTTTGTTTGCTTACTACATGTGGCCTTGAGACAAGTTTCTTAGCCTCTCTGCATCTACTTTCTTCATTTGTAAATTTCCAGCTCCAGAGTTTTAGGATCCTGTATGGAAATGACTTGGTACTATCTCTTGTGTTGTGTCACTTCTCAACCAATAAAAATGCTTTCTTTTCCTTTCCTGAAACAACAAATTAGAGTTTCTCTAATATGTTTTTAAAAACAAAATTTTCAGTTGTTACAAAATGAATCTTTATACCATCTTCAGCCCAGTTTAAAATTAACTTTTTCCCTGTACAATTTGTAACCATCTTTTTTCTTAATACATTATCACAGTTAAAGTATGCTTAAAGACCTCTAGAAACTGTACAGTGTTCTTTTTCTCATTATTATTGTGAAGTACTTTGGAACTAGAATTTTAAGTTAAATTCACATTTTACTAACTTAGGTGATCTTTGGAAGAATAAGTTGGGTTTCTTTTGGTTACAACTAGAGATGAAGTTGTCAGGATTTAGAAAACAAGTCACTTGCTATATTTATTATAAGAGATGTTGTAATAGAAAAAAAAAAATCCCTAATGATACCAGTGTGGTTACGAAAGCTAAAATTCCAGGAGAAAAGATCACTTTTCTGTTCATGTTATTTTTGCATAATTCTGTTAAAATTGTAGGAAACATTTTTTCATAACATCATAAACTCCAAAAGTAGCAGTCTTTACTTATTTAAGTAATAATAAACCATAAGAAATTAAGATTGGTGTTATCTTACAATCCATTTGTGTTGCTTATATTTTAAGGGCCCAAAAGGTGAAGCAGTTGGATCTATAACTCAGCCATTACCTAGCAGTTACTTGATCATCCGAGCTACTTCAGAGTCAGATGGTATATACATTTTCTATTTTGATTTTATTTTTAAGCCTTTTTTTGTAAGATGTGTTTTATAGAATCCATAAAATATAATTAAAAGCTGTTTAACCAAAACAACAATTACATTGTTAAACTGTAAATCTGTTCATTCTATTTTAGCCTGTTGGATTCGTGCCACTTAATAGAGAAACAAGAAGCAATATCTTAGGGCAGTAAACTAGCAAGCTAGAGTATCTTTATTTTAAATACTATCTTTTCACGAAGCTGAATTTCAGATGGTTAAAAAACAAAACAAGACTAATCTGAAATATGGAAGGTAGAATTGAGGAAACTAAGTTTATGTAGGAAATTATTTTAGAATAATACTTGACTCATTAAGCTAGCCTTAAGTTGTGCTAGAATAAATACATTTTACACACCAAAATATGGGGTGTTCATAAAAATGTATAACATGAGTCATGGCGGTCAAAAGAGCTAATTTCTTTATAGGGTCTCACTAGTACATTTACCTCAATTAGTAGTCTTTCCCAGTATTAGGGTAAAAAGTGTAATTAAATATCTGAGAGCGTAGTGTTTTTTTTTAATTTTCTGTTTTATTTTATTTTACAGTTTACAGAGTTGTTTTGTATATTATTTCCCTTAACATATAGATACGTTATGTAAGGTAAGCAGGGCAACTTTGAGCTCTCTCCCATTTCAAAATACATAGTCCATTCCCTCTTGAATAGATGCTCAAGGAAACTTGATGACTTGTGAGGTGCCATCATTGCCCAAGTTTACACAACTGATAAATGCAGAGCCCAGGATCCAGGCTTAGCTTTTCTAGCTCTGTCCCTAACCCAAGTTGGGTGCTCTTTCTGCTGTAGAATGTTGCCCCAAAGGAAAGCGACTGTCTTCAACAGCCCCAGGGCACAGCATAGACCATGAGAACCTTCCATATGCTATATTGGAAAAGTATAAGAACCAGGTGTGGACCTGGTGTCTGCAAAATTCTCTGTAACCTAAAATAAATAGCCTAGTTGGGAAAGGCCTGCCATTTGACTGGCCCAGGAGCTTGTCAGTGATGCAGACTCTTCACTGTATGATCTTGAGGAATCCCTCAAAGCCTTGAGAGGGCTCAGCAACTCCCTTGACCAGGTCACTCAAGCAATCTGCATCAGAAGTGGAGCTACCACTTGCTTCCTCCCGTACCTCAAGGCCAGCTTTCCAGCCATTGTACCACATTGCCTCTCATCTGGAGGTGTAAAGTTAAGGCATCAGTGCTGAAATAAACTAAGATAAAAGTACTACAAACTGTATCGCATAGTTTTAAGGAAAAATTCTGTCAACTTAAGACAAAGTCAGTGTCTCAATAAAAAATAAATAGTATAATAGAATTTAATTTTATATGAACACAAAACACATGAATTCAAGTATTCAAGATTGGCAGTGAAAAAAAAAAAGCAAAAAAAATACACAAAATAAACATTTTAAATTACATGCTAAATCTATGCCATTTTCTCAAGCAGTGTAAAGTCTCAAGTTTGCCCAAGCCCTCTCATTCTTGATTTGAGAAACATTTGTGTGAGTCATTACGTTGTTTCACACCAGATATTAGTCCCTGTTTCAGTCTTTGTCTGGAGTTCTCCTTGTAACAGGTTGTGCCTGCCTCAGAGCAGTGCTTCTCTTTGTTTCAGTAACAGTTATTAGTAATGGCCCCAAAGTCTAGGAGTAGAGATGCTGGTAGCTCTGAGAATCCATAGTGTCTAGGTGTGTTTGAATAAGAATTATGTGTTAAATCATGGAGTCCACTGTAAAGTGAGGTCCTACACTTTGGTTTCTGGGGTAATAGTTAAATTGAAAGGGTACTAGTCCTGGCATTTGTTTATTACACTAATCGTCTGTATATTCCTTTAGGCAGGTGCTGGATGGATGCTTTGGAACTGGCTTTGAAATGTTCCAGTCTTCTTAAACGTACAATGATCAGGGAAGGGAAAGAACATGACCTGAGCATGTCATCTGAAAATTCACACGTGACGTTCTATGGCTTACTACGTGCTAACAATCTCCACAGTGGCGACAACTTCCAGTTAGTAGACACTACCACCGGGCTTGGCAGTCTTATGAAAAGTAGTGGTGTTCCCTGGGCTGGTGGAGAGACTTATCAGTTTTACTTTCATGTGAAATAGAACCAAACATTTGTTTGTCTACTGCTGTAAGGTGAAATTTCTTGTCAGCTAGCAAGGCAGAATATGGATGGGCGACCCAGATCTTTGTTTATGATAGGGAGAAAGCAATGATATTGCTTCCTGCTACATCCCAGTATTATCCTGATACCATCTAACTCCTCTTTTTAATAATAAATTCTTTCTTCAAAGACAAGAATATTCCACTGTGCTCTTATACTTGCTGTATTTGATTTGACACAAGTTTTTTTTTTCCTATTTATACTTTCATTGACTGAAATTTTGTTTTTCTCTGTAATATTACAATCCAGATTTATGTTAGAGAGGCAGAGAGTACCTGGGCTTGAATCCTGGCTTTGCTACTTTTCTTACCTGTCTGACCTTGGACAAGTTTTTGAAGCTTCATAGGCCTCAATCCTTTATCTCAGAAGTGAAGGGTTGGACTGGCTGATCTCTAAAGTTCAAGCCACAAATCATGTAATAAGAATACTTGTATTTCCTCCTTTACAGGATTGCTATGAGGAAGATTTTTTACAAACTTTAAAGCATGTGTTTGCCCTCTTCCACTCGTCGTCTTTGTAACATGAAAATGACTTTGGGCTCCTGCAGACTCAGCCAGTACCAGTGTAGTACCAAAAGGTCTCTTCAAACTGGAACTGCTTAGAGAATAGGTCTGGAAATGGGCTTTATGTCTCTCTGTTGTTCTAAGATCATCAGCCCAATTCACTATGTTCTGAGAGGTCCATCGCCAGGTTGGTTCCCTACCAGGTGATGAATTTTTCAGCTATAACAACTCCAAAACACTAACTCCTAAGTTATAAAGGGTATAGAGCATCAGCAGAAAAGGATCCACAACAACTGAAATACAGATATTCAAAGTGTAAATCATTATATAAATGTGAAGAGGAGGGGGAAGAGGAGGAGGATAAGCCCCATCGTACCAGAGTGCAGGAATGAAGAATTTATTTCAGGATACATAGTTGTTAGCACCTCTCACCAACATTTGTATCCTAAAATTAGATATTTAAATGGCTTTGAGCTACAGAATTTTTTTCTGTTGTATAGGTATTCTTTAGAAGGTTATCAATGAGTTTTTCTATCAGGTTTCTTCTCTATACATTTTGTTTTCAATTGGCTGCTTTGCATATTATTTTCTTTTAATCCTTCCTGGCTCTGTGATTTTATTTCTATGGTTATTCATGAGTTGCTTTGACTAAAATACTTCACTTGATGGTCAGTCTTCTGGTGATAAAATTCTAGTTCTAGCTGGGTTGTTTCTTAGATGACAAAAATACAGAGTCTTGCTAGTCCCATGCTTAAAATATTTCCATTTTTGGATCTGCCAGAGTTTGAACATTGTTGATACAGCATTTTACAATCCAGGGTTATCTCTATGAAGCACTGAATAGAAATTTAGTGGAGGAAGTCTAGAATAATACTGAAATAATTCCCCAGACTTTAAGAATCCATTTCTTATTTTCATGATATAGCAAATAAAGCACTCAAAATTATCTTTTAGATAAAATCTTTCAGAAATATTTAATAGCATTTTTTAATGCTGTGTGTTATAATACTTGTGTTTCCTTGGGCAATCGCATATCTTTGGGTCCTCCGTTTCTTTATCTCTAAAACAAGAAGTTTGAATTAGATGTCTTTTAAATTTTCTTGTGACTCAAAAATGTATATGTGATATTTTTCCCTTGGACTTTTCTCCCCAATATTAGTCAATTAAGTTAATGATCCTTTATAGGATCATTAACTTGGGCTTTGCCTTGCAATTCCTAACTATTGAAAGTCTATCTCTTATCCTCCCTTGGGGTTCTTCTAGAAGTCTTAAGCCTTTTTTTGGATTATACCATTAAGTGTCACATTCTCTATTCTTATTTTTTTCTCTTAAGGCACTTATTCAATTTAGTATCTTGAGTTCTCACTATGGAATAATTTTATTTCTTGTCTTAACTATTTTGACTTAATATCGAGAACTGTGAAACTCATCTGCCATGTTTGACTGCCATTATAATAATACCTACAGTTATTATTATGATATTGCCAACTTTATCAAATGATAGTTAATTATTCTCTCTTCCCCTTGTCCCTGACATATACACATGGCTATTTTGAAAGGCACTATTTAAAGCCAATGATAGCAAAAGGTATGTCCAAAAATGAGGTGGGCTGTCCCATAAGGCTACTCCTATTGTTGAGATATTCAATAGGAAACTATAAGACCAATTACCAGGATGTTGTAGTAGGAATTCAGGCTTCATGTTAGAGTGTTAGACTACGGACTTTTTCCAATTCTCAGAGTCTGTGACTACCAACCATATCTCTTTTTAGAAGTTAAAGTTTTATGTAATTGGAAAACAGCCAAACCTGTTTTAAGCTACCATATTAGCCCAAATGCTGTGTCACATTTTTTTCTCCCAATATGTACCTTTAAAAGCCACATTCGCACTATAGTTGAGACTTCCAGCTTTGAAACCATGAGTCATATGTTGTGTGCTCAGCATACATAAAAAGCATAGCTGTCTCCTGGGGCAGATGGGAAATGCTGACCAAAATGCCTTTTTGTTTTGATATTCCATCAAATGTCACCATTAATACTAAAGGCGCCAAATCAGTTTTGATTAAAATGACCAGAAATGAGAAAATTAGAATGGCCGTGATGCTTGCAATCACAACTGTTGGGCAAAAACTGACTCCTAACGTAATTTTGAGGATTAAAACGTTACCTAAGGAAAAGTTACCATCGGGAGTGATCTTTCATGTGAGGGAAAAGGAAGGAATGGATGAATGAAGAACTTGTGTTAGATTGGTTGGATGTGATCTGGGGTAGGCATCCAGGTGCATTACTGCATCAAAGAGGAATGCTCGTACTTGACAAGTTCAAGGGTCATCTGACTGAAAATGCGAAGAAGAGAATTGCTGAAATGTGCACGGACCAAGTTGTTATTCTGGGAGGAATGACGGTGCAATTATAGTGTGTTAGATGTAGTCATTAGTAAGCCATTCACAGATCATTTGAGAAAAGAATGTAACATGTGGATATTGGCCATGAGTTTACTGCATGGGGAACAATAAAGAAATCATCAGTCACTGTACTCAGGAACTAGATTAGAACCACTTGGGACAAAAATCTCCCCTGAGTCCATTGTGCTTGGATTTTAAATGTTGTCTATCAAACAGTATGGATGGTAGTAAAGATGGGTTTTGTGGGAAGAGGATGGCAAACTCAAATGATATTTCCACTTCTGGAGATGAGGAAATAGAAGAGGAAGGAGAATATGATTAAATATTGGAAGGTAGTTTCTCACAAGTATCCATAAAAGTAAAAGTGTTGGCATTAAAATTTCTTTAACTTGTTTCAAGACCTTGAAAAAACTTTGAATATAAAGTGCCTGCATTATTCACGAGTTAAGAGAAAGTTGTAATTTAAAAGGAGAAAATAAAATGGGTGTTTCCTTTTTCTGAATTACCCTTCAAAATACTTGGGATTGCACTATATTCGGGCTAATATGGTATCTAAAATAATAATAAGAGTAATGATGATAATAATAAATTAGTATTGCAGCTAGTATCCTCACAACAACCCTAATAAGTAGGTGCTATTATCCCCATTTTACAGTTGTGGAAAGTGAACCAAACCTAGGTTGAGGGACTTGCCCAAGGTCATACAGCTCAGAAGTGTTTGAGGCCGGATTTGAATTCAGGTTTTCCTAATTGCAGGCTCAGGGCTTTATGCACTTGTGTCACCTCAAAGGACACAGATCCTAATCTACTCCATATGTTTTATAATTGAATGTTAAAAAGAGATGGTAGAGCTTTATCTTTGTCAAAAATGAAACTTTTTCCTCCTTCTTTACTTGTACTCCCCTACTGCAGATTAAATGACAGTGAAATTGAACGACAACATTTTAAGGACCAAGATATGTACTCTGACAAATCTGATAAGGAAAATGATCAAGAGCATGATGAATCTGACAATGAAGGAATTGGGAAAAGTGAAGAAAGCGATACAGATACATCAGAAAGACAGGATGACTCCTACATTGATCCTGAGCCCACTGAAGTTCTGAAAGAAACAACTTATACAGAGCAGGGCCAGGAAGAACTTGGAGAGGTAAGAGCCTATAGTTAGCAAACATTTTTGTTTTTAACATTGGGGGACTAAGTGAAGTTGGAAAATTTGCTTACACTGTCTGTCAGTCCTATGGCTTGCTTTTCATCATATAAGCATTTGTATTATTTTATTTAATACCAAAGTTCTACCTCTTAGTGTTACACAACTCAGTCATTGGTAGAATAATTCAGGAAATAATTTTATCCAATGTTGTTTAAAATGAGTTTAAAATTTTCTTGCTGACATCAACAATATAGTATTTGGTGACTGTTATTTAAGGCAGATAGTAAAAAGGATAAATAACCTTTCGTGTTCTTTCTTATAGTGTGTATATGTATTTATGTCATTCACATGTGGTCCATATATATCTGTAATTCGTATTAAAGTTAATGGAAAATGATTCACTGTAAGAAATATATTTATGTAATTTCTCTTAACTTTGCCAATCCTTTTAGAATTAATTTACTCTAATGACATTTGTCTTGTATACTTTCGTCAAAGAGCTTCCATTTTAGAAGAATATTTTGTCTATTTTACGGGGAGAATATTTTCAAATATAAATGTTCAAACAACTTTGT
The DNA here is from genome assembly GCF_027887165.1 of Monodelphis domestica. Classification (NCBI taxonomy): domain Eukaryota; kingdom Metazoa; phylum Chordata; class Mammalia; order Didelphimorphia; family Didelphidae; genus Monodelphis; species Monodelphis domestica. The sequence goes on along the minus strand of NC_077231.1, from coordinate 54,824,756 downwards.
ATTTAAAATATATGGAGTATTTAAATAGTTTTATTTAATTGTTGAAGGCAGGTGAGGCTTCTCAGACGGAAACTGTATCTGAAGAAAACAAAAGTCTTATATGGACATTACTGAAACAAGTTCGTCCAGGCATGGACTTGTCCAGGGTTGTTCTACCTACATTTATCTTGGAACCTCGTTCTTTTCTGGATAAACTCTCAGATTATTATTATCATGCAGATTTCCTCTCAGAGTAAGTGAATTCTTATTTCTTAAAATATCAAATATTTATTTATGTTTGAGTTAATTCTCTGAAATGCTGCCTTTCTAAATAATCTGATTATGAGACTACCATTATACCTTCCCTCCCACACATTTGGGGGATTTCTTCTGAAGGCACAGAAAGAACGGTATAATAAGTAATTCTGACAAGCAGTATAAACACCAGTAATATACCTAATGAAAGCAGAATCAAACCAACTTTTTAGACATTCATATAAATAAAGGAGACCACAGGAAGAGATAAAAGGCTCTGACAAATATGGATAACACTGTCGTCACTGGTAAGGACCTTAAGACAGTGGTTGGGAGTACGAGGTAAGGAAGTATACTTTCTAATAGCTTTCTACTTTAACTTTTCTTGCTAATTAGGTTCAAAGCTCAGCTGTTTCTTCCTGTTTAAGAATGAAAGGTGCTGTCAGTATGTTATTAATAGCAGTGCCTTGAGAGTAATAGCAGTGCCCAGGCTGCCCACCCTAGTTACAGATCTATTATTCTTAAATTAATGAAGTTGACCATTGAATTCCTGTAGGTAGTAGAACTATAGCTGAATTCCATTTGAACAGCTGGACTAATCTTTCCCCTTTCTCCCTCCTTGTAAAAAAAAATCTTAAGAGTTTATATCATGCCTGTTATAAGGAAAAGAGGGTTATAGTAAGAGTTGATACTCTGCAGAGGACAGCTACATGAGGAAAGATTTTGGATTGTTGAAAAAGAAGGGTTGAGCTGAGAACTAGGGAGCTAGGAGTTTCTCTGGGGGTTTGCTAACTGTAAACACCTGGAAGAATTTGCTGCCAAATACTTGGTGGAGTTCCTGTACCTGTCCTTGCTGTTGATACCTGTATTTCCCTTGGAAGAAGATCTTTGAACCTGAAGCTAACCTGAAACAGCATCTAGTCATCTGCAGCTATCAGTGAGTGGAAGGTCTAAGTCCATCTGAACTTGGGGTCTTTTCCTTTGGGTCCCTGTCTAATCTGCCACAGAACAATACCTCTAATAACAATCAAAAGAGGTTTGGGTTAGTGTAGGATAGCTAGTTTTATGTTTGGGGATTTTTTTAGGTGTCAGTGGAGAGGGTGATAAGAGTAGTCCAACAACTCTATGAAGACCCTTCTCATGAAGGCATGGTTCCTGGGATCATTAGCTAGAAAATAGTGCTAGTAATTCCCTTTTCCCTCTAAACCTCTCTTAAAGAATAAATTGCAACTTCCAGTGACTTTTGTCAAATCTGTGACTGATTGGTCTGTGTGCTGGACCCTAGACTAGGCTTTGGCCTGGGCAAGCCTGCCCTTGTACCCAGAGTGTAAAAACCTTTGTTACTGGCCCAAAGTAATCTATCTAATCTCATCCAGTCCCTTCCCCAAATTATACCTATTATATGCCATATACCTCCCAAAGTCAAAGATATGCACCTTTACAGAATCACAAAATTTCAGGTAGGAGAGATCTCAGTGGCCATCTAATCTAACTCACACACAAAAGATATCTCTACTCTAATAAACCCAAAAAGCCCTCTCGTCTTGGCTTGAAATTTTTCCAGTTGTTGAGAAGTGAACATGAGACTTCAGAAAATTGTGAGACTCTTCCTTTTCTTTCTGAAAGCTGTGCCTCCCTATTAATTCATCCTAGATCACATACATTTTTTTGACTGCCGCAGCATATTCTTGATACATTGAGCTTTCAGTCACCTAACACTCCTGTCCTTGATCTTTTCTATCAAACCTATGCTATCAAACCATACCTCCCCATCTCAAATTTTTAGTTCATTTTTTTGTACCCAAGTGCAAGGCTTTAATAAAATATTCATCCCTGCTGAATTAAATCTTATTAAGCCCAAGCTCTTGTTCATCAAGATCCTTTTGGATCCTAATGATTGGTTGTCTTTGCCGGCTTTCTCTCACCTGCCAGTCTGATGAACACATAATGCACTCATTTAAATCACAGATAAAAATGTTTTACTGAAAAGAGCCAAGTGTAGATTCCTGAACTACTCCCTTGGAACATTTCTGCTGTGTTGATTTGAGTCATTAACAGCTGTCTTTTAAGTCTTTCCATCCAACCAGCTCTGAGTCCCTGTGACCTGTCTTCTCAAGAGTGCTGTGCCTGAACACACTTTATCCAGGCTTTTCGCAGCTTTCCCTGCATTGACTGACTTAGCAAAACTGAAACAGAAAAAGGAAATTAAGTAATAACCTGTTCTGGATAAGCCATGCTGGTTCGTGGTCACCATTTCCCAAGTGAGATGTTCACCAAGCATATCCATTAATGATCTGTTCTAGAAATTGCTCAGGAATTGAAGTCATGGGCTAGAGTTGGTAGATTCTTTTCTCTTATTTAGAAATGAAGAGAACACTGACCTTTCTTCAGTATTATAGTACCTCCCAAACTCCATGATCTCAGAGCTAGGAGCAGTGACACTTGCCTGTCCTCTCAGTGCCTAAATGTGTCATTATCCAGCCTCAGGGCCTGAGTCAGTCAGTGAGAATCAGGCAGTCGCCTCCATGCTAGTCATTCTTGTTGTCATTTCTGTTATCCATGTCCTTTGCAGAGAAAATGGAAATCAACCAAGAACTGAGTCTTCTCTCATCAGTCACTGTCCCAGCTGAGTTGAACACTGGTCCTGGCCTTTCTAATTCTTTCTCTCCCAATAGAACTTTAAAAGGGGCTAGAGTGGGATGTTTATTTTCCAAGTAGGAACATTGTTTTCAAAGAAAGCACTATTTTTGTTATATGCATTCTCCTAAAGAGTAACTGAAGTATAAAGAGGTCAAGACAGTATTTCATTCTTTAAAGAATAATAAAGGGGCAACTAGGTAGCAGAGTGGCAGAATGCCAGACCTGCAATTGGGAAGTTCTGGGTTCAGATCTAGCCTCAGTCACTTCCTAACCTTGTGGTCCTGAGCAAGTCGCCTAGCTCCAGGTACCTACCTCTTCTGCCCCTATTGATTCTAAGAAGGTATGGACTTAAAAAAAATAATGCACAGTGTGTCAGAGTGATTTTAAGTACTATTTATCAATTTTGATGTTCTCTTTTCTTGAATTTGGGAACCATCATTAATAACTTGTGGATTAACAGGTGACTTTCACAGAATTGTTGGGTTTTTTTAAGTTGCTTAAATGGTTCTAGGAAATAAGCTAATATAGCCATATTTTCTGATTGTTTAAATATTATGCACATAATTTTAATTATATGCCCAATATAGTTGCTTAAATATATAAATTAAAGAAGACTCACAATTTAGTCATATTATTTTTGTTACTTCTTAGGGCATCTCTTGAAGAAAATCCATACTTTCGCCTGAAAAAAGTAGTGAAATGGTATTTGTCAGGATTCTATAAAAAACCAAAGGTAATTTGCCTGTCATTGTTTCTTTATTGCTATAAAACTTTCCAATTAAAAAAAGACTGCTTTATGTTCGTTGACATTTTTGTTATTGAACTTCTTTGATTTACCAGAATATGTCTCTGCTTCCTAATGTTAAACCTGATTATGGTTATTAACTTCATTGTTTTATATAATCTTATATCAAGCAAGCTGTATCATTAAATGCCCACCACTATGTGAAATACCAAACCTTTGTCCTCTTTAGAGATAGTATCTTCGTGAAGCTTATATATCATACATATTTTATTTCATTTTCTTTAGGGATTAAAGAAACCATATAATCCTATACTTGGTGAGACTTTCCGCTGCCTCTGGGTTCATCCTAGGACAAACAGCAAGACTTTTTACATTGCTGAACAGGTATGAGCAACATATTTTACAAAACAAAACTGACTTTGGCATCAGTGGGCAATTTTTTAAGAACATGATTAGTGAAATTAATTTTTTTCTAGTAGCATTTCAGCTAAAAACAAAAATTTATGGGTATTTGTTAGTAGATAGTCCTTTACTTGTCTGTGTGGTGAATGTAAGTTTCTTAAAAAGCACTACCACCACAACTGTGAAAGATATTTAGTGAAAAATAAATATATAAATCTATTTCCCAGACTGAAAATTGGGTGTGTCATGGCTTGTCCAGTTTCTAGTGCTGATCTTTCAGAAATTCATTTCTCACTTCAGTTACTTATTGCTGTTGTAAAAAATATTCAAACATATCTCATATACTTTTTTTTTTAAATAAAAGAATTCTTATAATACTGTTTTCTCTGTACACAGACCCCAAGGACAGCATGATAATAGAATCCAATACAATTTATTGTGTTTGCATTGTAAAGAGTATTTATTGATAAGCTTATCAAAACCCAAAATGTTTTGTTATTGTTTGAGAAGTATTCTTTACTGAGAAATATTGTTCCATTCTCTAGTTGCTAGGTGGCACAGTAATTAGAGCACTGCCTTCGGTACTCTTGTCTGCCTTCAGATACTAGCTTTATGACTCTGGGCAAGTCACCTGACTTTTCTAAACCTCAAGTTCCTCATCTATAAAGTGGACATAGGAATAACACCCATTGAAGAACTTAAAGTGCTACATATGTGCTAATTATTATTGTTTTCTTTATTCTCTGCTTTTTGGAGGTAATTCCTATCATCTTTAGACTTTTAATGAAATTTTCATTAAAGTTGTGTATAAATTTATTTTTAAAAATAAGTAAATATTTTTGCTGAGTGAACTTTCTGTTTATAGGGATTTTTCTGTATAATTAAATTACTATTTCCTAATTTATCATTTTGTAAAGGCCATGATTTATATTTTGTTTATTTCCTTTCCTGTTGCTACCATTCTGCTTCATGCCCTCAACACCTTAGGTCTTGACTACCTTAGTAAGAGACCTGATCTTTCTTATCTTCAGCCTCCAAGACTTGTATCTCTGAAGCAGTCTTGATCATATCATTCCTTTGATCAGAAATCTTCAACAGCTCCCTCTTTCTTATAAAATCTAAAAGTTTAATCTGGCACACATATTCTAACCCAACCTGCTAGTCAATATTTAATCCCATTTAATTTATTGAACCCTTAACTCCCAGGTTAATTAATGCACTTGTGGTAAGATGACCTTATCTTATGCTTTGTTTCTTTGATACTTTTTAAGTGAAATTTTCTTCTTGCCCTTCCTGCTCATTCAAATTCTGCTTGTCTTTCAGAACCTGACCCAGAGATTCTTTATCTTTAAAGCTTTCTCAGATGACTCTAGCCCATTGTCATCTCCTCTCCTCCACCCCATTTAGTCCTGTTACTTTTATTGTAATTATTGTAAGTTACTTAAATTATGTGTAATCTATTACATACTGTTTTAGCTCTCCTTTAGTTATCTAAAACCTGCTACTTATTGTGTATTGTTATTTAACATTGTATATATCTGTCGTGTTTTTTAACTAGACTATTAAATTTTTGGATGAAGGGCCATGTCTTTATATTTCTTTGTATTACCATTAGTGCTTAGCAGGATGTCTTATACATAGTAGGTATTTAATTTCATGTATGTTTGCTTATGCCTCAGTAGACCTATTTTGTACTTAATTAAAAGCTAATCATGTTTATGCCCCCATTCATCCATTCAAATTATGCTTATCAAAGTACCTATCCATTGGTTATTGCCTTGTATTGTCATGAGTGTAGTGAATGCTTTGGAGATACCATTATGCCAGAGTAAATAATGAGTAGATTTGGAGTCAGAAGATTTAGTTTCAAATTCTGGTTCTACCAGAAGTTGTGACTGGACAAATCACATAACCTTTTTGAATCTCAAATTCCTCTTCTTTAAATGAAGAAAATAGACTCGGTTTTCCTTAGCAAATTTAAGATCCCTTCTACTGAAATCCTGCAAATCTACAGCTGAGAAAATACTGCTTTCTGGCACTGATTTCACTTCAAGAAGCAGTTAATGTACATGATTTTGAAGTAGGGAGATAGGGAAATGTAGCAGAAAGAGCAAAGTTAGAAGTCCTAAGCCAATCCTTGCTCTTCCTCTTAATAACTAGGAGACCTTGAGTTAAGAGTCACTCCACTACTCTGGAACTTAAGGTTTAACTCAGTAATGGCCAAAATATCTTCCTGTCTCTAACCTTCTGTGATTCTAAGTAGGTATAAGTTCAGCAATATTCCATGGTCTCTTCAGTTTTTTTCTCTTGTGAATGTCTTTTTTAGTGTACACATTTGGAGTTAACAAATAAATTTAAGATGATACAGCATAGTAATACTTGTTTGCATTATTATTTTTCCTGTTGTGTTCAATAGGTGTCCCATCACCCACCTATTTCTGCCTTCTATATTAGTAACCGAAAGGATGGGTTTTGCCTTAGTGGTAGTATCCTGGCCAAGTCCAAGTTCTATGGTGAGTTTGTATTCAACTTTAGCTAGTTAGAATTTGATTATCTTTCATGTCCTAAATTTCTAGTGTCTTTGTATAGTTTCTGTTCATTTCATCCACCAAATTTACTTAGATGACAAGCATACCTTTGGAGCTGATTTTTTTCAGTTCACAATAGAGTTATGACGCTCTTGTGCAAGAATGGCCCTCATGCAGTTATAAGTTCCCTGTTAGCACTCTAGGACAGGTAGTGAGCTATGCTCCTCCATCTTTGCTTTTGTCAGATTGTGGCTTCTGTATGAATAGAGAGCCTTGATCCAAGGAGAGCTTAGCTGGCCTGACCAGAGAAAAATAATCTAAGTGAACAAAATGCCCTCCCAAAGGGGAAGAACTCCCCAGTTTCAGAGAAGGGGGATGGATTGGGCTTATAGTTACCTCAAGTTTGAGGATAGAAAGCCAGTCCTATTAAGTTTCCAGGGCTTCTGCTAAGGAGGCAATTCCAGTCTCTTCTTTCCTCTTCCTCCTCTTATGAGATAGGGTATTTGGGTACTGAATAATAGAGGAGAGGAAAAAGAGTTACTATTCTTCACTGAGATGTATAGTGGTCTTGGGTTCATGTCCTCAAATCCTAGTGCCTGATTTGCTAAATGTGGGTTAATTTGATTTTCTATAGAGCTAAGTAACTTGAGAAATCTTCAAAGATCATCAGATTGACAAGCACTTGATATTTACCATTACAATTCCCCTCACTTATTGTCTGGATTAGATGTTCAATGAAGTTCCTTCCTACTCTCAAATTCTGTGATTCTGTGAATTTTACATACTGTAAAAGGGGTGGCATTTGGATAGGTCTTTGATCATAGGCTGCTGATTTTAAAATATTCAATAGAATTCTTTACATCCCTTTTGTTTTCTTAAAAATCAGTGCCAGAGAAAGGAAAAGTATTATTCAGAGATCTTAGCCATGATATCAGGAGATTTAAGTAAAGCAAGAAACTCTTTATGAGGGATCTTTTAAACCCATTTTTCTCTAATGAAATAGACAAATGAAAGCTATGTATATTAAAAGTTTTTTCTGTAAATAAATGTTGTAGATTAGGTACATGGAATTTGGGGTTCATAGATTAGAATAAATTAGACTTAATTTTTTTTTAAAATTAAAACCCTTGAGTTTTTAATATTTCATCCAGAAAATACTGTTAAATTATAGGACACTCTGGGTAAATAGGTATTGTAACTTAGTTTAGTAAGAAGGAATAACTAAGTTTGAGTAGCCAAAAATTGGGAATTAGCTCATAAATTAATTTTTCTAATCCAATTAGGGGATGAAATAACCAATAATATAGGAAAAATCCCTAAAGTGGGGATGTGAACTGTAGTTAGGCATTATAACTCCCAGCCAGCATACACACTTCTGATCTCTTTGAGTGACCTTGATGTCATTGAAAGTTTTCTTTTCAATCCATTGATAATCATGTCTTATTTCTATAACTGAACTGACTAAAAATATCAAGGGAAAATAGGGTCTATTTCTTAAAGTAAGGAATAGTTGTATTCAAGGAGATCCATAGTCTTAAGGCTTAAGAAGATTAATCTTGAATCACTAGAAAAAGATTCTTTCACAACAATGAAAAGCATTTAATCAGTGTCCATATATACTCAGTGCTTTGCTCATGTCAAGAAAGCTTCCAGACAATGAACTTGCCCAGTAAGAGTTTTCACAGATATGACAGTCAGAAATATATAGTGTGAGACAGACATAAAAATAACCATATAAGAAATATGCTCTTAGAGAAATATTGTTTTATGAAAAAGATATAGTATATATAACAGATTAATGTATAGTTAATCCTATAATATAGTGGAAATGAGAAGAAATTTTTCCAACCTATAATTTAGCAACAGCAAATGTTTAACATGTATTTTACACTGTTTTTGGTGCTTGGATCCAAAGATGAAACAAGATCTTCCTCCTGCCCTAGAGAAGCTTACAGTCTAATGGAGGTAGAGCAGTTAGATACATACAGAAATAACTTGTACCAAGTAGAATGTTAAATGCAAAAACGGAGGACCAGACAGATGGGAGGAAAATTGTCAGGAAAAGCAGGGAAGCTTTTATGGAGGGAAGAGGCTCTTGTATTAGAGTTCCAAAGATGGGAGATCTGTGAACAGTGAAAGACTGGTAATAGGAGAGGAGAGAAGGAGCCATTCTAGGAAGAGGTCAGTATGAGCAAAGCAGGAAGGTGAAAAGTAAGTTTTTTTCGAAATGAAATATATGAAAGAGGAGTTCTATGAAGTAAGTCTAGAAAGCTGGATTTAGGAATAGCTTGTGAAGAATTTTGAGTGCTAACATAAGGAATTTCTTCATTAGACAATGGGAAAAACCACCAGAAGTTTTTTGAGTATTAACTTGGTACCATCAGCATGCCATACCAAGAAGTTAAGCAGGAGCAGGCTTTGTTAGTACTCAAGTGAAATACCTCTTGGAAACATAGTGGTCTATAACAGGTTTTTTTCTTGAGAAATAACATGGTCCAGTAGAAGGAATGCCAGATTGGGAGGGAGAAGATTAAAAGTTTCAATCCCAGCTCCATAGCTTCTAACCTCTATGACCAGGGGCAAGTTCCTTTGTCTATCTGGGCTTCAGTTTTTCTCATCTATAAAAGTAAGGAATTAGAATGAATGACTTGTTCTTTCCCTTCCATCTCCAAATCTGTGATCCTGTTAGTGGTGCACTGAATAAGATATCTCTGAAAGTAGTATAAAGGAGAACTTAGTGAGGAGACATGCAGGAGACAGAGACATCAGTGAGACTGTCATCCTGGTCTAGGGGTGAGTTCATGAAGTGTTTAAACTAGGGTACGTAAGACCGGAAAGGCAAGTGAATGAGAGAAACATTTCACAGGTAGAATAGGAAAAACAAAACAAACAAAAAACACTTGGTGGTACATTGGATATAGTGCAGGGTCCAGGTTGGGGGAAGAAGAAAAACCCACAGCTATGTTTCTGGATCAAAAAGTCATTGCAAATAAGGTAGGTCATCATCTAATATTGACTTTTTGGGGGAAGTTTTTGTGGAATGTGCCGGTTCAAGATGTCTTCCAAGAAAAAAAAGAAGAGAAACTTGTTGAGTTATAGGAAGCAAAAGATCTGAGTATAGAGGATGAAAGAAGCTTGGAATCCAGCCTAAGATGACACACATAGAATGTAATTGGCATATAATCGTACCATGGAGTTAATTATAGACGCAGAGAATTGGGTAAGCAGAAGCATTTGGAAAGATGTACCAACCTTTCGCATAAAAAAAGAAAAAAACAAAACCAAGAGTAAACCACCAAAACAAATAGATTTTTGTGTGTGCTTTCGTGAAAGCTTTTGAATATTAATTACTAGTACAGGCTCAGTGCTCATTTCTTAGATGCCTTAAGCAAACTGCTCTGAACACTCCAAAGCCTACATCAGAGGGTTCCTAATGATAAATGTGTAACCAAAGGTGAGGTTTTGACAGATGTTAGAGGTCTGTGTTTTTTATTTATAAGATTCTTTTGCCTATGTGCTTAGCAAATTTTCAATATGACAGCAAATATATTCTAGTGGTTTTATTGGCTTTAATCTTTATTCTACTTGTGGCACATCACTATAAATATATTCACCATTTAAAATCATTTTTACAAGTCACATTTCAAAAGTGATTTCTAATTTATCAGATTGGATACTGTTGGGAGACAGGAGAGAGAAATCAAGCTAATCTAAATGATTTCTAATTATTATCTTGTAAGTAGATTTGGATGTACTTTGTATAATTATAACAAACTACTTCTTTCAGGGAATTCGCTATCTGCCTTACTGGAAGGAGAAGCGCGCTTAACTTTTTTGAATAGAGGTGAAGATTATGTGATGACAATGCCATATGCTCATTGTAAAGGTAAATATTTTAAACATTCGAAGTCCAGTTAGATACTTTAAATTTCTGGAATTTTGTATTTCAAAGATTGATATTAGTCTGGTGAGTATCATCTTGCTTAAACGCATCCTGGAGTTCATGAACTCAGTTTTGAATTTCTTGCTATCACCTACTGGCTACAATAGCATGTAGAGCCACAGGAGTTCAGCATCCACATATTTTTCTTGACATAAGCCCCATCTTTCAAAATAAAAGTGAATTATACTGGTTTGGGGATGCAATTTCCTTCATTAATGCCAACCTTTCTTTACTGGCATACAGAAGTTGACTGATAACACGCCTCACCCCCTTGTGGTCTAGTGTCTGTTCCCCCCATTCTGCTCTAAAAGTGTTCTTTCAGAAATTTTCAAAATGCTAAATCCAGGAACAGTTTGTCAGGCCTTTACTCCTTTTTCCCCTCTCTCCGGCATCTGATACTGTTCACTGCCCTCTTCTTTGTCATACAGTCTCCTCCCTTGGCTTTAGAGCCCTTATTTTCTCTTGGTTCTTCTACCTTCTTAACTGTTTTCTTTTTTGCTTTCCTTATTCTCTCCTTCCTCACCTTTAATTCAGAAATTCCCCCAAATTTCTGGTGGTGTTTCTCTTTTCTTTCCTCTCACCTACTACTATAACTTCAGCTGTATTTTCTATGTGGATAACTTCAAAGCATTAATTACTTGTCCTTGACTTCCCCCAAAAACTCTAGAATCATGTTTCCATCTGGTTACTGGACATCCACCTGGATGTTAGTGTTTTAAAATACCAGTGTGATAACACTCCTGCATACTCAGCCACCTGCAGTGGCGCCACATTATAGCTCAGAGAAGGCTCAGATGATGCCTGGCATTCGGTATCCCCCATAATCTGACTCCAATCTACTTTCTTATCCTTTGTTGATACTATTGATTTTTACATAGCTTTCGTTCCCACTGAAAAGCACACTCAACCACAAGAAGTTACTGAACTGCTTTACAGTCCTTGTGCAAACTTTTCTCCAGTTTTTTCTTCCACTAGAACATGCCCAGTGCTTATACTACTGCTTCCATGAAGCTTGCCCTAGACCCCCAAGCTGGAAACCTTCTCTTATATGTCTGATTTCATGGCGCTGTGTACTGTGTATCTGTGTAAATGAGTCAGGAAGGCCCAAGTTCAAATATTGCAGCAGATACTTAAATGGGTGACTGAGGCAAGGAAGCCATTTGCCCTCTGTGTCTCAGTTTTTCTTTTTGTGAAATGAGGATAATAACAGCACCTGTTCCACAGGGATGTTATGAGAGTTATAAGTTATAAGTTGTATGAAATGTTTTGCAAACCTTAAAGCACTATACCAATGCTATTATTATCCTCTTAAGCACTTAACATTTTTTAATTTGTACTACATGTCTTATCATACTAATAGATTTTAAACCTCTTAAAATCAGTAACCCGTGTCTTATTTTTGTATCTTTTCCAAAAAGCATTAGCTGAAGTGAAATGGGCCTCTTTGTGTAATAGTAAATTTCCAAGTTTTGAGGTATTTAAACCATTCATTGGGAATCTAATTGATAAGATTCATGCATTGAGTAGATATGTGAAAATGGCCTTTAAGCTAAAGTCTCTTCCAATTCATATTATTATTCATATTATGGTTCGTTATTAAGTTGACATTAGAAGGAAGCTTTGTAGTTGTCAACTTAATTAAAAATTAGGGAAATAGTGCTTTTTTACTCTATACGCTTTTGTGTGGCTACTGATAAAGAGTACAAGATATAGATCTCTCTCTGAATTAACTATCACAGCTATTTGGAATATTTTTTCCCTCTGAGGGTATTATCTCTTGAAAAATACTGGTTGCTTGTGTAAGGAAAATGTTAACTGCTCAAAAATTACAAACTCCTGCCAAAAAGAATATTTTAAATTAAGCATGTCATCTTTCTGAGGAAAGATCCAATTGATTTTTGGTTGTTGGTGATGGTTATTATGTAACTTCTCAAAGACATCTTAGCCAGCAAAAGACCTTCTTTGGTTCAGTTAAGTAAACATTAATTAGACATCTTGTGTGCTCAAGATATTGTATTAGGCATTCGGAATACAGGGATGAGAAACCACCCAGGAGCCCTCCCACAGCTCACAGGATGACATAGTATGGATGGGATGTCAGCAAAAGAAAACTCCCATAGAATTGGAGGAGGAAGAATTTGTTTCAATCTGAGGGAGTTGGAGAAAGGTTTTATCGGGTCGTTTTAGTTGGACTTTGCAAGAAGGAAAAAGGATTTCGTTAAGGAGAGATGTAGAAGGAAAAATATCTTCCAGATAAGGAATTGCTTAGAGAAGAGCTAGACACTCTTTAAAATTACCTTTTCCCCCACTCTTTTTGTAATTTTAGCTTCTTTTCTGTTCAAACTTAATCCACAAATGAAGAATTGACATTCTGTGTTTCTTTAAACTTAGTTTGTAGTACTGAAGAGGTGTGGAGAGGTCAACCATTTCCCAGCTTTCAGATAATACTTCATTTAAAATTGACTGGATAACTGTCAACCTTTCTTACAGCAACACTGAGAAGATTGCCTAAATGAAGCTAGTCTGTCTAGTGTTTAATAGTCATAATTCTCAAAGATAAACTAAATCCCTCATACAGCAGGGATTTTTCTTTCTTGCCTTTTCTTTGCTTGCTTCCTTCCTCAACAGAGGAACTGTTCAACCAGGATTGCTGATCACTATCTTCTGTGTAGGTAGCTTTTATATCACTTAAAGTATTATATCACATCTTTAGCTTTTAAAACTATTAAAAACTTTTCTAAACTGAATCATCATATTACATAGCCTTTCATCAGGATTTTTCAAAGATTTAATCCTTTGGCTCTTCTTTGATACTTGCCCCAGATTTTGTCTCTTTTTTAGTTATAAAATTCAGAACCGGACATGATACTTTACTGCTAGTTAAAGGTAGGAACAGTCCTGAGTATAAAAAAGCTACTAATTTGCTTTGGTTTCTTTTTATGTTTGCTTAAAGTTACCTAGTATCTGACATGGATGTCTTTTTATCTGTGTTTTTACCCTTGCCTCTTTATTACATATTTACAAAATCACTACATCCTTTCTTCATGTTTTTTTCCCCCACACTTGATTTAGCTCTGTTATATTTCACTATATTTTTCCATTAATTCTTGTTTTCCAAGTTCATTTACAATAATGATTTGGTCATCCAGAGTATATGACGTTAGACTTAATCCTGTAATGGTACCTGAATTTTTAAGAGGCATGCTTGATGCTATGTTTAAGTCTCTTTCCATCTCTATTCCCTGCACCCCCCCCCCCCAATTTCTGTCTGTTCCTCTCTCTTTCCCTCCCTTTTCTTTCTCCTCCCTCTCTCCCCAGTACCACTCTTTGGCTATGTCATCTCATTTATTTTAGAATAAAATTCGTTATTGAGTCATTTCAGTTGCATCTAATTGTCCCCATGACCCCTCTTTTTGGGGTTTTCTTGGCAAACATACTAGAGTGGTTGGCCATTTCCTTCTCCAGATCCTTTTTTATAGATAAGGAAACTGAGACAAACAGTATTAAGTGACTTGCCCAGGGTCACCCAGCTAGTAAGTGTCTGAGGTCAAATTTAAACCAGGTCTTCCTGTCTCCAGGCTTGGTACTCTATCCCCTGAGTTATCTCACTACCCCTTAAAATAGAATAGAAATTTAGAATCAGAAAAGAACCTCAGAGGTAGCCTATTTATTTGTGTATATATTTTATTTCTTCCTGTGAGCCCCTTCAGGGTAAGAACTATGTCTTATTTATCTTATTAGTTCCTCCATTTTCTAGCATAATAATACGCCTTCCATATAGTGAGTTTTAATGTTGAATTACTAAATTGAATATATTCCACTTTCCTTATATTGTAGATAAGGAAACTGAAATTCAAATTAAATTCTTTGCTCAAGCTAGTATAGCTAGGTGGTGGAAGCATTAGCGTGAAAACTCAGGCCTTTTGATTTCTAGCCAGGGTTCCTACCATTGTACTGCTGTGATACCATGTACCACCTAATTATTTTGGCTGGACCAAATGGCCAATTTGAGGGTGTCATCCATGTTGCTCATATGAAGCAAGCAAGATGAAAAAGTAGTCGTTGTGAATTACTTTTGCTAGAATGTAAAAAATGTAAAATACTTTCAGAGCCTTAACGTCTGGCAAGTTAGTGACTCAAGTCCTAGCTCATCAATAAGAGAGAGAGGTTTTGTATTCATGACTTTTTATTTTGAGGATTGAAAGAAAACATGCTTCTTTGTGGCACTGGTAAATTGTAATATCAGGTCAGACTGGCCTTTTTTGATCCTTCATGCTATTGATCTTTCATGGATACTTAGGCTCAAAAGCCTTTGCTATATTTTAATTAAGAGTCTCTTTGACTTCTTATTGAATTATCCTACTTGTCCATTTGCTAAGAAGGTAGATTTGGTTTTTACTCTGACTTGTTCTTTATAAAGGCATGTTAGTTGCTGCTACATATCTTGTTCTCTTCATAGTATACCCAAATTAATTCATTTGTTTGTTTTTTTAGGAATTCTCTATGGCACGATGACTTTGGAGCTTGGGGGAACTGTCAACATTACATGTCAGAAGACAGGATATAGTGCCGTACTTGAATTCAAATTAAAGGTCAGAAACAGGTGATGGGGTACAGTAGACTGTGTCAGAGGTTGTTCTGGTTGTTGATATTGTACAAATAATGGCCTGTCTGTGGTTCTCATTCTCCGTGTCCTTGCTGCAGCCTTTGATGTAGTCATTCACTTCCTCTCCTTTGAATGTTCTCTTTTGGTTTCAGGGGCACCACTCTCTTGGTTTTCCTCCTGCCTATCTGACCACTCTTCCTCCCTTTCTTTTGCTGGCTTCTTTCTTAGATCATGTCCTCTCATGGGTATCACTCAGTCCTTGGCCCTCTTTTCTTCTCTCTATTCTTGGTGATATCATCGGCTCCCATGGATTTAATTACCATCGTTATGCTGATGTTTCTGAAATCTACCACGTGCTGCCCTAACCTCTCAGCTTTCCTCTACCTCGCATCCCCAGCTCCCTTTCAGACAGCTCATATTTGATGTCCAGTAGACATCTTACCCTCTGAGTCTCTAAGAAAAATCTCATTATCTTCTCCACAAACCTTCTCCCCCTACACTCTCTGGCTTGCTGCCTGAGAGTCATCCTGAACTCTGCACCATCTCTCACCATCCAGATCTAGTCTGTGGCCAGTGACTGTTGACATCACTTTTGCAACATCCTTCATTTGACGTAGCCCCTTCTGTCCTCTGATGGTCGCCATCTCATCCAGGGCTTCAGCATGACCTGCCTGGATGATTACAGTTGTCTGCTGGCCTCAGGTCTCCCCCTGCTCCAGTCCATCCAGAATCCACCAGAGGAAAACACATTTGAGCATGTCACTGAACCACCCTTTGTCCCGCAAACCCCGGGGATCAAATACAGAGTGTTCTGCTCCCTCCTGCCTTTACTCCCTGACACATCCTCATCTGTCCAGTGTTACCTGCCTCATGGCTAATCTTTGAACAAGATACTTTGTCTTTTGGCTCAGTGTTTTCTCTGGCTGCCCTCCAAGCCTGGAACTTTGTTCCTCCTCTGCCCCAAATTCTGATCTCCTGGGCCCCTCAAATCAGGCCCCTCTAATCCCACTTTCTACAGGAAGCCGTCTTCCCTCTATTAATCATTTCCTATTTACCCTGTATATAGGTGGCTTCACATATATTTGTTTGCATGTTTCCCCTCCATTAGGCTGTTTTTTGCTCTTTTTGAATTTACTGATCACTTATATTTCCGAATGCACCTGAGTAAGTCAATAAATCAAAGATCTGTGATGACCTCAGTGAGAATCTCTCTCAATTGGAATTGACTGCAACCCATCTGTAATTTAGAATACATGTTACAAAATTGCCTAGTGTGTCAGAAGTGAGATTAGAACCCAGGTTTTTCTCAGCTGAAATCCAGCATTGCTTCTACTGTCCCATGCTCCCTCCCAGGGCTTGTCATGATAAGTGTGAGCAACAACAAAAGTTAACTATCATTCTTACTCTGTTCTGTAAATAATTGTTAAAATAGTCTGGGAAATAGAATTGTATTTGTTAGGCACACATGGGCTCAAATGCCACCCTTAACACTTAATAGCTTTGGAATGGTAGTCAGCTCACTTAACTTCTGAGTCTCATATTCACTGTCTGTAAAATGGAGATAATGGTATCTGGAGTCCTCACCTCCCAGGGCTCATGTCAGACGCAAATGAGAATTAAGCTCTTGGTGCTATCAAGTTTGATAGGTAATCTGCAGGAAAAAAAAAGTGGCCATTTGAATCGGTTGGTGGCAGAAGTGAATTTAAAAGTTTTAAATCATAAAGCAGTTTCTGTTAGACAAGTACAAATATACTGAAGAGGAGCTCTGACTTGAATAAGTACGTAGTTCTATATGTATTGTAAATATATGTGTAGTCATATCATATATGTACAGTAAAAATTTTAAATTGAAGAGTAAAGACCTGGGACGGAGAGTTTTTAGAAAATTAGGACATCAGAGTGGCTAGGGAAGGCTACACAGAGGAGGTGATAAAAATACTTAAAAAAAAATATTTGAGGGACAGCTGGGTGGCTCAGTGGATAGAAAGCCAGGCCTAGAGATGGGAGGTCCTGTGTTCAAACCTGGCCGCAGATACTTTCTAGCTGTGTCACCCTGTTCTGGTCACTTAATTCCAGTTGCCTAATCCTTACTGCTTTTCTGCCTTGGAACCAGTATTTAGTGTTAATTCTAAGGTGGAAGGTAAGGGTTAAAAAAAAAATTGACTGCTCAGGTCATTATCTTTTGCATTATTTTTTTTCCAAAGATTGTGTCTATTTAGAATACTTTATTATATGAATTCATATTACATGATATGAATGTCTCCAAATCAACTATGAAGCCCCTTTGCCTGTGTGTCCATTGTTTTATATACATTGTTTTAAAATGAATTAAATGTTTTTTTTTTCTTTAAAAAAAAAGCCATTTCTAGGTAGCAGTGACTGTGTTAATCAGATATCAGGGAAGCTTAAACTGGGAAAAGAAGTGTTGGCTACTTTGGAAGGCCATTGGGTAAGTGTCAGCTTTTGCAATATAGCTTTTTTTAAATTTTCAGAAAGAAAAGTAGTAATCATTACTTTTAAAAAATTCCTTTTTATTTGACTGGCAGCAACCTATCTGATATTCATAAATACCCTCTTTATATTAGAAATGCTAGCATGGCACTTTGTTAAACTGCATTTTTATAATTCCATTGATGGTTTCTTCATGATATAGTTAACATTTTAGAAAGAAACATTTAACTAAAAGGCTAAGACAATTTCTGTAAAGCCTACATTTCTTTTAAGAAAAGGAAGACATGACATTAAATCATAGTTCTGTAATTATCAAGCTCATATAATGTTTTCATTTAGTTTGGTTAAGAAGAGCTAAAATGAATGAAAATCTATATGCATATTACAGATACACATTGGCTTCGATTGTTATTTTGTGGGATTTTAATGTTTGTGCACTTTGCAGAGAAAATGAAAATGACTTGTGGGAACTCATCTAAGTGACATATGCAGATATCTAAAGATTTTTATAAGCCTAGTTATGTGCATAGCTATGTTTGAAAATGGAATTTCTAGACTTTTCTAATGGATACATTTTCTCCATAGATTATGCTTTGTTGTAGCATTGCTGAATAATATTTTATTCTACTGTTATTGTTGAAGAACACTTTTTCATACTTTGATCATATTTGAGATTCATCCTTATATCTTATAAAATTATTTTGATTCAGTACTTTTTAAACTGTGTGTATTGTCTTTAGTCACTTGAAAGTGATTTGAATTGCTCTAGTTTCGGTCACTGAATTTATTAGAAAATCGTAGATAGAGACTGTGGATAAATTTTTAAATTAATTTTAATTCTCAGAAGATTCAGTAGCAAGAGGAAAAGACCATGATATTAAAATTTTAGCCAGTCAAATTTGATAGAAGAGTTATATTAGTAAATATGGAAGAAATGATCATATCACATTCTACAGTAGCTGGCATTCAGTAACAATATAAATCTGTAAGAACAAAGAGGATATTTAATGATAACCCAATTTTTTATTTTTTTAAAAACAGGATAGTGAAGTTATTATTCATGATAAAAAGACTGATTCTTCAGAGGTTTTCTGGAATCCAACTAGTGAAATTAAGCAACGGAGATTAATAAGACACACTGTAAAATTTGAAGAGCAGGAACCATTTGAATCAGAGAAGTAAGTAGACTTATTTTCAGGTAAAATTTGGTTATTTTGGGCTTGACTTGGGATTTCATGGGTCTTATTAAATCCATGTGAGTAAACTTCCAACTACTAATGTAGTTCAACAACTGTTTTACAGCTAATATAGTCTAACTTGCTTGGCAATCAGAGATGAAGGTCACAGAGCCAGGATCTATAGAACTAAACCAAGTCTTTCCAACTCCAGGGTTAGCTTTCAAGGCTCATTATGCCACAAAAGGATAAAAAGCACATATTTTCAAAACAGCAGTTTCTCTGTTCTCTGTTTGCAGCCTTTTATTTTCCTTTAGTCTGCTGATATTTGGGTTGGTTGGGTTATGAACTTGACAGTATTCTTTTTGGAGGAGCTTGTAACTACAAATCTAAAAGAGGAGATTCTACTTTCATGGCACTTAACCCAAAACTCACTAACCTCTCCTAGAAAGGTCTGAAACTCGGACATAAAAATGAGCAGGTTCATGTTGCACCTCTGCCCCTTCGTGCTGTAACCTTAGAAATGTCAGTCGTCTGAAGATCACCTTCACAGAATTTGGGGAGATTTGTGGCCAAACTAGTCCCAAAGGGATGCATTTTTCCTCTCCAGAAGCTCTTGAAGACATTCATGGTGGAGGACTGAAGGCGGCTCTCCTGGAAGGAAGCAGCCCGGCAATCACTCCAGCAGAACAGCAGATCAGGAAGTCATGGGCATGGGCACTCTGAACCTTCCTCACATGCTGCTGCCAGAGAATAAACTGGAGGATTGAACCACATCCATAGCCTCAGGCTCATATAAAGCCAGAAGACAAAGCTGCAGCCACATTTGGGAGCTTGTCCCAGCTTCTCCTCAGACACGTTAAGTAAAGGAGAGTGGAGGAGTTTATTTGTTATCACACTCCCACAGATGGCAGACTGTCTCAGGGGCTGCCTAGTTATCTCTATTCTTGTTGACAACAGAAGCCTCAATGATGGAGAAGTGGACCCCAGCAGGATCCTTTTAAGTTTATGCATCTGTGGCAGAGGATGAAGAAGTAAAGAAAATCTCTGAAAAACTTCACAAGCTTCTTCAAATTGAGCCATAGATATATCCATATATTTAGTGGCTTCAGCACCAAGGTTGGCTCAGGAAATGGAGGAAAATTTATTGGAAGATGAGGTTTAGGATAAAAAGAGGGTCTGAAGGTTTATAATATACTAAGAACAGCCCACATATTTGTAAATCGGTAATATATAATCTTTGAAACTTTAGTTTTCTTAGGCTTGGAAACCATTAGTAAACTCTGAAGTATATCACAAAAAATGAAATTTAGTATTTCTTAGTCAGCATGAAATAGGACTCACTAAAAGTCATTTAAAAATCAGCTGTTTGTAGAGGGCAGCTGGGTGGCTCGGTGGATTGAGAGCCAGGCAACCAGAGGTCCTGGGTTCAAATTTGACCTCATACATATCCAAGCTGTGTGACCCTGGACAAAATTAACCCTCATTGCCTAGCTTTTACCACTCTTCTGCCTTGGAAACAATATTTAGTACTGATTCTAAGATCAAAGGTAAGGGTTTTGAATTTAGTAAAAAAAAAAAGAATCAACTCTTTATGCACACAGTTCATTCAGTGATTGGAGCAGAGGTCATCAGAAGTACTAGATGAGGAGGAGAAAGAGGAAGAGTCGGCACCATGGGAGCACCCAGGCTCCAGCCCGAGCTCTTCCAAAGGAAAGCTCTCTGTCTTGCTATTCCCTAAAAGGCTGGCTGCCTCAGCATGGGGCCTGGCCTCAAGGAGACATTTCCTAAATGGCAGGGGGCAGCCTCCTGACCACACAAGCTTTGTTGAGCACTTCTGAGGGGGGTGTTCGAGGGTTTGGGGTGCCTGATCTCCTAAAGCAGGGCCAAGTAGGGCAGGAGAAAATAAGCCTAAAAAAAAAGAATGATAGGAACCCTACCCAGCAGCTGAGAGACAGAGGAGTCTTAAGAGGAAGGCAGCCATCGGTTAGCCTCTGCCCCTTTTAGTCACCTTAGGCTCTGTATCTCAGGACGCTATGCAAGGAAGTTTCCACAGCTTTATTAGTATATAACTCACAACTACTACATGAGGAGCATGTGGCAAGGACTATTATCCTCATTGCACAGATGAGGAAAATGAAGGCCAAGTTCACAGAAGCTGAGGGTGGAGAAGACCTTAAATATGATTTAATCCAAAATCCCCTGACTTAGAAGTGGAAGGGAGCTCAGAGGCCTCATACCTGAAGGACACTAAGCCCCAAGCAGAGCCTGGCTCAGAGACAGTCCCTAACAGAGATGAGATTTGAATCCAGGTCCTCAGAACCCAAATTCAGTACTTTTTTCATTGGACTATACTGTCTGAGTTTGACCCTAAGAAAATATTGCTTTATAAACGTAGGAGTGCATGCATATATATGCTCAACCCCTTTCCTTTTTATACATTGTTTAGGCATCTATTTTATATGACATCAGAGATAATGTTAAAAACTTTCAAAGTTTTTGTGAGAGGATTTTTGTAAAATGATTTTTTTTAAGTAATTTTGGGGCATTGACATAACTCTTTGTGTTATGTGAGAAATAGACTCTGGTGGGCTTTAAAGATATATAAAGGATGCTATGGAAATTCTGGAGTTGTTTTATTCTTCCAGAGTTTTTTCTTCTACTAAATCCCTATTGCAGTAACTCATCAGGATGGAAAGGCAAGCCTGAACTCTCAAGAGCATCATAATATTGAAGATGATTAAAATAGTCACAGTACTTATAACAATAATACCTGTTATAAAAAACTGCAGCACCTACTACGTGCCAGGTGCTCTGCTCGGCTTTTTACAAATATCTCCCTCAGGCCTCACAATGGCCCTGGGACATAGGTGGCTCTTCTGACCCCCATTTTAGAGTCGAGGCAGCTGAGGCAGACATGAAGTGACTTGCCCAAGGAGGTAGGGCCAGTTAGCATCTGAAGAAAGATGGGAATCCTGTGTTCTGACTCTGGACCTAGCCTTCTGTCCACAGTGCTCCCTCACTGCTTTGTTAGGTGCACCTAAATTCGCACAGCTTCCTCCAGGCTGGATGATTTGATAGTGAACTGAACCAGGCCTCGAATCTCTGTCGTGTTAGGAGTTGTGTCAAGCCAAGCTTGAAATATCATTATCACCGGCCAGCAGGTGGTTGTGCGCAGCACTGTGACCACTCTTGTGCTAATGAATCACCCAGGCTTGAAATTCAAGGATTTGTGCAAGATCACTTAGTGGCTTCACCTGGATTTGACTATCCTGACTCCAGTTTATCACCACATCCCTCTCTAAGGAGACAAGCACCATGGGATGTACTCGGATGTGTACAGGAAAAATCTGTTTGAGGGGATGTGCATCTTGGAAGATATTTTTAATGATCTATTTTGGTTTTGTATCACTTACATTTCCTAGTGTATTATTCCTTCCACTACAGATTTATCTCTTAAAATAAAGAAAAAGAATTCAGCAAAACTTGTCACTGTGTCAAAAAATGGCATTAAATTCATTCATTGTTCCATACCTACAGATCACCAATTGAAGTGATGAAATTTTAAAGTGACAGTGAACATTTTTTAAAATGTCTTAGAGAGGAAAATCTCAAAAGGATTGGGAAAAAGTACAACTCTTTTTTTTAACTCATAAAAAGATACCTGAGATGATATTGGCATTTACTGACCCATGTGACTTTCTTCTCTATATAGAATATTTTTCAGATTATTCTTGATGAAAAGGGAACTAGACAAACTTTTATTTACAAGATAACATCTTTGTCACAAACAGAAGCCTAGGGAATATCAGATCTCATTTTTAAATGACATCATAAGATCAGTACGTGTCTCTGATAAGATTTTGATGTCCCCAACAACTCATAGAAATAAATTCTCAAGTAGAGAAGCAATCAAAGGACATGAACAAGAGAACTGCAAATTAATAATAACAATCAGAAAGAATGTTTCAAATTATAACTCAGAATAGCACTGCAGTTTCACACACACATATGTAAGAGTTAGTGTTAGAGTAGTTGTGGAAATCTAAGCACAGTAATGTGTTGTTGAAAATTGATGTAACCATTGTGGAAAATAATTGGGGATTATGCTAAGAAAATGACTAAAATGTCTAAACCCCTAGTACTAGACATGTGCCCCAAGAAAGTTGTGACAGCCCCTCCCCCCATGCCCAGTATAGAAAATAAATGTTCACGGCAGCACTTTTTGTGGTGGCAAAGAACTGGAAACCCAGCAGAAGCCCATTCATTGGGGATTGCCATCTGGGTGACTTTAAAAGGCTCCCGGATGGGTCAGGGCAAAGGTTAATGAGAATACTTTTCATGAGGGAGCAGCATCAGAACAGTGTGCAGAAGCTGGAGGAGAAGGGGGCCTGAGGGGATAAGAAGGAACTAGAGGTGGTCTGGAGGGCCTACGTTTAGATACCAACTATGTCACCTTGGACAAGTCACTTAGAGTCCTCCTTCGGTTTTTGTTTTTGTTTTTTTTTTTAAACCTTACCTTCCGTCTTGGAGTCAATATTGTGATTTGGTTCTAAGGCAGAAGAGTGGTATGGGCTAGGCAATGGGGGTCAAGTGACTTGCCCAGGGTCATACAGCTGGGAAGTGTCTAAGGTCACATTTGAACCCAGGACCTTCCGTCTCTAGGCCTGACTTTCAATCCACTGAGCCACCCAGCTGCCCCCTCCGCCTTCGTTTTCTTAACTATCATATGGGGATAGTCATAGCCTCTACTTTCTGGGATTGTTGTGAGGGTCAAGTGAAAGAGTGTTTGTGGAACACTTTGTGCTCTGTGAGTGTTATGATGATGCTACTATTACCAGAGGCTGTGTTTGGCCCCACTTTATCCAGAAGTTAGTGGCCAAGAGGAGCAGGAAGATGGAACAGTAGTTGTATAGAGTAAAAAAGCACAAAGAAAGCAGGGCTGTCATCCAGACTGCTCTCCCAAATGTGACCCAAACCAGAATAAAATGAATTCATTGGGAAAGCAGCTGACAAACTAAAAATGCAGCAAAGCACAGATAACATGAGGTTTCTGAACTAAGTCCACATGCAGCCCACAGGGAGTGTCTGTGGATGGATTCACTGCCTGTGCTTGGGTTTGGGTCTGAGGAGGAGCGGGTTCCTTAGGGTTTGGAAGTCACCCAGAAAGTGTGAGGAGAAGGATGTGGGAGACAGAACGGAGGGACTCTGGAGCACAAGCAGAGGATGTGGGGTGCCACCCCGAGCGGAGAGGAGAACTCCGTGTGACCTAATGGGAAAGTGTTAGGTCTGCAGTTAGGAAGCCTCTATGTCGAGGCACAAGTTTTGAGACCGGAAGGACACAGGGAGGTCACATGGGTCAGTCTCTCCTTCACACGTCACACGAGGCGTAAGTGGCAAAAGCCATCAAATGCAGATGCCTGAAGGTAGCGTGGTCCTTCCCCCTCCTCCTTCTTCTCTGTGTGACCCTCAGTACTAAGAGCAGCCCAACCCAAAGCACAGCGTTGTTCTTTACCAGGAACCGACCATGGCTGATGTGAGCTCAGCATTATGACTTCTTCCAAGAGCCTCTCCAGAGCTCAGAGGGTTTAGGATTCTGTGTCAAGTATAGAATCTAGTGGTAAGTTGCCTTGTACATCATGAACTTTAAAATATTAGGTGGTATTATTTGAAAATTTAGCTAACGGGTAGTTTGTAATATGATTTGTTACGTTACTGTATTCTGGAGATGAGGGACAACCTGAATTCAAGGCTTTCTTCTGACATATATTACATGCCCTGTACTAGTCATGATAACCTTTTACTGTTCTAGGCAAATGGCTCAGACTCTCAAAAGATTCTGACCTGAATTTGTAGAGGAAATTCCACCAGGAGATCCCAGGACCAATAAATTCACTAGCCCAGTCCTTGTGTTGTGGTCATTTAATCTAGTGCTATTTGCAGCTCTTTTTTGGATTTGCTTTCAAATTATTTTCCTTTTGCATGACCTTACCAGGCTGTGGCAACGGGTTACTCGAGCCATAAATGTCAAAGACCAGACAGAAGCTACTCAAGAGAAATATGTTTTAGAAGAAGCTCAAAGAAAGGCTGCCAGAGAACGAAAAGGGAAAAACGAAGAATGGATTTGCAAGTTATTTGAACTTGATGCAGCCACAGGAGAATGGCATTATAGATACTCTGAGTGAGTAACCCAAAATGCTTGTTGTTAATTGAACTTTTGACGGGGGGCTTCTTGCAGTTTAGCACAATGTTTCTATAGGAATTTTAGAAATGGAAGCCTGGCATATTAGTGTTCCTGTGACCTCAGCTTCGCATTTCACTCTGTGTGCTTTCATTATCCAATCAGATGATGAGTTCATAGAGTATAATGTTATATGAGGGCTTGTACTACAACGAAAATGACTCGACTGAGGTACAAGTGGACTCTGCTGCTCAGAAAGCATCAATGACTTTCCCTTTATTCCAGGATAACATTCCAACACCTCTGCCTGGGTCATCTGGCCCCCATCTACTCCCCTGACTTTATTTCATTCTACTCTGCTTCCAGTAAGGTACATTCCAATCAAATTGGATTATGACTTGTTCTCTGAACGTAAAACTCCATCTGTCACCTAGAAGGTGCTTCTGCTTCATTTCTACATCTCAATATCTTTATCATTCTTTAAGGCTCAGAGCAGGCACCACTTCCTCCCTAAAGCTTTCCTTGAAATCTCCCCAATCTAGTGCTTTTCCCCACACCAGTTTTCCTTACAGTATATTTACCTGAGTACATTTCTATTGTCCCAGGAATTCTTAGGGACTGTTCTGTTTGTTTCTTTGTTTAAAAAAAAAAAGTAGCTAGTTCTGGGCTTTGTTATGGTGTATGTTTAATAAACAACAGTTGCGCATGTTGTTTGCTGCCTTAAATGCATATCGAGTTACAGAAGGAGCCCTTTTTAAAGAAAGTTTGTGCTTCTATTTAGGGAGTCCATTCTACTGGTTTTTAAAAAATAAAATAAAAGGAGGTAAGGCCTTCTTTACTAGGGGTAACAGAGTGTTCTTAGGATGAAGCTGCCCCTAACAAATCATATTCTTCATTCTCCATAGTACCCGGCCATGGGATCCTCTAAATGATCTGATACAGTTTGAAAAGGATGGTGTCATCCAAACAAAAGTCAGACATCGGACACCAATGGTATGCCATCAAAATGTAATTAAACAGCTCTTCATTCCTATGAATACTTTCAGGATATATGTATGGCAGTTTGAAAAATTAAAAAATAATTTTGTACACATCATAAACTTAAAATTACCATTTGTTTTTAAAGAGGCAGTTCATGGTGTAGTAGAGAAAGAGCTGGCTTTAAGATCAAGAGACACTGGTTCAGATCCTGCTTCTGAAATATGCTGTGCTGTGTGACTCTGGGAAATCTATTTACCTTGTCGGTGCCCTGAGCACCTCATGTACAGTTTTAAGTTAGAGAGATGAGATGGTCGGGCTTGCATTGGTAGAAAGATTTGCTTATTAGAGGCCTTCTCTATACCAGTGAAATCACATGTCTACTATCTGTCCCTGACCTTGTTTTGAAAAGTTTATTTTAATTTTAACCAAAAAAAACAAAGTCTTGTTTGCTTCCATGTCCCTTTCTAAAATTTCTTCAGTAGTTTTGCCAAATTTTTGTAGTAATCATTTTTACACAGTAAGAGTTATTTTCTATATTATTCTGGTTCTCCTTTCTCCAAAGCTGCAGACAAGAGTTTCAGACAAGACAAGATTTTGAGGGGCTTTTTTCCATTAAAAAATTTTTTATACCACCATATGTTCAGCCACTTTCCAGTTGTACATTTGGGTTGTTTCTAGGTTTTTGCTATTAGAAATATTTTGTACAGAAAGGTTTAAAAAAAAAAAAGATCTTCGATTTATAGCTGAAAGGGAACTTACAGGTCACGTTCAGCTACTTCTTTTTATGATGAGGAAACTGAGACCCAGAGAGATTAATTACTCAGGGTCACATAACAAGGGAACATAGAGGTCATCTGATCCAATCCATACCCAAACATTAATTCATTGTGTGACACATCTGAAGGATGGACATCTCATCTTTCTAGATCTCCAGTTAGGAGGGAATCTACTGCATCTTATGGCAGCTTATTCTGCTTTTAGAGAGCTCAAACTGTTGGGAATCCTGAATTTCCTTCTACTGAACCTAAAATTGCCTCTGATTGTGCCACAAAAGCCTTAGGGCTTCTTCTGTTTACTCTAGGATAAACTGTAAATTGAGCCTGGTGTTTAAAGCTTGGCATGCATTAATCTTTCCAGTTTTATTTCACCTTTACAAATTTTATTTGGCCAAGAAATCAGTTTGCTTTTTACTCCAAGACTATATTTCCTACTCCCATACTTTTTTTTTTTGCATAAGTTATCTGCTGTGCCTAGAACCATTGTTCTCCAGGCAATTGACTTTCATAAATATGTGAATTTCAGGTTAGTGTTCCAAAAATGAAGCATAAACCAAGCAGGCAGCCGAAGAAAGCTGGAAAAGGTTATTCTTCTCCAGAACTTGATATCCAAGACTCTTCTGGAAGTGAAGGTAAGATTGTTGGTTGTGCTGTGTTCATCATAAATGTCATAAACTAAGAAAAAATAGATTCCAAAAGTTAAGAAAAAAATTTACCAAAATGTAGTAAGAGTTTTGAGGAGAAATATTGCTTGAGATGGCCTATATGCTTTGAAACTAGAGTGGCAAATGTGAGGAGTTGCTATACAAGTCAAGAAAAACATTTTATTAACTTTGGTTTTTTGACTTCTGAGAAATTGCCAGAAATTACAAAGTATTCATTTCAACAAGCAGTTGTTGAACTTTCCAATACTACTGTTCAAAAAAGTAAGCATAGTACTTCACCATGGAAAGATCCCAATCCTTAGAGTTCAATATAATTATATAACCCTTTGTATATAAGCTAGTAAAATTCAGAAATGACGGCAACAAAAATAATATACCTTTGAAGGTTAACTATTGACTAAATTAAATAATTTTCCATCTTTACTACAGGAGACCAACATTTGTAAATCTACTTTTAATCCAGTAGTCATAATCTGCCCACAAATATTTGGAGGAACAATGTTCTTCCTTCAAGAAGCTTACAGTCTAGTTTGGGAAGATAAACCATTAATAACGAAAAGTTTACTAAAGGTGAAAAGACTAAATGAATAGTATAAATAATAAGTGCTTAGGAGTTGAGAGAAGGAAGAAACCAATTTGGAATAAAGTTAACTAAAAACAAATTAATAAAAGGAGTGAGATAAGCTAGACCTAGATGGATGGGTAGAATTTGGAAAGGTGAAGAAGAAAGGAAAGAGCATTCCATGTGGATTTGTGATGAGAGAGAAAAGACAAGAAATAAAATGGAAGGAGGCATGAAAGTATAATGTGTGATCTAGGCTTGGAGAGTAAATGTAACTTAAAATAGAACGTCACTGGAAGGGATAACAGAGTCAGGATCCTAAACTTATATGATTAAACTTCATCAGTGGGCCAGATGTTATAATAGAGAAAAATGTCAAAACCTAGGTCTTGGGTTTAAAACATGAATTGCCCAAGTTGTATGGTAGGGGTAGCATAGCTGGGCAATTCTTTAAGCAGGTCTTGGGAACTCAGTGTGTCTCAAAAATTTTGATGGGATAATTTAAAAGAGCTAATTCAAAACAGCCCTAGGCTGTATTAAGAGGCATCATGTCCAGAAAGAGAGCTTTGTTCAGGGCATATGTGCAGGATTGTGTACATACTGGGGTGCTCCATCTTTTACGGAGAGCCTGGATAAGCTGGCAGGAAAAGACTGAACCTATGCCTCAGAGGATAGACATGAACTGGGGAGAAGAAAAGCCTTACTGAAAATAGCTCTTATATGGAAAGTGATATGTCTTGTTTTGCTTGGTTCCAGAAGGAAGACCTAGAAATTGTGGGTAGAAATTGGAGAGGGTAGATTTAGGTTCAACTCAATAAAAACCTTCCTGACGATTAAAGCTAGCTCAAAATGAAATGGCCTATTTTAGGAAGTAATAGGTTTCCTCCCCTTCAGAGGGGATGACCTGGATTTTGTAGAACAAATTCTTGAGATATGGGTTGAATTCTGGCGATCCTTTCAGGCTTTCCTACTCATATTCTGTGAGAAGAATTGTGGGAGATAAGGCTAAAAAGGTTTGGCCAAATCAGATTAGAGAGGATACAAGGCTAAGCCAGCATTTTTAATTTAATCTTGTATACACTATAGAACCATTGAAGGTCTCTGGACAGGGGTATGTCATGAAAGAGATATTTATATAAAAAAGAATCAGGCTGCAACCGCAGGATTGATTTAATAGGGGAGAGACTAGAAATGGATCATTAGAATCTAGTCATGAAGAAAAGGACTAAAACAGAAGCATAGCCATGGAGTGAAAAGAACAGAGGTGAGGGAAGGGAAGAATTATGAGGGAAAGAATCAGTAAGGCCTGGTGACTTATGGGCTATTAAAATAGTCCAAGAGAGATGGAGAAATCAAAACTGTTTCCAAGATTTCTGGTGTGTACCAGTAACAGAAATAATACTAGCTCTAAAAAAGGGCTGGCTCTTGGGGGCAGTGTTATACAATGGAAAGAGGTTTAGATACAGAGGTCTGGGTTTGAGTCCTGGCACTATCCCTGATCCCCTCAGTGACCTCAATGAAAAGTTACTTAACCTCTAGATCTGTTTCCCCTACCTCCAATTGAAGGGGTTGGTTCCAAATAACTTTTTTCTTTTCAACTCTAAATCTAGGATTGTATGGTCTATTCAGTGATAATGGGGATGGGGCTAAAGTCATAATACTCTTCTGCTTTCTTCCTCCCTCACTTTTCCCCTCTCCTCCCCTTACCCATTGCATCTAGAAGTCATATATTCAGTACTTTATAAAAGATCATTTTAAAAATACTCCATACTTGGCATTATAACTTAGGGGGAAAAAATCTAATAGCCACCATTGTTTGATTCAGTTCTTACTTTAAATATATTTGTTGTGAAATATTTAAAATTATTTGGTTGCAAAGATTTAGTGTCTATATATTTCATAAAATTAAAGCCATAATTTTTTTTTGTATAATTGAACCCCTTAGTGGAAACATACACTTCATTTAAGAATAGAATTTCATTGTTTCATCAATTCCATCGTAAATGTCTTTTTAGCTCAAGTACTAAAACCAAGTTCAAGAAGAAAGAAGACAGTAGATCTTGGAGACCTACAGTGTTCCATTGACTGTATAAAACAAACACAGGAAGAAATTAAAAGGTAATGAATAATGATAATTAGTTGTGTTTAATTCATAAATCCTTTGCCTTATAGAGTCCCTCTTTTCCTTTAAGTTGCAATTCAGACACCATCTTTTGTATGAATCCTTCCCAATTCCTTCAAGTGTCTTCCTCCCAAACAACCTTGTATATATTTAACTATTTTGTGTGGGCATATATGTGTATATCTTCAGAAGTAGATAAAATTGAGTTAATCTTTGATTCATGAAAAGGGAGAGAGACCAACAGCAAAGCAATTATATTCCTTGTTGTTTTGGGACTGAACTATTCAGTGATAGATATTGAAATTGATCTCTCTCTCTCTCCCTCCTCTCTCATCTCTCCTCCTCTCTCCTCTCTTTTCTCTCTTCTCTCTCCCTCCCTCACTCCTTCCCTCCCTATTCCCTTCTCATCTCTTCCTTTTATAATCCCTTATTTCCCTCAAAACTCAGCTCAGGTACTATCTTTTATATAGAACCTTTCTTGATCCTCCAGCTTATAATGCACCCCCCCTCCAAAAAAAAAGGTCCTTGTATTGTTTTGTATAGATTTGTGTTATTTCCCCACGTAGAGTCAGCTTCTGGAGGGCAGCGATTGTCTCACTTTTGCATTTAAATTCCTAAAGTCTGGCACATGGTAGGTGCCAAGTACATTATAGGTGTTTAATAAATGCTTGGTAATTTCTGGCCTTTGTACACCTGACAATCTTCTTATCAGACCATATGGTGCTCTTACAGTCATCCTCCATTACCTGCCCTTGCTTTAATCAGGTCTTTTAAAAATTTTAAGTTGGTCATTGAAAGTTCATCTGTATCTTTATGAGTCTTTTAGATGACTCTTCTTTTTCTTGTCATTGCAATTTGTCTGTCTTCAGAATTTCAACCTTTATCTTTCCATACCAGATCTTAAGTTGTAATATGAAGCAATAATCATTAAGATGTTTTAGTAGTAGCTTAAAAAAAAGAAGTCAATCAGTGGAAGAGATTAGGTACAGAGAAGCAATCAAAGATTCAGTAAAACCAAAGACCCCAGTTCTTGGGGGAAGGACTCACTATTTGTTAGGAACTGTTGGTAATACTGGACATCAATATGACAGGAATAGGTTTATATTACTACATCACACCAAATGCCAAACTCCACATGGATACACAACCTATATACAAGAGTTCACATCATAAACAAATTAGAGGAGCAAAAAATAAAATCAGTGGACACAGGAATGGTTCAAGAATTGGGTCACTAAAGAAGATCATACAAAATAAAATGCACAATTTTGATTTTATGAAATATAAAAGTTTGTGCATAGATAAATCTAATGTAGCTAAAATGAGAAAAGAAACAGGTAACTTGGAAAGTTTCAGCAAGTTTCTCTGATAAATATTTCATATCCAAGATATATAGGAAACAGAATCATAGTACAAGAACTATTACCTAAGAGATAAATGGTCAGAGAACATGAACAGGAAGTTTTCAAAGGAAGAAAGACAAGCTATCATCAGCACATGAAAAAATGTTCTAAATCATCAATAAATAGATAAATACAAATTAAAGCAACTTTGAAGTCCCATCTCACATCCATCAAATTAGCAAAAGACCAAAAAAAGAGGAAGATGATGAAAATTGGAGGGGTCTGTCTAAGGGGAAAACAAGATACAATAAATAATGTGTTCTTCATTGAATTATGAATTGGTCTATCCATTCTGGAAAGCAATTTTGAACCATGCCCTATTTTGCCACAAGAAATACTAAAATGGACAGTTATGCGTAAAGGGAAGACCTCTATAAACTAATGCACAATGAAGTGGATAGAACTAGAACAGTTTATACAGTGATAAAATTATAGAGGAAAAACAACATTGAAAGAACTCTGATCAATGCAATGAGATGCCATTAGTCCAAAAGAATAAAGAGGAAACATATCTCTCCCCATGTATAAAAGAGGTGATGAATTTAAAATGCAGTAAGAGAGATAGATGCATTGCCAACTCTGGCCAGTATTTGAGTTTGTTTTATCAGACTATCCATGTACATATTAAGGGGTTTATTTTTCATTTTGTTTCCTTTTAAAAAATTGATCAATGGGGATATGAAGGGGAAGGAGTAATGGGAAGGATAGATTAATAAAAGAAAAAAATTAACAAAATTTCAGATTGAGAGCTCACTGACCATACTGCTCTGACTTTCCCTATAGTATATTATTCAATCTGCTCTATAAAACCTGTGGTCCATGTCAGTTTTATGGCTGGCTTTTTTCTCCTCTATCACAGAATTTGAGGTGGAATGGTCATCTACCTTTGCTAAACTCCTGTGTGCATGCATGCATGCATATGCACACACACACACATATATATTTCTATGATTTATATTTCAACTACAAGTTCATATTTGATGCTAGAATAGCAGTTCCCCTTTACTACTTTACTTTTGAAATGTGAAATTATCATTTACTATTATATAGTGGCTGCATTTGTTTTGTTTTGCAGAGAGAGAAAGATCCAATCAGTGTGCATATAATTCAAACTCACCACTCCTATATATTGTACCTTCAGACTAGGCTTGTACATTTTCCAAACTGAACTTCTTCCTTCTCAAGTGATTTGTAATATATTAGCATGACAACATTTTCTTCTACATTTGCCTTCATTGAAATATTCCCTCTTCCCACTATCCCCACATTTCATTCCTAGTTCCTGTATTTCCTATGAAGTGTATTTCTGAAATTTAATGCAACTACATAATCCCACAATCTTTTTGTCTATTTTAATGCTTTTTAAGAAAACTTAGTAATAGAAAGCTAGACTCAAAGCCAAGAAAATGCAGCCTCAAGGCCCATCTTAGATGCCAACTGGCCATGTGACCCTGGCCAATTTACTTAACTCTGATGCAACTTCCTAAAACTTTTAAGTTTCAAAAGCACTAGCAAGCTGCATTGGAAGAGAGATTCCTCATCCAGGAGTTCTCTATTCTGTTGAGATCACAGGTTCATCCTTTTTGTAATCAAAGATGCACTTCCAGAGCCCAAGTGCAGTCATCTCATCTCATTCCCTCCACTCACTGATAACTTCTTGAATCCTTCAGAAACTTTTTGATCTTATTGTGGATCTTCAGTAGAAATTCAGTGATAGAGAGAGCACAACCCCTCCATGCCTTCTCATTTTGTTCACCTCTTATCTAATTCCCTGTATCTTTGTCACCGAGTCCATCCAATGTCCTAGAAGCCTCCCTCCTAGATCTCCTAATGTCACATAATGCCAATCAGAAACACACGAGCTAATCCCATCCCTTCCTCCCTTTCATGGCCATACATCTTTTTGATGATATAGTTTTTTATGTGTTATCTATGTGCTGTTCTTCATAGCTAACATACTATAACTTACTTGCTACTGCCATGTGACTCTTCATTGCCCTTCACATGATCCACAATTTTAATCTTTTAGGGACTGGCATTTTGTGACTTCTTAGTAAGATGGTGACGTAGTAGAATTAGAAAGGAGTTGTGAAACTTACATGGATACCCTGATTAAGATGTAATTGGGAAAGGTTTAACAGACTAAATAAAAATGTAATACAAAATAGATAATGTTGATTTGTGGATTTCTTTTTTTATTTCCATATTATTGATTTTGGTAAATGAATAATCTTATAAAACCAAGACCCCAAAACATATTCCCAAATAAACAAATGATAAATCATATGTTCTCATCTCCATTCCTACTCCCAGAGTTCTGTGGAGGTGGATAGCATTCATAAATCCTTAGAATTTTCCTGGATCATTGTATTGCTGTTAGTAGTGGTTCTGATCATTGCATTGCTATCAGTAGCAGAGTCTATTTACATTTGATCATCCCACAATGTTTTAGTTACAGTGTACAAAATTCTGGTTCTGCTTATTTCACTCTGCATCAGTCCACACAGGTCTTTTTCAGCTCTTTCTGAAATCATCCTATTCATCATTTCTTAGAGCACAATAGTATTCCATCACCATCATATGCCACAATTTGTTCAACCGTTCCCCAATCAAGGGACAGCATTTTAGTTTCCAATTCTTTGACACCACAAAAAGAGCTATACTTTTGTATAAACAGGTCCTTTCCCATTTTTTAAATCTCTTTGGAATACAGACCTGGTAGTAGTATTGCTGGATCAAAGGGTGTGCATTGTTTTATAGCTCTTTGGGTATAGTTCCAAATTGCCCTCCAGAACATTTGGATCATAGCTCTACCAGCAATGTATTAGTGTCCCGATTTTGCCACATCCCCTCCAACATTTATTTTCCTTTATTGTCATATTGTTATTTGTGAATTTCTAAGTTCATATGTGGCACATGAGGATCTGTTTCTATTGGAGTTTGACATTACTGACCTGGAGGACTCCATATCTTCTACAAATACTCCAGCAAAGTTTAAAAGAAAAATGAACTGATGGAACAATGGTAAAGAAAACAAAAATAAAACAGGTATAAACTCCCTGCTAGTCCATGCCTACATAAACTGGCTAATAGAAGCCTGTAGGTATGCTAAGGAGAGACCAGAAGCACCATATCTCCCAGGCAGCCCTCCCTGGACCCCAGCATAGAGAGGGGCAGCACAGTGCCTGGGTCTTGCAGGAGGCCTACTACTGCATATTTCATTTGCACCTGGTTGGGGGCTATCTGGGCTACAGCAACAGTCAGGTCCTAGATATCAATTCTGTAATAAAAAGGAAACAGAGAAAAGTCTGAGGCCAAAACCCAAGTGAGGGCACCAGCCCTCAGAGACTAAAGGATAGGCACAAGTGGTCTTAGCTACGTCATTCAGAGCAGCAAAGGTGGCATCATGCAGGCTACACAGGGACTGGCCACCTCATCCCATAGTATCTAAAAGAGCAGTCTGACCCAACCATGAAATATAATCCCCAAATCCATCTGAGGCACAAGTAAACAAGAAAATGTTGAACACAATGGGAATATGCTATGCACTGAGAGAAGTTTAAGAGGTAAAACCAGAGATTTCCAGACCAGGTTCAGGTGATGCCTCAAAGAAATAAGAGCACAGCTCCCAGACCTCCATAGGGGCCAGAAACCATGTTTGATTCTTAGCCACCAAGAATCCCTGGGAAAAGTCACCTTTTGTACTAGGTCTGATTCCAAGATGAGCAGAGTGTTATGAAAAACATGGATGTTCTAGTGTAACCTCTCTCTGAAGCATGAGTCAAATGGGCCTCCTTGCCTTAGGAACTTCCTGCTTGTAACCTCCACATAGTTTACCTACATATTTAATTAGTAGGGAGTTTTACTTAGACTCTCTTTCGTCTCCAGTAAAATTATGGGCATCTCCACAGCTATGCTTATGTGCCTGTATTATATCTATTCCTTAGACCAGGGATGGTGAGCCTTTTAGAGACAGCTTGCTGTGCTCCCCCCCCCCTTTTGCCCACACTGGGGAACGAAGAAGCACTCCCATTGGCTGCTGGGTAGAGGGGCCGAAGATGAAAAAAATGTCATCAGGCAAGGTGGAGAGGGGAAGGGGAGCAGCTCCACCCAAGTCTCTGCCTTTCTAGCAAGGAACTCTGAGAATGGGGTGGTGGGGAGGGAGGCTTGTTGAGTGCCCACCGAGAGCACTCTACGTGTCATCTTTGGCACCCATTCCATAGGTTCGCCATCATGGCTGGAGTGTCTTGAATGGTATGACAGTGTGTAATTTTTTCCCCTTCCCCTTTTTGGGCAAAAGTTCTTTTGACTAGATTTTGTTAAACTATAGGAAATTATCTGTAGTTTTTGTGTACATTCCATCTTTGGCCAAGAGCCAAAGAATGATTTCTCATATTTTTAGCTATGGTCTAGAAATTCAAATCCTATTTTTTCAGAGATCCTCTTCTTAACCAACTATTCACTTATCAGGTCTTCTTTTCTGAATTCCTTGCCTTTGATCAGCATTAGTGACAAAGACATCATACTCCAAAGTCTTTAGTTTATTTCCCATTAATTATCCCAGGTGATGTTTTCTAGAATTCTCTGGGAAATATTATTTGCATCTATGTAAGTCACCAAAAGTGTATGTACAAGTTTGACAAATTTTGAGAGCTTCTTCTAGATATATACCCTTGGAAAGATCTCACAGATCTCTGTTAATGCCAAATCCCTAAATAGCTGCCCTAGTACCCTATATCAGGGAGGCACCAATAACTGTTGTTCATTTCTTCTTTCTTCAGAGTTAACTCATAATAAAGTCACCCATGATTCCTTGGATTATAAGCACCTGCTTCTTCCTCAGCAGACCCAGCTCTTCATTCTGTGGGAAGAATTTCAAATCTTTTGTTATATTTTTCTACCTACTAACTTCTTGTCATAAGTCAGGATTCTTTTCTCTCTTTAGATATGTTTCTTTTTATATTTTCCTTGAAACCCTTATTTAAGTTTTTAAAAGACCATTTCATTCTACCTAATATCTTGATAAGGGGGCATTCCTCCAACCACTTTGCCTTCTTTTTCTAATAGGGAGATGACCCAGTAGTGTAAACATACATAGCATTTATTTTCCAAAATATAGAAACTATGCATGTTTTATCAGCCAGTTCAATACAACAAGCATTTAATTGCCGTCATGTGCCAGACACACTGCAAAGTATTTGAGATACAAAGACACAAAAATGAAAATGTTCCTTGTCCTCAAGGAACTTATTGTCTTGGAAAATTCTGCATTAACTACAAAATTCTCCTTGATATGTATACTTTATTGAAAGCTGGAGCCCCAGCTTTTTCTTTTCTTCCTTATGGGTTACCCTTAAGACTTCCTCTTCTGGAAGAGTGAGATAACAATCTGCCGCTGGGGCCTTTGACTCCTTTTTGCAACTTTCTTTCCCAACTCAATAACATCATGTCCTTCCTCTGTGTTAACTATTATTCCATCCAAGTCTTCCTCCTATTCCTTCTAATTCTTAAGTCCTTGAAAATTTCTCATCAGTAAATACTTGGCTTTGAGCCCCTTCAATACATCAGTGCTACAATTTTGTGATCTCATTAGTAAAGTTATTCCTTCTGGTGCTGGCATAAGCCATCCATTCCTTGTAATCAGGCCCTCTGCCCCTTCTTTCCACCTGCCACAAAGTGGAAGTATGATGTGACCACCTATTTGGGTGAGTTGTCCTATCTCTAAGGTAAAATGAAACAAGGTGATGTAGCCAATCATAAACCTTTAATGCAAATCCTAAAAATAAACCTGCAATTGTTGGCCTCACTTCTGTTTCTGTGCCTGACTTCCACCATCCAGAATTTCCCAGGACATTGGGGGAACAGAACTTTCCCCAACACAAGCCCCAAGTCTCTTAATTTAGTAAAACAGGAATGCAGAATAGAAAAATGAAGACAATTAACCCCTTGTAAATACTTCAGCAGATGTGGACTTTTCAATATTATTTTTTTTATTCCCCACAAAGTACTCTCTAATAGTGGGACTATTCTTACATGTCACTAAAGAGCCTTTTATATTAATGATTATTTGTACCAATAGCTCAACACTTAAAAAAGAACTTGTCTTTCTTCTCCCCAAAGTCCTCGTGCCCTCAAAATTGTGTTGTGTCTAAGCATGAACCTCATCAGGTCCTTGGGTCTAGTTCAGTCTTCCCAAATTTGTTTATTGACATGTGACTAAATCTGGATGACTGGGTCACTTCCAGATGAAGACAAGTTTACTATAAATCTGAGCATCATTTCCATTTTTGTCTTCCTTTCACTCTCAGCTTTAAGTACCTTTGGGATGATGCAGCTTCATTTAATCTTCCACTAAGCCTTCGGAGAACTTTTTTCCCCTTCCACTGCTCTGTACTTTTTTATGAAGTGATGCTATTCACAGTCTTTCATAATAGCTGGTGCCTAATAAATGCTTATTGGTTAACTGATTATGCTTTTCTAAAAGATGATAGTCAACAGAGATCCCACTATTATCCCCTGCCATGTACACTTTAGCCCAGTAACACTGGCCTTCCGGCTGTGCCCCCTCTTCTTGGCATAGTCATCCAGGGTTTCCTTTAAATTCCAGCTGAAAGTATCTTCTACCAGAAAACTTTCTCAGCCTCTCTTAATTCCTTATTTATTCTATATATTTGGTTGTCTCCCCCATTAGATTGTGAGCTCATCTTTTGTATCCTCAGCACTTAACACAGTGCCTGGAACACACTGGGTACTTAATAAATGTCTATTTACTATTAGGCAAATATCCCAAGGAGGTCAATGATAGAAAGACCTCCCTCTAAGATGTTCATAGCACTTTTTGTTGTACAAAGAACAATTAAAATAGCTATCAGTTGGGATATAGTGAAACTGTGATTCATGAATGTAACTTAGTATTACTGTACCCTTAAAAAAAAGAATATTAAATTTCAGGAAGACTTACATGAATTGATGTGAAGTGAAATAAGCAAGACCAAGAAAACAGCATATGGGCTAAATGAAATGGAAATAGAAAGGAGAAGAATCAAGCCTAATGCTGTATAATTAAAATGATGTGTCACCAAACAGATATAATTCTGTTCTTCTGGTAGCTCTCTTCATTGGCAATGGGGCAGTGGAGTTTGCCATCAGCTCCCTAGTACTGAAGTTTTTGTTTCTGTGCAGTTTAAAACCTGTGACACAATGCACTACCCTCCACCCTTTTATCTAGCTGCTCTCACTGCAGAAGTGGAAAAGGGCCGCCATGGAGGACCGAAAGCCATTCCATATTTCATTTCAAGAGACAATTTAATTCATCTCAAGACAAAATAATTCATTACTGAGGGCCCAACCTATTGGGGGCTAGAGAGTGGTCTCCGTCTAGCTAGGCTAGCTCTCAGAAAGGGGATTCATCTGTTACAAGGGATTCTGTCCTTTTAACCACACTTGGGGATATCATCTACTCAAATGCACAGCTCTGAGTCCCCACTGATACTTCATTTTAGATTATGCTAGATTATATATTATATCAAAGCAAAAGGCATTTAATAACCCAGACAGAGAATTTTGTCAGGCAGTAACTATGCTTTGTGCCCACACCTGAAGGCTACCATCTCCTGCATCTTCTGGATCCGGTTGAACCTTCTGGTGACTCAACACTGTAAGAGAGGGTCACAGGTCCCTCAACTGCCTCACTCACATTCCAGGGTTGCAGATTCAGTCTCAGGATAGTAGTCTCTGAAATACTGACTTCTCAGCTTCCTAGAACCTAGAATTTCAGGATGCCAAGGGTCAATTCCATACCCTATTCATCTCTCTGCTACCGTTTCTGTCACCTGTTCCACTGGCATGCTCTATGTGCAGGGCCAGTTCTTTTGTTGTTGCTGCCCCTGTTCTCCTGGTTCTCATGACCATCCAGCAAGACTCTCGCAACAGATCTTACATTTATGTATTTGGCAGCATTGCCACTATGCAGGCTTACAACTTCCTTATGGAGAATATAGTCTAAAACATTTTCCTTAGGAAGCATTCTATTGGGTGCATCTATGGGCATCAAAACTTTGAGCCAAATAAAGTTTTCAGACAAATACTCCACACACCAACATGGCAGACTAGCCCAGATCTTGTGTCACACTGACAATGTAATCCAGACTCCTCCATATCATGATCAGTCAGTGGAGTAGGCCTTCTGTAGAGGCTGGCTTTCTTAACCATTTCTCTATTCCTGCATTAGCCAATATAGATTGAGAAGAAGCTTAAATTGAGAAATTTGGTTTTTTGTGTTTATGTGCATGGTCTCCCCCACCCCCACCCCCCCATGAAATTAAACGGCTTCTTCCCTTCCCCTCATCTCCAAACCCCTTTGGTAGGTAGAGTCAAGTAGCAAAGTATAAAGCAGAATTTAAATTGTTTAAAAGACATTGTTAATGCTAAGAAAGGCAGTGGTACTTAATAAAGTGTGTGTGTGTGTGTGTGTGTGTGTGTGTGTGTGTGTGTGTGTGTGTGTGTGGTTTCCGTATCAGGCTTGTTATATGAAGTATAGAATTAGGTATGACCTCCTGATACTCATAGGCAATTTCATATATGTGTTTGAAGCTTTCCATTTAGTAGCTAAAGAGAGTTGGGTTTGTCAGGAATGTCCTAAAATAACATGTGAAAATACTTAGTGCTCAAATGTATTTATTTGTATTAGAGTCAGTATAATTTAGAAAAGTGCTGAAATAGGAATGAGAAAGATCTAGGTCTTCCACTCTTTTTATTACTGGTTATCACTTCACTTTTCTAAGCCCATTTTCTCAAATTTAAAGTATAAATAATATTTATCCTGTCTAGCTTAGTGTTGTTGAGAGGATCAAATGAAAGAATGCACTTGGAAGAGCTTTGACAATTTTGAAGTCATGTATAAATAAGATTTTTTAATATTAACATTTTAACAAGTCACTATAAATCTGTATT
Source organism: Monodelphis domestica (assembly GCF_027887165.1). NCBI lineage: Eukaryota > Metazoa > Chordata > Mammalia > Didelphimorphia > Didelphidae > Monodelphis > Monodelphis domestica. The sequence continues at coordinate 54,784,390 of NC_077231.1, read as the reverse complement.
GCTTTGTATTTTGTAGAAGTATCGTGGCTCTACGAAATCATCTTATTTCAAGTTCATCAGTCACCGACACTTTCCTACAACCAAGAGACTACTTCATCATATTCCTGCTGATTTTGCTACAGATCATAATAAACTTCATGTTTAAGTAGAATTCTTATATAATTGAATCAATGAAATGGAATGATTAGACTTAGCCTGGGACCATTTTTCAAGTTAGTTTGGACTTATTCAAACAATGCAATATTTCTAAAAGAACCTTAGATAAATCTAGAAGTTTTGACCTCTTATGCCTTGTATCCTTAATTGGAACAAGACCTGTCCTATCTGGTTAACGTGAAAAATGCATAAGTGCCAGAACATTTTTAATCTGTGTGCAGCTGTGCCGGTGTACAGTGCATATCGACACAGGTCCTGTAGGCATTCGTTCCTGACAATAGTCACCTATTCTTTAGTGATGTTCCAATTTGTAGTCATGCAATGTTGTTAACAAAAATACTGTTAAGTTTGTAAAACCATGCACAGTGATCAGTTTTCCTCATAAAACAGGCACAAAACTTTTATTAATAAGGACTTAAAATATGGGGGGGGAATAAGAGACATATTATACCTAAAGAACTTGCTGCACTGTACACAGATCACTTCCAAAGGGCCTAACTTTTATCTTTCTCAGAAACATAAAAAGAAAACATGTTGATGGGTCAAACTTTATATAATATATGAAAATGGCAACATTGGATCAAAAACCAAATTTACGTGAAGGGTGTGTGTGTGTGTGTGCGCGCGCCTTTAGCATATGTTTAATGTAAATAACTTTTAGTATGGACATGTTTATGTGCATACATATAGAAAAGTCCACCTTCTGTCTAGTCATGCTTTATGATGTCCCCTTGAGCACATCCTAGAAAACAATTTCTGTAAATTTATTTCTTTAAGCAAGACCCGCCAATGTTAATGGCCTACCACCACACTTCCACCATTATAAATCAAATTTTCAGGAAGACAAGGAAACTTAATTTCATCATTATAGTGAATTCAAAGAAAACTGGTTTAGGTGTTAAACTACTTCTGCCATCTGAATTTTTTTTTTTACATATTCCCTAAAATTCAAAAATGACTACTATTATGATCTTGTATATAGCCTGTGGCTGGTTTGTGAAATGGATGAAATAAGATAATTCAGGTTATTTCATCTGTAATTGGCTTGTTTTAGGAATGGTTCTTAAACTTTGATTTATTCCTTAAACTGTTAATGGTTAAAGAAATCAGAAAACTACAATTACCTTGAAAATCTTTTACTTGAAAAACCAAAAAGAGGTAGAAAATGAGAGATATGGTCTGTTATAATTTGTTATAATCACTTTTAGGATGCATAGCAGTGTTATACACCTAAGAAGAATTCTGGAACTTAATCTTCCATTTTCCCTTTATATATTCTTAGTGATTCCAAACCTATATCATTCATTCACACTGCTTCAGGATCCTGTTTTGTCTAAAACTCCATAATATAAAGTAAGGCAGCTTTTATTTTTACATGGTTTTTATAGTTTCTAAAAGCAACTTTTGTGAATTATTTAAGCATATAATAAGACTATGGTACTGAAAATACAGATTCTGAGACTGATGAAGGGACTCATTCTGATCAAGTTTGTTTGACTTTAACAAAATAAACTACATCTTACTGATCTAAGTATCCTAAGTATAATGCTTAGGTAATATGAATCTCACATACATATAAAGATCCAGTTCTCATACTTGTTTATTCAACTGGAAATATATAGGTAAAGATAAAAGAATCCCTATATCAAACATTTCTCTTAGAAACCATAATGTTGTAACTTATACTTTTGTACATTCACTCCTTTTGCCAATTTTTCCCATCCACAAATCTGTTGGTGTGTTATGAAATGCTATTTTAGAAACAAATATTGGCAGTTAAAGATTTAAATTAGTATTGCTATGCATATATTATTTTACCTTTACATTTCAGTTCCAATTAAGAATTGAAAAATTGGTGAGCCTGATGGTGGTGTGTGGTTGGTGGTCATGTCTATCTTATTTTTACCCTTATGTTTGTATATAATTTTAAAAATATAGATGAGCTGGAAGAATGTCCCTACTCACTCTAAAAGGTGGTGTTTTGCTTCATTTGTTCCTTAACTCCCATTTCTATGACAGATCTGATATAGATTCAATTCCTAACTAAGGAGATAAAGAATATTTCATGAAATTTACAAAAGTGAAAATAACCATGAGATTTTTCATGATTGTTTTGTTACATGCTTAAAAGCACATATCTAATCCAATATTTCCTAATGTTTTTAGTGACATGAAGTTCCTTTCTGTGAGCTTGAACATGACACTCAGGAACGGTGGCTTAGTGTTAGACCAATGCTGGTAATAGGCTTGGTATAAGAATCCTTTTAAACACATAATTAACTTTGTATTTAGCCATAACATGTCGTTGACCTTGAATGTCCTTTACTTGAGAGTAACCCTTTTCTCTTCTACACATTGATTCATAAAGAACTGTGATTGTATAGTTTGCAGTTGTCTGAGGCTGGTGTCTCCCAGGTTCAAGGATTAAACTCCTTAAGGACCCGTCTTTTCATTTCATTACTCTCTTTTCTGCATAGAAATTTAGAGATGTTTTTATTTTTAAATGTTAATGTTTAATTTTCTATTTAGTGAGATGCATTTGGCCTATCAAAAGAGACTAAATGAGTCATGTGAAATGTTTAGTTATAGCAATAGATAATTTTTCTTATATTTCACATGTCGCTACTTCTTGATGCACTTATAAAGGTACAGTATAGTCTTATTCACATTAGCACAAATAGCCATCTGCATTCCATTGAATTTTTTGCCTTGTAAAATATAGCACTCGTTTAATATTTATGCTTTTGTGCCTCTAGGAAATCTTTTTGCCAGTTGTATTACTGAGACAAAATCTGAATTCAGAGTATTTGTTAACAAATCAGTAGACTTTTTTTTTCTTAAAAGGGTCACTGTCACTTTATTTTCTTTTATAAACATTTAAACAGTAAAGCTGTACTTTTATAAGGGTTTGTCTAATTACTGTAAGTATAGCCTCCACTCTACAAACATCACAGAAATAGATTTGTCAGATTATTTCTGAGTATTGTAAACAGTGCCTTTTTGATGAATTCACACTGTTTGGAGATGTATAAAGAAATTGTCAATTTGTGCCATATATACATTAAAAAGAAAACCAACTTTTGTGGGAGGCAGTTACTTTTAACTTTTTGAAAACTATTTCACTCAGTCAAATATCTAAGGAAACAAATGTAAACAATTCCATTTTTTTCTAGTTTTTAGTATTTCTAATGAGTGGTAAACATCTGTGCTGTTTGTTTTCTATACAGTGAAGGTATAATGCATTGTGGCATTATTGAAGAGCCATAAATTACATCATAGATGACTTTTAATTCATTGTTAGATATGCAAAAAATTAAACTTAATATTTAAACCTAAATTGACATTTTAAACCATCTTGAAAAAAACATAAAAACTAATACGTTTACATTTCAATTTTTATTTAACTGGGAAAATGATTCTTTAAAATGCATAGCCTGCCACTAATATGTAATTTTATTTCATTTTATTCTAGATAGAGAATGTCTTGTTGGCATTAAAATTTTCTCTTTTGTTACTTTTAACACATTGCTTGTTTTTGTACTGTTACATTTTAAAATTGAAAATGGACTGTTAAAAGTTGTATAGGACCAGTGTCTCATTAATTTGATAAATATATATATATATACACACACACACCCATATATAAATATATGGGAGGGGTGCATATATAGAGAAAGGAGCCACAAAGAAACCCATGACAAAATGAATGTGAATGTTCTTCCTAAAATATTTATTTAGAAAAATTATTTCATGTTTCTGCGTCTATCATGTAAAATTATTTTAGTGTCACATTATTGAGAAAGTTATTTAAAGAAAAACGTAATGTAACATTCAAGATAATGAGCCACAAAAATTCAGTTGGAGTTTTCACTGTACAGCATGCTAAGTGTAAACCCAAGTTAAACATCTTGTTAATGGCCATTTGTAAATTAAAGCACTACCACTGGTCAATAGTTTTGTATGATTAATAGAATAAAGAGATGTTATCTGCAGTGTGTGTAAGTGTACAATGTTGAGTTCTCCAAGTTCATGATGAGATGTGCAGAGAACACTGTAATTCTATGCTACCTAATTTCTACACATTCTAAGGAACTCTGTAAGTATTTTAGGATAAGAGATATGAGTGAATGTCCTAAAAGTCCCTGGGAGTAGAGGAAATCAACAGAGGGAACATAGGGAAGAGGAAGCCCAATTGAAGAATTTAAGAAACTCATTTTTAAGTAGCCTAAGATAAAAGAGTCAAGTATCCCAAAACCCTAAAGTGGTATCTAAATAAACATGACCAATTCCCTTTGAATTAAAAATGTAAGGAATGTTCCAGATATTCACTCCTGCATTTCACTGACTGTTCTGAACAATCTGGCATATAGAACCAAATTCAGTGAGTGAAGCCCCTCTACTAAGTACTGGTGGTACAAAGATACCTCAAGGAGAAAGATACTAGTGCAAGTCACTGCTAAGTACTGGTGATCCAAAGGTGCCTAGAGGAGTTAGCCAAAACTCTGAGAATGCAGGTAAAAGATTTTGCCACAAACATTTTCAGAAGGAACAGATCACCTCAGGAGAGAAAAAAACGTTTGAAGAGCTGCTCTTTGAATGAGTCCTGAAGAAAGTGTGGCAGACTGTCCAGTTCATGGTGACAGGCAGGTAGAGATCCAGCAGACATTTGGAATCCAGGATCTATGGTGAGGTTGGAACTAGAATTGAGAGTCATCTGCATCAAGGACAACTAAAACCAAGTAGAGCTAAAGAAGGAAAAAACCTAGGGTCTCCTGAAAGGGCAAGACGAAAATAGATGTGGAGAGGAGAAAAGTCATGACAATCCCATCTCACAAAAGCTACCAGAAAAAAAGACATCAAGAAAAGGGGTCCATTCATTGAAATGACAGAAGCTGAGGAAAGGGAAAAGGTCATTTGATATGGTCAATGAGGAAGCAACTAGTGACCTTAGAAAAGTTGGTGAGTGGTAGAGATAATTAAAGCAAGACAGAAGCTGAGAAATAGTGGGGTGATGAGGAAATGGAGGCTCTAAGTGAAGCTGGCAACTAAAAGGAAGGAAAGAAGGTTATCTTGAGAACAGCATTTTAAGCAAAGGTTTATGTTGTTTTTAATTTTTACTATGACCAAAATGACTTCTAGTCTAAGGGAAAGGGCAAAGTATATAACATGCTAATGAAAAGAGGGAAATGACTCAAAGGTTAGGGATCCAGTCAGCATGATTTTGTGTTTGGACAGAAAGTAGTAACGGATAAGTGTCTCAATCACTTGAGAAAAGAGAGGTGGAGAAAGGGGCATTCCTTTTGAGTGGTTGAGATTTTTGGAGTAGACTCAAAGGACCGAAAAAGAATTGAAAAGCAGCAGCCACTATTGGAGAAAGAATGCAAGATGTTAGCAACCTTGGGGAAATGCAAAGTTTCCGTTAATCAAGTAAAGTTTAAAAAACTTTTTAAACTTTTTTATACACACACCCTTCCTGGAGGGGCCATTCTATAACATTTTTTAAAAAATCAACTAATTCTCTCAATACATGAGGAAAGTATAAAATACATGCAATTTTGAGATGAAAAGTTAAAAGGAAGAGGTAGGAGATTAATGGGAATTTTGTTTTCGAGAGATGGTGGGAATGAATTTATGTCCGTGTCTATAAGAAAAGCTGCTTCTAATCTCTTTGGATTTAGCTTGTTTTTTGTGTAGAGTATAGTTATCAGCCATGAATTCGAATCACTCTTGGGTACCTCCTACCATAGCTATCTCCACCTCTACATCCACACCCACCCCTCATCCCCATCAGTTTCCTAATTTGTTTTAAGAAGGTTGAGCCCATTGACTCCTCGGGCTCCTTACGGCTCCACATCCCCCATCCTAGGGCCCCTGTGGACACTGCGGAGGGCTTAACTGGGCAGCCTGATTGATAAATCTTCCGGGATTTCATCTCAATGGAGGACATTGCTACGAATCAGGGTTTGAGGCGTCTTCAATTCTTTAATCCCGTACCTTCTGTCTTGTAATCAATACCAAGTATCGGTTCCAAGGCAGAAAAGTGGTGCGGTAAGGGCTAGACTGTGGGGGTTGTGACTTGCCCAGGGACACACAGCTAGAGTCTGAGGCCGCATTTGAATTTAGGACTTCCTGACTCTAGGCCTAGTGCTCTAATCACTAAATTGCCCCTGAAGCATCGTTTTTGTGTGTAAACTTATCAAGAACTCAGAATAGACTTAGAAGTGCATCAAGCGGTACATTTCCGCCCCGAGAGCCTACTGCTAACATACCACATTGCCAGAATGTACAGTCGTCTGGAAGTGACAGGCCAGAAACGCAGTTACGACAACCTAAAAATAAAGTGAGAACGAGAAGGCCCATCACATCGCCCAACCCCTTCCGGGTCCTGGCGGAAGTTCGCGTCACCTGGCTAGGGGCAGGTTTCCTCTGAGGGACGCCCGGTATCTCGCCGAAAAATAAAACATAATTCTTACCCCTTCTTAGCTAACCCCTAATCTCCCAGCAGCCACTGCGCCGCTTCCGGTTCGCCTCAGAAGCGAGAAGGCGGGACTTCGGCAGGAGCGGCAATGGCGGCGGCCACAGCTGGAGGCGTTGGTGTGGCGCTGCAGGCGGCCGAGGTCCTGGAGAGCATCCTGAGCGGCTCCGTGGGGCCCGAGGGGCGGCAGGTGTTATGCACGAAGCCCACGGGCGACGTGTTGTTCAGCCGAGATGGGGGCCGCCTCCTGGAGGCGCTAAACGTAGAGCATCCCGTGGCCAGGTAGGGGCCCCACTCCCGCTCCTGCCGTCAGTTAATTCCGTCAACATTTATTAAGCACCTGGTGCGTGCCGGGCATTGTGCTCACTAAATCCCTACAGTACCTGTAAGGAAGAGTAAGCCCCTGCTCTCCTAGAATTTACAATCTCACGGGGAGAGAAAGGCTTGAAAAAAAGCGCTTACTGTGAGCCACGCGCAGAGACACCTTTAGAAAAGGCAGTTTTTGCCCCCGAGGAGACCTTCCCGAGACCGGGATTTATACAGCACATACAACGTAGATATAAAGTGACTAAATAAACTTATAGACAGAATAGTTTGAGCAGCCCCTGCCTACAACAAGTCATTACAGCATCTACAGCATTTCCACCATTTCCACCTTTCTCTTAAAAAGAAATAAGGGCCTTTTGTCCCAGTTGGGCAGTACAGCTTCCCTCAGAGATGCTCAGATGAAACAAACCTTTGAGCCCCTCCTTTCAGTTTTGCAGTGAAATCTCATTCGTGAGAATCTTTTAAAAAGCAGCCAACGGGACATTTATTTTATTTGTTTTTTGCGGTGAAGGGGTGAGAAAAAAATTTTTTCTTCTAAAAAAAAATTTAAGCAGGTTAAAAAAAATGCGAAGCAACTGTGGTGGCCATTGAAATAATAAGATCACAGTTTCAGTCAACTGTCACAAACTTTTATTATACTAAGCAATGAGCACACACCAAAGCATTGAGACATCCCTTTTCCTCAAGGAGCTTACATTTTGGGAAAGACCAGGCGCTGATAAGCTAGAGACAAAACAAATACAAAGTAGTACTGGGGGAGGAAGGAAGGACAGTGACAGAGCACCTCCTTGCCTCCAGAAAGCAGGCACAACAGGTAATGGTACCTTCTTCCTTAACCCCAAAATTATTTTGTATGTGTTTTGTATGAATTATATAATGGCTATAGAAAATTCTGGTTTAAAATTCTGCCCCTTGACTTGACTTTGTAAGCCTGGCTGAGTCATTTAGCCTCGTGCTCTAGACAACTCTAAAAGTTTATGATATTTTTAAAAAATAAAACCCCTGACCTTCCATCTTAGAATCAGTACTATGTATTGGTTCCAAGGCAGAAGAGTGGTAAGGGCTGGGCATTTGGGGTTTGGTGACTTGCCCAGGGTCACACAGCTGGGAAGTATCTGAGGACAGATTTGAACCCAGGACAATCAGAGGTCTCTGGGCTGATCCTTTATCCACTAAGCTACTCAGCTGTGCCCTCTAAAGATTATAAGTTACAGAGAAGGTGTTTACTTACTTTGATAGAGGGAGTTCCCTTAATCAGAGACATCTATGGGATCAGTCAATATTTTGTATATACATATGTGTATATACTACACAATGTGAATTAACACAAACATGTGTGTCCACATATAGATGTTATTGTAACTATATATGTGTATACCTCATATATAAACAAAAACTGAAGTTCTGAATGGAGAAGCAGGCATATAGCCTGTTGCTACATGACAGACTCCTTGAAGGCAGGAACTATTTCCCATTTGGCTTTGTTTCCCCAGAGCTCAACAAAGAGCTGTTTGCAGATCAACTGAAGGACTATCTTCCAGGCACTGGTGATACAAAGACATATAGAAACAACAGATACAGGCACATAGAGATATACTCAAAACAGGTTGAAGGTAATTCATAGCTCTATAAACTTTAGGGACTCAGAAAAACGTAAAACGTAGCAGGTATTGTTTAAACTAAGTCTTCAAGGAAACTAGGAATTTTTAGAAGTGAGAAGGAAGCCCAGTCCCGTTTTCAAATAACAGCCAAATTACCTGTGTCCATGCTAGTAGGGCTAGAATTTCACATGCTGTAAAATTTATTTTTACTAATTCACAGTAAGTTTTGTTGCCCTATAGCCCCTCTTCCACAAAACATTAAAATGAGATATTTCTCTTTATTTCCAATGAGCTCTGTTAATGTAATTACTTTACTTAGAGGACTGTTATAACAACAGTCCGTATCTTTTGAAAATTAAACAAAGAAAAATGTTTTCAACTTAAAATTATAGATTTGGATGTATAAGCCAAATGAGTCTTGACTGCTCTATTTTTTTCTTTTTCAAACAGGATGATAGTGACTTGTGTTTCCATGAATCAGAATGTGACTGGAGATGGTGCTAAAACGTTCATTATCCTTCTTTGTGATTTACTCCGAGGACTTAAGGCATTCACAGAAAAAGAAAGGGGTTCTTTTGGGGGAAGCATTCCAAGCCAAGAAAGACACTGGAAAAATTGTTGCCAGTGGAAATACATTTCTCAAGCAATTTTGACATTTCAGGCACACATATTAGACTACATTATGACTCAGTACTTGAGAAAACACTTTTTGTCCATCTTTTCTTTTTCTGGAGAAGAGAAAAAGGTTTGTAGGAGCTCACTAGAATCACTGTTAGATGCATATTTTTGTGGAAGAGTAGGAAGAAATAATCAGAAATTTATTTCCCAGTTAACTTGTGATTATTTTTATAAATGTTTGCAGCATGAAGATGGCAAGGATGAAATGATTGATTTAGTAGATGAATATTTTCTGGAATTATGCACTGCTGTCACAGGACTTCCAGTTTCAAGTTCAAAGATCATATCAGGTTTTGTTATTCATAGAGATTTTTCTGTTTACTGCCCAGCAGATGGTGATATGAGAATAATCATTGTCACTGAACCCATTCAGCCTGCACTTTCTACCTCTGGTTCTGAGCTGCTTATAAATTCAGAAGCACAGTTTCAGGCATCTCACATTTGGATTACCGAAAAAACAAAAACCATAATGAAAGATTTGCAAAGTAAGGGTATAAAATTGCTTTTGTCTAGTGTGAAGCAACAAGAAACAGTTATTTATTATGCGAAGCAGAATGGCATTTCAGTGGTAGAATATATACCATCAGAGGAAATTTCTCTCCTTTGTAGGATCATTTCTCTATCGCCTTTTATGCCATCTTGGGCCACTTCAGTGTGTCACATCTCTGACACTGCATTAGTGACATTTTGTCGACCCATTTTGCTCAATTCCAGAAGGTATGTTCATCTTGGCTTACTCAGCACACACTCTTTCATACCTCACTGTTTAATTCTTTGTGGACCGGTCCAAGGTCTCACTGACCAGCATATCCGTGCTTTTCATGGAGCATTTAAAGTACTCCGACAGGTCTTTAAGGTACTTTATCTCAGTTACAAAGTGCAAAGAAGCAACCAAAATGAGACTTCAAATTCTATTAATTCTAAAGAGAATAAACAGAGTCACCATTTGATAGAAGTTTATAGAGCTTTGTTTGAAAAACAGCATCTGGACTCTTTTTTAATAAGTAAAGATAATCCATCAAGAACTCAATCTCATTTAAGAGATGCTCCAGATTTGGTGCTATCAAGTATGGAATCAAAGAATGATATTCTGAGTACAACTCTAACACAGACACCCAAAATTAAGGAGGATTTTGAATCCCTATTATGTTCTTATCCCAACAAAATTGGGATTGTTGATACCAAGGAACCACTTGTAGCTATCAGCTGTAGTTGTAGTGGTGATTCCTTGACAGATATTCCTGATGAACATTTAAGTGTCATTGAACAGACTTGCAAAATGAGCAGAACAACCATAGACATGAAATCAAAGGAGGTACTTCAAGACCCTTCACAAAGTTACTGTACCTCCTTTATACAGGCTGGCTCTGTTTTACCGGTCGGAGGTCACTTTGAGATCTTATTGCATTATTATCTTCTTGATTATTCCAGACAGTGCCAAAAGCCAGAAGTAAGTATGATCAGTTCATTAATAGCTAATGCACTGCTGAGCCTTCCAAAAACCCTTTATAAAGCTAAGAGAGGAAGTAAAAGCTTTTGTCATGTGTACTTAAGAACTATGCATGCTCTACAAGCTAAGCAGGGGGTGGCTGGGAGTCCAGCAGGCCTCGAATCAGTAGCTTGTAAATACCAGTTACTGACATCAGTGCTTCACTGCCTGACAAAACTCTTAACCATTGACTTGGTCATCAGTATTAATAAACAGCCTCAAAAGACTGGTGATGAAGAAACAGAAGAGGATGGGTAAAAATAGTTTTGTCCTCAGTGGTTTTTTAAATCTGACTCTGTCTATAAAGGACAAGTGGAGAGTTGTCCCTCAGCCTTTTTCTGTTGGGCTCTGCAAGATGAAACTACAAAGTTAGGGCCTAGAATATTGAAAAATGCAATATGACTTTAAAAGCTTTTCACATTAGTATGGTCCCAAGCACCACAGTAGTTCTGTTTCTTTCTTTTTGTCTATGTCTATTTTTGCTAGTGTTAACTATGCCAGAGGGAGAAGGTAGTAAGAGGGTTTATCTGTCTCTTCCCTTCCTCTTTTCCATTCCCTTTCTGTTTTTGTACATTAACTGTCCATAACATAGAGCAGAAATAGATTTTTATTTGTTGTACTTATTAACTAACACACTAAAATATCAAACAAATGTCAGGTTCTTTTTTGCATCCTACCCTTAATCATAGTAGTTTCCACTACTATTTGTTCCATAGCTATACTAATAAAGAATAAATGTCACATAATTTTATTGTGGTTCTATTTAGATTTTTGCTTCATAGTTGCCATCTATTATTTGACAGCCATTGACTGACCCTACGTCATGGATGGGAAAAAAATTATTTAGAAAATGTTTGCTTTAAATTTTTTCTTGGAAACTAATGGCTTTAATCTGAATAGAACAAATAGCCTTGCCTAAACTGATATTGACATCTGAATATTAAAATATTTTAAATTGCAGTTACAATGTTTAGAAATGCCAAATTGGGATGCCTCTCTGCCAGGGACAGTCTACCTCTCTTTTCCCTATCTACACCATCTACAATGTTTTGTACAGTAAGTGTTTAATAAATGTTTTTTGAATGAGCGAGCCTCATTTTCAATCCATTCCTATTTGTTTTTTCTTCATTCCATGTTGTAAAAGGCCTTTGCTAGTACACATACATTAGGAGATGGTTCAGGAGAGCACCATTCTTAAGGCTCTGACAAATCAACTGAAGTGATAACTAAAATACTTAAAGAGTCTATAAAGTCCTATCATAAGTATTTTTAATAGTTCAAATAATTTTGAAATTCATACTATTAATAAGAATGCATTACTATCACATGAGAACACAAAAAATAAATCCATTTTTAGAAAACCTGTTTTTAAATGTTCTCATTTAAGTTATTTTCTCATTACCCTCCAAGTTATTAATTCTTGAAGAAGTTATTTGGAATTGTATCTGTTTGCTGCTAGAAACAATATAAATGGTCATTGTATTTCCAGTGCAGGTGGTTCTTACCCTTAATATTAGCCCCATTGTGGATTAATAATTACATGTAGTTACAAATAAGCACTGTAAGTTTTACAAAGTTTTCCTTGTTTTCCTTGCTATAACTATAATGTAAGGAGTATAAGTACTGTTTCTAATTTTTAGAAAAGTTCAGATTGGTTGTGACTTACTCAGGGTTATACAGCTAGTCACAATCAGAATCTGGATTTAAACTTGAGTGTCTTGACTCCCATCTTCAGAGCGCCCTCCATTATACCACACTGTCTTCAAGAACTGTTAATAGTACCATAGAATGTGTAACAGTGTTTCCATGGGAAAATGCCTTCAGAGTTCCAAGTTGCCAGGACTGCATTTCCCTATAACCTCAGTAGGTGTCCCTTGTGTGTGGGGGGAAGGGCTATAAAAGCACATTAAAGGTGTAAAACACCAGCACTTACTAATTCATCCGCAAAGACCCATTTACCCTTTTTTAGGTCCATGGGGACTGACTCATGTGGCTCAGTTGTTGAATCTTTTATATCCACGTCTGCTGCTTGCCTAAGGCTTCCCCATCCCCTTCTCTCTACTTGTACAGCCACTCTGCAAGTTCAGGGCCCCTTTACTTCTGGCTTTTACTCTACTCGGAGCCTGCTGACTGTTCTCCAAACCTCAAGGCCCTTCCTCCAATTTATCCCACACAGCTGCCAAAGTGATTTTCTTTTCATTTACAATCTGACCAAGTAACTAATTCTTCAAAAGATTCCAGTGGCTCTCTTACCTCTAGAACAAAATAGAAACTCCTCTGGCTCGATTTGGAAGTCTTTACAACACAGAACCAACCTATCTTTCCAGCTTCAGCATACACCATTCTGCTTCCTGAACTCTTGTCTAACCTAACTGACCTTATTTTATATATTTGTCCTTTACAGAAAGGTCCTCCATTTACATCTCTGCTTTTACACTGGTCATTTCTCCTGATCTGTCCCCCCCACACCCTCCCATGACTGCAACCACCTTCTATACCTATTGATTTCCCTCTTCACTCCCTCCCCCCCAAATCTGCTAATGCTCTCTCCAGAGCTACCTGATTGTTACAGATAAGGAAATGGGAGGTTAAATGATTTGTCAGTTACATAGGTACTAAGTATCAGGTGAGATTTGAACTAAGGTCCTCTGATTTCAAAGCCAGGATTTTCCCACCGTCCTACAGGGTTTCTCAAGTCATTGACACCCCTGGTAAAATGTAGACTGAGATCATGGCTTGTTTCATTTTTGCTTTTGTCTTCCTAGTACCTAGCATAGTGGCTCATCTCTATTCTTATTTCCCTTGGCTTCCTTCAGGCCTTGGCTAAAATCCCACCTTCAGTAGGAGGTCTTTTCTGACACTACATTCCACTCTGCCATAGCCTCTTCTTTTCTGATTACCTTTCATTTGCTGTGTCTATAGTTTATATGTACCAAGCTATGTGTTGTATTAACATGAGCTCCTTGAGGACAGGCTTTGTTTTGGCCTTTCTTTTTATCCCTGAAATTTAGTACAGTGCCTGACAGTCAGAAAGGAGTTAATGACATGCCCACTGAATGACCACTTGCTTCATGCCAGCAAATGTCTGATTTCATCCAAATGAGCTTAGGTGACATACTCAGCAAAGCATCTTGGTGGGCACAGACAGCCCACCATATTTCCTTTGGGTGTGGTGCAACCACTATATTGTAGACTTGAGATGGTGTTGAGGTCAGTCACAATATCATTGTTTTCTTGTCAAGTTCATGGAATACGCATTTATTAAGCAATAACTTTCCAGGAACCGTGCTAGGCATTAAGTACGAAGAGAAAACAGTCTTGCCCTCGATCATTCCCCTAAGGGGGAAAGCAGTATATGTATCATATTTACCTCTGGGCTGGGTTAAGGTTCATCCCTAATACTCTTGACTGCTCCCTCCATCCCTAGATGATGTGATAAAGCACTGATTTGTTTGTGGTTCTTAGGAGGATGCATCAGTCTCAAGGAGAAATAATCTGAAATTAAAGCAAATGCTATCTACAGTGATGGCTAGACAAGATTGAGATTTATTTGAAAAAACAGTAAATTGTATTTTGTCATAGGAATCACTAAAGGCTATGCGTCTTCAAGTTGTCTCATACAGTCTTTGTTAATAGCAGCACCTACCTCACAAGAGTTGTTGTGAGGACCAAATGAGATAATGAATGTAAAGCATTTTGCAATGCTTAAAGCACTACAGAAATAGTGATTATTGATTCCCAAGGACTTGAAGTAATGAAGGTGCAGCATTTTCACTCTTAGCCCTGCTTCCAAGACAATGGTCTTTCAAGGCCATCACACTGGGAGTATTTCTAGAATGCTTGTAAATTGGGCCCCCTACTCCAACAGGTCTTCCTACTTTAGTTAGGCTGGTTGTGTTTACCAGTATCTGAGGTGTGATGGTGGACCTGAGCTTCACTGGAAACAGAAGGATGAAGGTGTAATACTGCTACAAGCAAAGGAAGTGCTTGCTCTGATGGCCAGGGAATCATGGCATTTGGGTTCAGGGCTCTCGTTTTCTGGGCTTGGCTTCCCTCTCTAGTTCTAGGTCTCCCCTAAGGTTCTCCCCAAACAAAAGAACTTCGCTTTTCTCTCCCCTTCCAGCCCAGCAGGGACTGTTAAGCTAGTTATAACTCCTTGCCACAGATCTTAAACAAAAGCTGCTTCTCCTCAGCCGAGACTGATGCACTCAGGAAGCCTCTGGACCAGCTGCAGAAACCTTGGCACAGCCCTTACTGCCTTTGGGGCTAATGCCTAAACAAGCCCCAAAATTCTCTTTTGGATTTTCTGTAATCAGCCAGCAGGGGGCTGTGCTTCTCTGTTAATAGGGTCCCTCTCAGCTACCTCATGATAAAACATCATTTGTATTTTTTCAGGGGCAACTAAAAAAAAACCAAACAACCTTATCTAATGTCTTAGAATTGTTACCGAGTATCAGGCAGAAGAATGATAAGCACTTTTAACAACTGGGTTTAAGTAACCTGCCCAAAGTCACTGGGCCAGGAAGTGTCTGAGGTTTCATCGCCAAGCCTGGCTCTCTCTATCCACCAAGCCACCTCCCTGCTTTCCCCCTTTAGGGGCAAAATTAAAGGACTTCACAGAGAAAGTGATGCGCCATCATCTCCCCAAATCTATGCTCCTCCATCAAATTTTCCCTGACACTCGGCTAGAAATGATTGCTCTCTTTTATCTCTCAAATCACTGTAATCAATATGAAAATTTGGTATATCTTAGCTCCCCTGCAAGTTTGTAAGCTTTTGAAAGGCAAAAATCTTGTCTGATTTTCTCTTTGTATCCCCTAGCACTGAGTATTTCAGGTAAAGAGTGGCAAATATTTGTTGAATTACATTGAATTGAATAGTATTTAGAGTTTCATAGAATAGATAGAACAATGGAAATGAGATTATTTTCTTTGATTTTCTGAAAATAATGAAGAAAATAATAGTATTCCCCTAAGAGTGACCCTCTGCCCCCTTCAAGGAGGACTATGATCAATTGCCTCATTCTATTGAGACCAAGTACTTAAGTTCTCTCTCAATAGTTATGTGCATCCGTCAGCACTAGAGGGTGCTAGAGGAAGCTGCCCACTCGGAAAGCTCACTCTTTCTCCTCTTAGCCCCATCCCTGTTGTGGTTGACAACATTCATCTCATTAGTCCACTATAGAAAACTCCAGTCAGATCATGGAGTCTTCTCACATTCTGCTCTAGACATTGTTACCTCATACTCTGCCTGCCACATTTAATTGGATTTCATTTTGAAGGCATAGTTAGCCATTTTTCAGTCATTTAGAAGTGAATAAAAACGAACACATGACCCTGTGTGGCTCTCTCCCATCAGGCCATGTGATCTCCGCAGCTCAGGCCACATTCCACTTTGGGCAAGCCATGAGAATTCAATTCCTCCCCCAGGCACCCCCTCTGGAGTGCTCCTACTCATGTTGAGCTCTCCTTATAGTTAGTGCTGACTCTGGAAAGGTGAACCTCTCTCCCTCCTTTCTCCCCTCCCTCTCCCCACCTCTTCCCCCCCTTCCTCCCTCCCTCTCTGCCCATCTGTCTGTCTTTCTCCCCCATCATATATATATATATACTCCTGTATATGTGAATATACTATATATTTTTTTCTTCATATATATCTATATATATCTGAGCTCTTCCAGCAGTCTGGATTAGATGCCGATTTCTTCATCCCAGGGACCCATCTCTGTGCCTTTATCTCTGCCCACCTTTCACACTGTGAGATGTGGGGGAAAGGATTTCCCTACAGAATGTAAACCACCTTTTAGTCCTTTTAGTCCTGTTCCAGTGGCTTGAGGAAAAGAGTACACCAGGAGCCCCCTGCCAGACTCCATTTCCCCAGATCCCTTTTCCCATTTTTGCCCAGTCTTTTAGCCGCCTACCCTCCAGTCGTGGACCCAGCTCTGAGGCTTTGTGGGTAATCTACAAGTATGCCCAGTGAGTACCACAGCTCACGTTTATGTAATACTTTTAAGGCTTACAAAGTGTTTTGCATAGATGATCTCGTTTGATTCTCACAATAACCCTGTGAAGTAGAAGCTATTTAAACATTTTTACAGATAAAGAAATGGAAGCAGAGAGAAGAAGCCAGAGGAGCAAGGCAGGATTACCACCTAAATGCCTTTATTATATAGGAGGTCATTCTGCTGCTAGGTGGAGCGATGGAGAGAGTATTGGGCTTTAGGCGAGAAAGATCTTCATGAGTTCAAATCAAGTCTCAGACACTTGCTAACCTGGGCAAGTCATTTAGCGCACTATAATGCTGGCTGCCTCAGTTTCCTCATCTGTAAATTGAGCTGGGAAAGGAAATGGAAAACCACTCTAGTGTCTTTGAAAACCCTGAACAGGGTCACAGAAGAGTCATATATGACTGAACAGCAGTAACTTTCTCAGCCATTCGTTCAAGCCCCCTGCCCTGGCCAAGTGCAAGTGACTAACACACCAGTTCAATGTCCTTAGCATCAGATTAACTTTAAAAAGAAATGTTTACTTAAAAATATAGCAAAAATATGTGGGTGGGTGTTTTCTGGCAGAATCCTTCTGGGTGCCACAAAGTTCTGAACTGGAGGGAGATTAGGGTTATAATTTAGATCGATATCTATGTAGCACTGGTTCCACCAAGTAAAGGTCCCACATTCCTCTGGAGTCCCAAGGGTTCTCTCCTCTAGGTCTTATTGCCTGCCCGAGTGCAACACCCAGCCTGAATTCCTGGAATCCCCAATTCCTGGGCCAAAAGGGAGGTTGCCTTCCCTTTACTTGGAATAGAAAAGAACAAACAGAGGCCAAAGACCCAAGTCCATTTCTCTGGGGCCTGAGGGTTAGGGTCCTAGTGCCCTTCTACCTCATCATCTTGTGATATTGAAGGGGATGAGGGGAATGGCACAAAAGTCACCATTTGTCTGAGACAAGCTGTTTTAAAGATGCTGACAGTTGTGACTATGTAGCCAGTGAAAAAAAAGGTGCCCAGGCATAGGATAGGCCAATGAAGACTGCCTAGGCATATTCCAGTATCCTAGAGGCATCTCCCTAGTGTCCTCCATGTTGGATGGCACCATTTTAGTAAGCTGACAGTGTGGCATGTGCATCCTACCCCATCCCTCTCCTATGCAAAGCATTCTGTAAGGCATCATCATTGGCACTCCCTCCTCCCCTATGACCTGGGATCCCTACTGTCTTTCCAAGCTCAGATCAAATCCTACCATCTATATGAAACCTTAGCTGACCTCCCCCAATACCCCTGCCAACCACTAGTGTCTTGCCCCAAGAAAGACCTTGTGTTCCCTTTGTCTAATATGTGACAAGACAGAACTGCTGCTGGGCCCAGGATGGACTGTGTCATTTACTTTCTCTCTATAAAGGGACCATTCATTTTGGATCCTCATAAGGAGCCTGGCCCCTTTAGAGAGAGGTTGTTTTTTTCCTCTCCAACTCTTGGTTCTTCATGTCCCTACTCCAGAACCCTGGGAAGAACCACTTAAATCTTGGGTTGAACTCCTGTCTAAAGTCTCCCTCAAGATCAAATGAGAAGTGTAATCAAGTTACCCTATAGACCAAGCCTACAGCAACCATTACCTCTATACAAAAGAAATGAGTAATGCACATACATCAATTCAGAAGAATACATTGAGAATGATTACAAAGATTAGAAAGTCAAACAGTAAATTGTAGTGCCCAATCGAGTCCCTGGGAAGGTAGATCCTGAAAAACATTAAAGCATGATGTTTTGTGGGGTTTCTGAATTGACTTTTGAATTCACTTTCATCTTGGTGCTACCCGGTTCAAACCATTTATTTAGGTCTTGTGTCATGACTTGGGTTTCTCCAACAAGTGGAGTTGCAGAAAACTCTCAGGAACAGTTCACACCAACTGAGGGATTCACGAGCTCCTCCCCTCTCAAACTCACCAGGCTGCCATTAAAACTAGAAATATTCATCTGGGGTCTTGGACTTGGACTTGGTCTTGGTATTGGTCTTGGTCTTGGTCATCTGGACTTAGACAAAGAAAATCCAAGTGGAGGTGGAAGCCAGGACCTTGTGATCCCAACCCAGATTTTCTGGATGAGCACACGATTTTACTGCCATGTTTGAGAAAAGATCATTTCTGACAGAGTAGAGGAGGGATAACCCTCCTCCATATTCCTCCACTCCTCTTTGGAAGTCCTAGAAAAAAATCTAATTAAACAGAGCGGAAGAAGAAGGTGGAAGCTGTCTCTCACCTTAAACTGATGAAACACTCCTTCACCCCCCCACCTCCACCACCACCCTTAAGAAGTATGAGGTAGGAAGAGGAAACCGAGGGACTACCCACTGTTTGCTCTGTCATGCCAATGAATATTGGCCCAAACCCTTCAGCACTGATCCAGACTACATGTGATCTTCCTGGATCTTTTCTTCTCCCCAGGTTTTCTTGACACTTGATTCTCCTCTTACCCATCTGTCTACTCCTTGGCAATTGCTTTTGTTGGTTTATCATCCACATCAAGCCCCCCTAAGTGCATGTATATCCCAAAGGGTCTCTTGGGTCTTCTTGTCTTATCTCACTCTATTCTCTCTCCTGGTGATCTCATCTGCAAGCATGGGTTCAATTATCATCTCTATACTGATGACTCAGATCTGTAGATTCTGCCCCAGTCTCTCTTGAGTTCCAACACTGCCTTGCCAACTGCTTATTGGAAATCTCCGATCCTGCATTCCAAGCTCAACACATACAAAACTCATTCTCTTTCCCATAAAACTCGTCCTTGATTTAAATTTCGCTGTTTCTGTCAAGGGGGCCACCATCCTTCTCCAGATCCAGATTCACAACTTGCAAATAATCCTCAGATTGTTCTGCCTTTTTGTGGTCAAGTCTCTTGTATCCCCCCTCCTTATCTTACTCAGTTATCACCGTAGTTCTGGGTTTCATCTCATCTTGAGCCCAGACAATGGTAATAGCCTTCTAATCGGTCTCCCAGCATCAGTTCTCTCCCTACTCCAATCTGTCCTCCACACAGTCACAAAGGCGATTTTTCTAAAGTGTAGATCTGACCTTTGCTTCTCTAATTGTGTGATTTGGGGCAATCACCTAACCTAGCAGCACCCAATGATCTCGTATCTTTTTCCTATAGACTATACAATATAGGTACATGTCACTAAATTATAAACTCTTGGAGGGCAGGATTTTTTCACTAGCTATTAGAAGAGTGTTTGGTACACAGCAGACCCGTGAATTGATGAACAATACTCAATTATTTCTTAGTGGATGAGCGGAGATTTAAAAGTGAACTATCATCTGAAATGTTGGATATGTTTGGCTATTATTAACAATATGACTCATAAATATACTCAGAATTTCGCAGTGGCATTCTGTGTGAGGACAAGATGATGGTTTCCATTCCATAGAAAAGTACAATTTCCCTCTGCCTCGCCAGAGAGAACAAATCGTCACTGGAGTAATAAAAAGAGGGGCTGCTGATCGGCTTTATGTTTCTGATGTATCATTGTCGAATACTATGTGTGTTTCTTCTTATAAGAGGAATTAAAAGGGCATTACTAAGATTGTCGGACTTTTCCACTGTCCTTTTGATACTAAGCTCCCTGATTTTAGCTAGTCAGTTCTAGTTTCAATTTTGCAGGTAAGAGGCTACTAGGCGTGTTGTCTCTTCTGTGCAGAAAGGAGAATAGCCCCCCTACATCCTCCCAAATATACCCTTGTGTATGGTTTGAGAGATTGATATTCTTACCGTCCCAGTCCCCCGCACCTCCCAAAAGGAAAAGAAGAATAATTAGAGCAGGGTAGGGAAGGATGGATAGATGCTCATATTACAGACAATTTCCGGGAATAATTTTAAAAAAAAAAACTTTATTTTAATGTTTATAGTACCGTGTGTAGCGCAAAGTAGTTGAAAAGGCTTATTTCCTTCCCTTTCTAGTCCTAGATGGAGATAACAAAGTGATATGGTGGAGAGAGCCAGAGTCAGGAAGACTCAAATCAAAATCTGGCCTCAGATACTTACCAGGTGTGTGACCCTGGGCAAGTCATTTAACCTCTGTTTATCAGTCTCTTCAACTGTAAAATGAAGATAATGACACCAAATTCCCAGGGTGGTTGTAAGGACCAAGTGAGATGATACTTGTAAAGTGCTTGGCACAGTGCCTGGCAGATGCTCATTAAATGCCAGCTCTCTCTCTACCTCCCCCCACATGCATAAACATTTGTTTACAAGTCACTGTCATATTAGATCAAGGTTTGGGAGGAGAGAAGCCAAAATCTGGTATTCAGAATCTCTGCCAGCAATGTAGATTCAGAGTGATGGTAGATGGCAGGGAGCAAAGATCGGACGTCATTCCCAACAGTTTGTCCAAAGGCGCAATGTGCAGACTCATTAAAAACAAAGAAACACAAAAACTGGAGCCCTGATTTGTATTCTTTGGTCCTGATGGAAAGGTATGCAGGAGTTTCCACGTGGGTGGGGGAAGGCTGCCATTTCCCCAGAGAAAGAAACCCATCTTCCTTTTGGAGCTCCATCATCTTTCTCCTCCTCCTCCTCCCCACCGCCATCGCTTTTATTTCCCCCTCTGCTACCTGGTGAGCCCCACTTGTCAGGAAGATGAAAATAAAGACAAAAATCAGTTCAACCAAACCAAACTGAGCCTGCCAATAGCCTGTCTTGTGCCCAAGCCCACCTCCACAAGGGGAGAAAAGTACATGGTGCCAGCTTTTATTTAGGGACACGCATGCTTGTCTAATGGCATGGCCTTTAGCGCTAGTGGATTTCTCATCTCTTTCCTCTCCACCACTCCTAAAATCACAGCTGTGGTGATCACGTCTCCTCCTCACTGCCCTTTGCCACCCCTTTTCCCAACTCCTGCTTCCCTGGAAAGACTGAGGCTCCAGAACCTGGGTTGTCTCAGCTCCTCTGCTCCAACTAGCCACAGTGGGCAGGACTCCTTCCCACCACCCCTTTCTCTTTCTCTCAGAGCATGAGGAATCCTTCCTCTTTGCCAAGACTGGTCTGTCTGGGGACACCTTTTGCACCATTTCTTGCTAAAGCCCCACAGGCTGCTGCTCCCTGATACAAAGCCAAGGCCTTCAAACCAATGAGTGTTCTTCTGCCTGTTTTATAGGGCAGGCAGTCCTTCACAATCAAGCAAAGCCCCAGATAAATGGGGGAAGAGATCAGAAGGAGGAGGTAAATGACTTTAAAGAAAATGACTTTGGTTTAGTGTCATTTGTCAATCTAGGATCAGAGAAGAGGGAAGGAGCCAAAAAGGTCAACTAGTCTCCCCTGGAAGCCTTGCTGAAAGGGCCAATCGTGTGGGATCTTCTCTTCGCTTTACTCTTTGTTACTTTGTCAGGAAGACATGAGTTCAGTTCCTGCCTCTAACTTTTCTAGCTGTGTGATCCTAGCCTGGGATCTTAGAAGCTCTAAGACTGTACATTATGTTATGAATTGGTGAATAGAGCTTCCATGTTGGGGAATTCATGCCAGATATTCCCCCAGCTGATGAAACCATAGGCTCAGGCTGAAAAAGAATCCATAAAAACCTACTAACAAGTTATTCTTTTTTTTAATATATTTTATTTGATCATTTCCAAGCATTATTCATTAAAGACAAAGATCATTTTCTTTTCCTTCTCCCCCACCCCCCGTAGCCAACGCGTAAATCCACTGGACATTACATGTTTTCTTGATTTGAACCCATTGCTTTGTTGATAATATTTGCATTAGTGTTCATTTAGAGTCTCTCCTCTGTCATGTCCCCTCAACCGCTGTATTCAGGCAGTTGCTTTTCCTCGGTGTTTCCACTCCCATAGTTTATCCTTTGCTTGTGGATAGTGTTTTTTTCTCCTAGATCCCTGCAGAGTGTTCAGGGACATTACACCGCCACTAATGGAGAAGTCCATTACGTTCGATTATACCACAGTGTATTAGTCTCTGTGTACAATGTTCTCCTGGTTCTGCTCCTCTTGCTCTGCATCACTTCCTGGAGGTGGTTCCAGTCTCTGTGGAACTTCTCCACTTTATTATTCCTTTGAGCACAATAGTATTCCATCACCAACATATACCACAGTTTGTTCAGCCATTCCCCAATTGATGGGCATCCCCTCCTAACAAGTTATTCTTAAACCAAACTAGTTATTAACAACTCGATCTCTTTCATTAAGAATTAATTTGTTTGTTTTCAACAACCATAAATTCTATGAATGTTCCAGTATCGTAATGAGATTTGATTGTGTGAACACACAACGCAGACTAATGATGACTACTGAGAGGGAGGTACAATTTGGTTAAAATATCCATTACTGCTAAAATGGATGGGAAAAGGTCTCTAGAAAATGCTAGTTCAGTATCCGGTGAACTCCGCAGTAGATAAAGAACTGCTCTCAGGAAGGTCTGAAATGAAGGTCACATCACTTCTCTGTGGCACAATGCTTAACATTTTACAGCTGGGCCCCTGATGGTCCCTTAAAATACTCCTAAAAATGAGCCCTTTAGAACGGAACTGAAGAAGATCTATGGAATGACTAAATGCTGAAAATCGATACAGCTTTTTACCCATTTTTCACCTCTCTCTGAAGGTGGGAACTCCACTTTAGAAATCCACCTGGGATCAATCCCTTTGCCCAGAAAGAATAGTTTACTGATGGACTGGCCTAGATTTTAATATGTCAGAGTCTTCCAGGCAGAGCTAGAAAGTAAAAGTTATCCAGATAAAGCCATCCAAATGAAGCTGCCAGTGTTGTACTGCCACAATAGTCTTGGTGCAATTGCAAAAGCTTTCATGACTTAAAACTGCAAAACTTTGGGGATTGGCAACTTTGTGCAACTCAGCCTCACTGAAATGAAAATAAATGGAATAAATGAAAAAATAAGTGAAAAAAAACTTAACCTCCCCCCACTCTATTTTAAGTGTTTTACAACCGATCAATGAACATTTGTTGAATTTCCACAGTGCTATGAAGTAAGTGCACAAAGATAATAAACAAGATATGATCCCGCTTCTCCAAAAGTTCAGACTTTAAGGAGGGATGCACCCAAACGACAATGACTTACACAAGGAAGGATGTAATTATCGGACCATCTGCCAGATAATATATCTACATGAACCTCAACAAAACAAATCACTATGGCTGGAAGTAGTTTGGGAAGACTTTACACAGGAGGTGAGACTTGGCCAGGGCTTTGAAAGCTGGGTAGTAATTGAATCAATCACAGCAAACCTAGCAGAGAGAGTGATGAAGTTGGAATCCAGAAGATCTGGATTTGAATTCTGATTTTTATATATCCTGGTCTGTATGACTTCTATGCTTCAGGAATTCAGCTTGAAAGTAACTGACAGGCATCCAACTCACCAGTGAGTTAGGGGGATGTCTACCCCAAGCAAGTGAAGATTTTCCTCAGTAGAATGGGCAGAATAAATCAATTTGTTCCAATGGCCAGGAAGGCAGCTGAAGCAGGCTCTGTGAAGCACTTAGAGGCTGGTCAGACATTGAAGAAGCATCTTGGACCATGACCAGTCCTTCTGACTTTTGTCTTGTCACTGGACTTTAGTGACTGGAAGAGAGAATAAGATTGGCAACTTTGTGCCGCTCAGCTTCACTTAAATCCAATTCATATACAAGTCAAGACATGACCCCATGATGTCATTGATCCTCCTTGAAAAAGAAGGATGAACTCATAAGAAATCATAAGTTAGATCATTTCAGGAAAAGCTGGAAAGATCTGCATGAACTGATGCATGGCGAAATGAGCAGAACCGGGAGGACACTGTACACAGTAAAAGCAATATTGTACAATGATCAACTGGGAAAACTTGGCTACTCTCAGCAATGCAATGATCTAGGACAATCCTGAAAGATTTATCCTGGTGAAGGTATTCACCTCCAGAGAAAGAACTGTTGAGTCAGTTGGATGTGGATCAAAGGATACTATCTTTCACATCAGTATACTTATGATTTTATTTGGGGTTTGGGATTTTGTATGATTCTGCTCTTACAACAATACCAATATGGAAGTGTGTTTTGCATGATAATTCATATGTGATCCAGATCAAATAGCTTACCATCTCCAACTTGGGTGGAAGATGGGGGAGGGAAGAAAACATTTTGGATCTTATAATTTTGAAAAATGTGTGCTGAAAATTATTGGGGAAATTGGGAAAATAAAATATATTTGAATTTAAAAAAAGAAAATGGGGGTGGGCAGTTAGGTGGTTTAGTGGATTGAGAGCCAGGTGCAGAGACAGGAGGTCCTGGGTTGGCCTCAGATAGTCCCTAGTTGTGTGACCCTGGGCAAGTCACTTAACCCCCATTACCTAGCCCTTGCCACTCTTGTGCCTTGGAACCAACATCCAGTGTTTATTCTAAGATGGAAGGCAAGTGTTTAAAAAAAAAGAAAGAAAATGAAGAATGAAAAATAACTCCAGCTATTCCCTGAGACTACAAGTGGGAGAGGCTGATCTGCATTGGCAGAGGGAGTTTCCTGGCCAGAAGTTCTCTATACCAGTGAAATCACAGGATTAAAGACTCCCAAAAAGATAAAGAAAAATACCTTTCTCACAAGGATATTGTAAAGTTCAAATGAGATCATGTATTATTAAGTTCAGTTTGAACAACAGAACTCGGCATAAATGCCAGTTTATTTGGATTATTTGTGAGGCTGTGAGGTTAATAAGATACTGTCAACAATCAGGATCTATTAAGCACTAGCTCATTGGAGCCAGCCTCTGTCACAGGATACAAAGAGAGGCAAAAACAGTTCCTGCCTTCAAAGAGTTTACATTCTAATGGAAAGATGCCATTGAGTTGGAGGCATGGAAAAGGGGCTTCTGAAGAAGGTAAGACTTGGGCTAAATGTAGAAAGCACTTAAGACTCATTCAGGCACTCAAGTGCCCCTCCAGTCTCATCGTAAACATTCTCATGGTCTCTGTTCAGACCAAATTGTACTATTTTCCAACCAACCATTCTTGACTTGCCTTTTCCTCAAGCTGTTCCCTCACTCCTGTGTGTTTTGTCAAAGTTTGTTGCAATGCAATGAGTGCTATCTTCCACACAAAGGCTTTGGATTGAGTTTATATAGCCAGTCACACATCCCTTCATTATTAAGACCTTTAGATACTTTGGGTTTTAGTAGGATCCTTTGGATCACTTTATTTATGTAGTTGCAGCTGGAGTCCCCATTCCAGTTCACATTTTCTATCCATAGACTATTGAGAGTCAATATATCAATATATTACACAGCAAAGTGATTAAAGTAGAAGAGTAAGAAATACAATCATGTAAAGTCCTTTCACTTTCTCCCCATTCCAAATTGGATGTCATCTCCAATAGATGATAAGATCATTGGTTTAGAACTGGAATAGATATTGGAGGTCATCTAGTCCAATCCTTTTGTTTAGGACATGAAGAAACTTGGGCCCAGAGAGTTCAAATGTGTCCCTTACTTCCTTGGACCCAATGTCAGGTATAAGTCATGCCCAGTTCTAAGGTCTTAAAAATATATTACTTGAAGCTTAGTGGTGAAGTAAGGTGGATCATTCTGGAGGGAGGCCATCTTGAGGTGAATGGTCAATATAGAAAGGAGGCTTCTGGGAGAAGAGCTGATTTGCCAGGAAACCTAGGAAGCAGATCCCTTAAGTGAAGTAATTGCCAGCATGGCTCCCAGAGGAATAAATAATTTGGTGCGGTAGAAAGAATGGAAAATATGAATTTGAATCCTGGTGCTACCATAGGTCATTTGTATGATATTAGGCAAATCACTTCATTTCTCCGGGCTTCAGTGTCTTCATTTGTAAAATGAAAGAAAGTAGAATAAGTGAAGCCCAGAGATTCCTTCTAGTTTTCAACTGATGATCTTATGATTCTTCATAATAGCTTCAGAAGCACTAACCCTGCTTTGACTAAAGCTCTGGTTAAAGAACTCTTACAGAACTTGACCAAGAGAAAATCTTGAACTCTACCAAAACTCTGTTCTAGCAGCTAGAGCCTAGAATCAAAGTAATCCAAGAAGAAGGGCCAAATTTCAGCCAATGAATCATGAAACTAACAGTCTTAGAAAGATTGGAAGGAACCTTGAGTAGGATACAACTTTAAAATTCAAGCCTTTGTCCCAGCAGTAAAGCAGCAGCTAGGAAAAAAAAAAAAGAGCTGATAACATTTCCCACTGTCCTACCTGAAAGCACAAATGGGATAGAGGGTAAGATGAGAGTGTTCATTAGTACTAGCCAGGGCTCCAAGAGAATAATAAGAAGGAAGAGCCATTGCAAGAGTACGTTGGCCATGGGAGGTCCGAGAAATGTGAAAAGGCATTTTAGGGAACATAGTCAAGCCAAAGAGGTAGCCATAGAGACATTGGAAGCCATACCACATGCCAGCAAGTGGAGGAAGAATGTTTGTGCCATTATCTATGGGAGGCAATCTTTAAACCCTACAGGAAAGCACATCAAATCACAGCTTCCTAAAGGGAGGAGAAAAAGAGGAAGAAGAGTTTTAGAAGAGAAGTTTGCCTTGTTAGCAGTCAAGTAGTCAGCACCATGGCCAGTACTTGGGGCAAAACTGAAGAGCTGAGCATGAAGTTGATGAGTCATAGAGTCATCGTGTATTCACAGTTGGAAAGGATCTTAGAGTTCAACCACTTTAATCTTAGCAGCTGATGCACAGCTAGACTGTACTGTACTGTGGTTGTGTTCAAGGCTGGTATTTGGGAAATATTTAAGGATCAGGCAAGAATGTTGGTGCAAGTAGCTAAATTAGGCTGGCTGACCTTGATCCCTTTAAAAGATGATTTATAATGCAGTGTGTGTGTGTGTGTGTGTGGTTAAAAAAACACCTTGCACTCTAAACGAACACTCTAATGCAAATACTAACAACATGGCAATGGGTTCGAATCAAGAACACATGTGATACCCAGTGGAATCACGAGTCGGCTGGGGGGGGGTAGGGGGGAAGGGAGGAAAAGAAAATGATCTCTGTCTTTAATGAATAATGCATGGAAATGATCAAATAAAATACTATTTAAAAAAAAAGAAAAAAAAACATCTTGCCTTCAATCTTAGAGGAACTGATACTGAATATTGGTTCCAAGGCAGCAGAGAGGTAAGAGTTAGTCAATTAGGGCAAATTTGCCCAGGATCACCCAGCTAGGCAGTGAGGTCATATTTGAACCCAGGACCTCCCATCTCCAGACTGGATTCTCTATCCACCTAGCATCCCCAGTTTAAAGTAAGACCCAGTTGAGCCCATGAGGCATGAGAAAGGCATTATGCATTTTCTTGATTTCCCTGGGAGAAATTCCCTAGAATGACTTTAGCACAGTGCCTGGCACATAGTAGGCACTTAATAAATGTTTATTTAATTTATTGAATCAAACTGGCCATGTCTATATATTTCTAATTTTGTCTTATCTGGAAAGGCAGTGGCCAGGGGGTATACCGTGTGCATATTTACAAATCTCTTCTTTAGTGGTTTGGTCTTCTCGGGGTGATGAGGGTAAGTCTGAGTCTACAGTGGAATAGTCTTTCTTTTTTTTATTTTATTTTTTATTATTTTTTTTACCTTAACCAGAGTATGTAATTAATTAATTAATTTTTTAACATTGTTTTTTAATTTGGTCAATTTCAAACATTATTCCTTGGTTACAAAAATCATTTTCTATTCCTCCCTCCCCTCCCCACCATACCTCCCATAGCTGAAGTGCAATTTCATTCTGTCCTTGATCAGAACCTATTTCCATGCTGTTTATGTTTGCACTAGGATGTTCATTTAGAGTCTACATCCCCAACCATATCCCCTCCACCCATGTATTCAAGCAGTTGTTTTACTTCAGTGTTTCTATTCCCACAGTTCTTCCTCTGGATATGGATAGTTTTCTTAAAAGTCCCTCAGAATTGTCCTGGATCATTGTATTGCTGCTAGTAGAGAAGTCCATTACATTTGATTGTACCACAGTGTGTTTGTCTCTGTGTACAATGTTCTCCTGGTTCTGCTCCTCTCACTCTGTATCACTTCCTGGAGGTTGTTCCAGTCTCCATGGAATTCCTCCACTTTATTATTCCTTTTAGCTCAATAGTATTCCATCACCAACATATACCACAATTTGTTCAGCCATTCCCCAATTGATGGGCATCCCCTCATTTTCCAATTTTTGGCCACCACAAAGAGCACAGCTTCGAATATTCTTGTACATGTATTTTTCCTTATTATCTCTTTGGGGTACAGACCCAGCAGTGCTATGGCTGGATCAAAGGGCAGACAGTCTTTTGTCGCCCTTTGGGCATAGTTCCAAATTGCCCTCCAGAATGGTTGGATCAATTCACAACTCCACCAGCAATGAATTAATGTCCTGACTTTGCCACATCCCCTCCAGAATTCATTACTTTCCTTTGCTATCATGTTAGCCAATCTGCTAGGTGTGAGGTGGTACCTGGAATAATCTTTCAGATAGTCTTGGCTATATTTCCCGTATAGAACTTGTTTTGGAGATTCTCCCCTATCATCGTTAGGGTCTCTCTGGAAGGTCACCAAACTAGCAAAACCAGCACCTGCAACTTCTCACCCTTGAAAGGAAGCTGACTGCCCTCAGTCCAGTTTCATACTGCTTCTTTTCTTTGGACAGCCCTTGGGCCGCATTTCTGAATTTTAGTAAGAAAAAAGCCAGATCAATGATACAGAGCTAGAGGGAACTACAGAGGTCAACTAGCATGTGGAAATAGAGGGACAGAGAAGTTCAGTGATTTATTCAGGGTCATAATGCCTTTTTAAAAAAAAATGTTTGACCCCTTACCTTCCATCTTCTAATCAATACTATGTATTGGCTCCAAGGCAGAAGAGGGGTAAGGGCTAGGCAATGGGGGTCAAGTGACTTGCCCAGGGTCACACAGCTGGGAAGTGTCTGAGGTCAGATTTGAACCCAGGACCTCCCATCTCTAGGCCTGGATTTCAATCCACTGAGTCACCTAGCTGCCCCCTACAAAACCTTTTTAAGTGACTGAAGCAGGATTTCAACTCAGTTCTTAATTTCAAGGCAAGCACCTTAGCCACTAAACCATACTGTCTATGATCGGAAGACTGCAGGGATTTATTGAGGAATCAGATTAAATTCAATTAGAAATGTACTTACCAAACATATTAAATTCCATGAAAAGTGGCTTGGGAATCAGGAAGTACCGAGTTCAAAACCCTCCTCTGACACAAACTGCTTCTGTTACTCATGGCAAGTCACTCAACTTCACAGTGTTGTAGGCAAATCTCTAGAACTGTAAGTGACAGAGAAGGTGCCAAGCTGCACGGATAGAGGAAGTTCCTCTACTACTGCAGCTCCAGTTCCTCCCCATTCCACTTTCACTGTCTTCCTTCCAGGCTTTGCTCAAAACAAGTTCTACTGGAAAGATGGGAACAAACCAGCGAGAGGGAAAGAAGGAGGGACTGCCTCGTAGCCCTGAAATGCATGCTGCACTTCCATCTGTCCACTTGGCCACCTGCTTCTCTCTCATCGGTGCCAAGTCCTGCCAGCATCGGCAGGGTCACGTTGGTAGGGAGAGAGATGTCCGGGGGCAAGTGAGACCTTCGACTCCACTGAAGCATTCCTCAGCTGATGGTATTTTGTAATAATAGTAACTGACATTCCTATAGCGTGTCACATGCATTAGCTCATCTACGTCTCCCAATAACCTTGTGAGACAGCTGCTATTATTATCCCCATTATAGAGAAGAGGAAACTGAGACCAAGAGTGCTTAAGTGACTTATTTGGTATCATACAACTACTGTCAGAGACAACATTTGAACCCAGTGCTTTAGCTCATTGATAGGGAGCAATATAGAGCAGAAGAGCCCCCTCTTCCCTCAGATTTACAATCGTAGGTCCCCCTTTATTCATTTATAAACCAAAGGAAGTGATGACACTTCAGACTAATTCAGAGGATAGCTTGAGAAGCACTGGTTGGCCAGTCTCCATGCTTACGATAATTAATTATCTGCTTAATAACTACCAGAAGGGGGAACAACAGTGCATGTCTTGAGAAGATGTGGACAGGAATAATTGGCGCCAGTGTGATGCCTTTGCTTTCTACCTTTTATTTTAATGATTTTAATGCCTTGGGATATGATGGGCTATTAGAAGAGCTTGTGAGCTGGACACTATCATTTGTTGCTCTTGCTTCATGTCTGGCTCACCTTCTTTTCCAGGTACTCTTAGATGAGATCTTTTATGTTACTTCTTACCTGCCATATGTCATTGTCTACGAATGCCCAGCAGGCACTTCTCTGCCCATCGCTGAATGCCCTGTGATCTGCATTTCTTCAGAGTCTCTTGCATTCTGTGACTCACATCATATAGCATCACCAGGAGAATATTGGTTTTTAACCATCTCATCCTTTGTTTCAAGAGAAGCTCAAGGTAATCCAAAGCCCTCTTCAGTTTCTCACAAGGAATACAGCCCACTGCCTTTCTTCCTTATTCAGGTCTTCACCCATCTCTGGTAACTGTCCAAAAGATATTTACTGATGTGGACTGTCCATTAGAGTGTATCAGAAGTGGACACTAGGCAGGCTTCATCCACTTGGTTTTTCATGTGTGAGTGCTAGACTAAATTGCTTGGGGTGAATATGTCTTCCTTTCATAAGCTTTGTAATATTTTGGGGTGGGCAGCTAGGTGGCACAATGGGCACAGTATTGGGTCTCTGGTCAGGAAGACTCATCTTCATGAGTTCAAATCTGACCTCAGACACTTTACTAAGCGACATGACCCTGGGCAAGTCACTTAACTCTGTTGGCCTCCGTTTCCTCATCTGTAAAATGAATTGGAAAAGGAAATGGCAAACCACTCCAGTATCTTTGCCAAGAAAAGCCCAAATGAGATCAAGACGAGGAGGGCATGAATGAAAGAATTCAACAGGAACAATATTCTGTGGTTTAATACAATTAGCACAATGTTACTTGAAAACAGGAGTATCTGGAAGCCCTCACAACCTATCGAGAATCCCTCTTCCATTTGATCTCTCTTTGTGTGAATCACAACAAAATGGGACAAGTCTTCAGAGAGGCAGGAGTGCCATCTTACTTGTCTCCTGAGGAATCTGAATAGCAGTCAAGAAGTAAGGGTTAGAGCCGAGCACGGATTGTTAGAAGATTGGAAAGAGAGTATGACAAGGCTATATGTTGTCACCTTATTTAACTTCTAGGTGCAGTGCATTATGCAAAATGCCAGACTGGATGAATCAAAAGCCAGAATTGAGGCTGCCAGGAAGAAATATCAACAGTCTCAGATGCACAGATGACGCCACTCTGATGGCAGAAAGTGAAGAAGAATTAAGAAGCCCTTTAATGAGGGTGAAAAAGGAGAGTACAAAAGTTGGCTTGAAGCTTAACATTAAAAAAAAACCACTAAGATTTTGGCTTCACTTTCTGGCAAACAGCAGGAAAGAAATGGAAGCAGAGTCAGAATTTATATTCTTAGAGTCAAAGATCACTGTCGATGGTGACTGCAGCCATGAAATAAAACACATTTGCTCCTTGGAAGGAAAGCTATAACCAATTGGACAGCACACTAAAAGAAGAGCCATCCCCTTGCTCACAAAAGGTCCATCTAGTCAAAGCCCTGGTTTTTCCAGTAGCAATGTATGGGGTGAGAGTTGAATTGTAAGGAAAAGTGAGCAGCGGCAAATCCGTTCCTTCACATTGTGGTGCTGGAGAAGACTTTTGAGAGTCCCTTGGACATAACAAGGAGATCAAATCAGCACTTAATTAATTCAGACTCTTCACTAGAAGATCATATCCTGAAGCTGAAGCTTGAATACTTTGGCCACATTCAGAGAAGACAAGACTCATTGGAAAAGATCCTTGATACTGGGAAAGACTGAAGACCAAAGGAGAAGGGGACAGCAGAGATTGCGATGGATATACAGAGTCATGGGAACAGTGAACATGAGCTTGGACAGACTTCAGGAGATAGTGGAACACAGAAAGGCTTGCTGTGCTATATAGTCCATGAGGTCACAAAGAGTCATACATGACCCAACAACAAGCTGGACGAAGCTGGTGGACTAACTCAATGGTGGCGCCATATACCTTGGGTGAGTTTGCCAACAGGTGGATTTGTCAAAGACAATAAAGTTGCCTCGTGCCTTCTTGTTTTGTGCCTTGTTTGATGTTTAGAACCAGAGGATTGCCAAACTTGTCTCTGCTATTACACCTATCAAAGTATTATATGATCATAACATAAACATACAAGATATCTTGGAAGGCAATCTATTAAGGAATGTTTTGATCTATGAAATCTAATACTTTCTACAGTCATCGAATAATAAGCACAATTCTCTACCTCTAAGGCAGCCAGGTAAGGCAGTGAATGGAGTGCCAGGCATAGAGTCAGGAAGAATTCAAACCAAAATTCAATTCTGGCCTCTGACATGTATTAGGTGTGTGACCCTGGGCAAGTCACTTAACCCTGTTTGCTTCAGCTTTCTCACCTGTAAAAATGACATGGAAAAGGAAATGACAAACTACTCTAGTATCTATGCCAAGAAAACCCCAAATGGAGTCACAAATAGTTGGACAGGACTAAAAACAATTGAACAACACCAAGAAGAAGGTAATAATGGGGGTGAAGCCTGCCTGTACCCTGCACATATTTTCGTCAATGACATCCTTGCCTTATGTGTAGATTATTATAAAGATTGTGTAGAATGATCCAAGGTAGTTCCAAAGGCCTCATGCTGCAAAATGCTCCCTACCTCCAGAAAGAACTGAGGAATTCTGAATGCAAATTGAAGCTATGCTTTTTTCATTTTCTTTGTTACTTGCTTTTTATTGCTCCCCCCTCCCCAGCATAGCCAATAAGGAAATATATTTTGCATGGCTTCACATGGATAATTAAAATCATATTACTAACCTTTTTCAATGGGTAAGGAAAGGGCAGGAGGGACAGAGAGCATCTGTAGCACAATTTTTTTTTTAAACCCTTACCTTCCATCTTGGAGTCAATACTGTGTATTGGCTCCAAGGCAGAAGAGTGGTAAGGGCTAGGCAATGGGGGTCAAGTGACTTGCCCAGGGTCACACAGCTAGGAAGTGTCTGAGGCCAGATTTGAACCTAGGACCTCCCATCTCTAGGCCTGGCTCTCAATCCACTGAGCTACCCAGCTGCCCCTGTAGCACAATTTTTTTAAAAAATTGAATGGTAAAAATAAATTTTTAAAAATTTGTATAAAAGAGCAAATTAGCCATATAGTATTACCAATTACTATTTTTTAGTAATAATGCTATCTGTGATTTTGTTCAATCATTTGGAATCTTCTCTTATTTCAGTTATCTTAAGAACTGATCCCTTAGTGTCCCCCAAATGATATAACTTCTACATTAGACTTCCGTCTACACTGGGTCTGATCTAGCTTCTTTTTCCCCCTTTGTTTGCTTTGCATCCTTTCCTGTTTCTCATAGAGTACATTGGGAATTGTGGTAATAGAGTCCAAATGTGGCAATCCCAATGTCACTGATGGAAAAAATAATCTGTTGTAGGAATGTTGATGGATTTCCTTTTCCCTCCCCTCCACCATTTTTCATACAGCTTCATTCCTCCTCCCAATTTCCTTCTCAAAGGCTCAAATCTGGATCTCCTGCCAAACTTTTGCTTCTCTCCCCTTTGTTCCTCACTCTTTTAGGAAAAGACACTGCACATAACTCTCTTCTCTGTAAGATTTTGCACATGATCTTGAATTCTAAGCCGGTGTTCCCTCGGAGGCCCTTTCTCTGCTTTACAAGATCAAGTATTTGCTGGCTCGGCTCGTGTGGATTTTAGGCTTTGTTGGCTTCCTCTTTCTGACAGTCACTCTGTATTGGTTATAGTTGCTGATGCTCCAGACCTAGGTTGTTTTATCCCTTTCCAGGTTTTTTTTATATTAACAATCATTTGCTTTAAAAAGCTGAGATTGGAACTTTTTAATTGCATTCCACATTTTCTCATCTTGACTCTTTCTTCCAAATTATTATCGATTGTGATTTTTGCTCTAACCAGATTCTCTTGGGAGTGAAAAGCTTTTGTAGAAATGCCTCCCTTTTGCTGATGTTGTTTGGTGCTCGCCAAGGCTACTGCCGCCATACTCTTCCATGAACCTCGTATGTGGTTTCCAAGCCATAATCCCTCCTTTGTTTCTTGATCCCAAGCTGTATCTTCCAGTGACTTATTTCCAGCATCCATTGCCCACATTTGTTACTGGGTGTTAAAGTTTAAGATGAAAAGATCATTGAAGGGGGCAGCTGGGTAGCTCAGTGGATTGAGAGCTAGCCCTAGAGACGGGAGGTCCTAGGTTCAAATCCAGCCTCAGACACTTCCCAGCTGTGTGACCCTGGGCAAGTCACTTGACCCCCATTGCCTAGCCCTTACCACTCTTCTGCCTTGGAGCCAATACACAGTATTGACTCCAAGACCGAAGGTAAGGGTTTAAAAAAAAAAAACATCATTGAGTTAGGGGGTAGAAAGGACCTCAGAAACCATTACATCTCACCCATTCCATGGATGGGGAAACTGAGGCAAAGAGAATCTGTGTTGCTTGGGCAGGGTCACATAGTAAGTATCCTATATGGGATTTGAACCCCAGGTCTTCCTGACTCCAAGTTGAATAACCTCTCCCCTACCCTCACTACACTCTTTTGTCTTAATTCAGAGAGTTCTTTGTATCTCATATACATATGTATATAATATATTATATTACATATTCCAAATATATACATTGTATACACTATATACCACAACATATGGTATATTATATAAATATGTTTTATATTGAATTATATATGAAATATTCTATATTGTACTATATATTCCAAAGATATATTTTGTAACCTCTTCAGCCCACTTGTTATGGTGGGCTTTTTGTTTATGCTCATTATAAGCACTCCCTAGATGAGCTAACAGGCATCCTGGGGAGTGACATTTCTCATTATTTTTGAATGTACAATAAAGCCAACTCTGAGAACTCTTCAAGGAGAACTGGTGAGTCATCATGCCATTTACCTGCAACATCCGTTTATAGCGAGAACGTCAAGCTTGTTATGAATCAGAGCCTCCAGGAGAACGTCATTGGACACGGAGTTCACATTTGGAGGGTTAACATTTTCATTTACATCAACCGACCTTCTAAAAGCAGTGGGTTTGGGGATCTACTGTCCCCCTTTTCCTCCACTCATTGTGACTTCAACCCCAGACTCTTAGCCATGCAATATTTTATTTTATTTAATTTTTATTTAATTTTATTTAATTTAAATTGACTATTTTATTTAGTCAATATGGTGCCAAGTGCAAAGATGTCAATGCTTAGTAGCCAGGCAACCTTTTTTCCCTTATTATTTATTAAATGATTGGCAGATAATAGAGTGAGGAGATCATGGAACTGCCTAGAACTCATCGAGTAAGTGATATTTACCTGTGGAAAATGTTTTGTACTGGAACATAGACCTTGGTCTAGAAGGAAACCGCCTCCCACCCCATCGTGAAGCCTAAATCGCTTCCCTTCCCCTCCATGAGTGGACTCAGTCTTGCTGTCTACAGGAGAGACGTGGCCCTTTTTAGCAAAAGCAGTGCCAAGTACCTTTTCTCTAGCTTTGTTAATAGATGAGTAGACCGTGTGAGCAACAGACAGTCTGTGGACGCTAAGCCTTCTTGTGTCGAGTTTACAATCCTAATTAAATACAATTTATAACAGCTATTCTGACACATACTTAATGATGTACCTAATTATTGTGCTACATGGCAATTAGGCACAAAACAAGTGGCTTTTCTATAATTAGGATAATCAAACTGAAGTTTTATTTCTTTTCTCAATTTGTTAGATTCTCAACAAGGGAGAGCTTTACCTCATTGTTCTCCCCTCCATTTCAGACACGTTGGTTCCTCAGTTCCCCCTTCTTGGGTCTATATTTTTGCCCATCCTCTCTTTCATACATGGAATGGATTCCCCTCTCTTCCATGGAAATATTGCAATTCAGTGAGGAGATTTGTGGTGATCGGGGCCCCGAAGGACAAGGTTCAAATCCCAGGTCCACACTTAACACCCATACAACCTTGGCAAGGTCACCTTGCCTCTGTAGCCTGCAGGTATCTAACCTGTACAATAAGGGGATGCTGACCACAGAAGGAGAAGACAGAAATCACTGGACAAGACCCTGATGTTGGGACGGATTGAAGGCTGAAGGAAAAGGGGAAGGCAGAGGATAAGATGGAGAGATGGTCATAGGAAAAATGAGCATGAGCCTGGACAGACTTTGAAAGATAATTGAAGTTAGAAGGGCTGGAAGTTTGGTCCAAGGGGTCACGAAGCAGAATCGACAGAGCAGCAAGAGAATGAAGGGAACAGATAAATGACCTCCAATGCTCTTTCCAGCTTCAGATCGCAGTTTCTGTAGCACAGTACAATCAACCTGTTGAAATCCTTTTCTTCTTTCAATGGCTAGCTCAGAGGCAGTCTCCCCCCCCCCCAATTCCCCTCCTTTCCATTCCCTTTATCTCTCATTGTTCCTCCTTTCAGTGATCCTGCCCACATGGTTTGTTTTAACTTAAAGCAAATTATGTATGTATGTATGTATGTATGTATGTATGTATGTAAAGTCCAGGAGAGAAAAGTTTGCTTTGCATATCTTTGAGCTATCTATATCTTTGCATCCCTAATGCCTAGCTCAAGCTCATAGATAGGTCAATATTTGTTGAGAGGTAGGTGCCCTTATTATTACTATTATCCCTATTTTACATATCAGGAAACTGAGGCAGAGAGAGATTAAGTGACATGCCTAGGGTCACACAACTAGCAAATGTCTGAGACAGCATTTGAACCTGTAGACCCACTATGTCATCTTAGATAAAATGCATAATTTTATAATAATACAAATATATAATAATTACTTCAAATAACAATAAATAAGATGAAATGATGAGCAATTGCAATAACTAATTTTGACCTTGGGCAGATGAAGACATGTTTCTCCCTCATTTTGGTTGGCATTCAGGGGACTACAAGAATAGAATGTTTCACGCACTCTTAGACAGTCAGTCTCCGTAGGTTTTCCTCTACTGTTTTCATCTGTTATGAGGGAGGACTTAGTGTATGTGGGGATGGGAATGAGAGAAACACATTTGGAAGTGAGGCTCTAAAAACAAAAGAAATCGATCAAACTTTTTTAAATAAAAAAAAACTGAACACACAACCTAGAGCCAAATTGAAAACAGACAAGAAGCTGCCTTGCAGCTGTGTCTGGCTCCTGATGCTGCTTCTAGCAGGCTTTATCTCTTTTGTGCCCAGAAGAATCTGATGCAGATCTTGCCCCAGCTGTGAATCCCAACCTGAGAAGCTTCTGCATTTGGGGGCTCTTGGACTAAGACACAAAACCCAGAGACATAACCAGGGTGGAGTAATCTGGGTTTTGTCCTAGAGCAGGGAATTCTGCAGAACTGGCAGAACTGGTACGTCTCTGAGGAGGAAAGTATCTGTGTCTTAAAAGAAGATGGTATGGACAGGGGTAGCAACCGAAAGAGAGTCACCCTGAGGAGAGAGTGGGAAGAGCCTGGAAGGGTGATGGGGGCTGAGAAGGATGCGAAAGGAGATGGGGTCTTAATCCCATTCCCAGGGAACTCCTCACCACATTGGGGGAACAGCTAAGTAGCCTGGGACCCAAACACAGAACAGGGCATGGAAGGACAAATTGGGGCTGAGTTTAAAGAACTCCTGCCGTCTATACCCAAGTCCATTCCAGGAAGATTTTGCACAGCTCTGCCTCACTTAAATCCAACTCAGGCACAAGTCAAAATATCATCCTCGTGATGTCATTGGTCCTCTCTGAAAAGGAAGGATGTACAACAAGAGCCCCATTCTACCCTGCTGCAAATTGCAGAAAGGCTAAATTCCAGTCCCCCCAGAATCCCATTGGATTATTCTCTCTAGGCCAAAGTGCACTCAAGATATATGAAAAGCCCTCTTTTTCAGAGACTCATTCTGAGTCATGAGACTAGTGGGCAGTGATCAGGAAGGGCTAGTCCCATTTTCCTGCCTCTATTCCCCTGCTACCCCCCAACCCAGTGAGCTTTGGTTATATTTTGCATCCCTTTAAAGGGCTCCAAAATAGGGATTTCCCAGAGAAGTCTGCCCAAGCTCCTCTGTTTTCCTCCCATTTGTCCTTGCAGTGCAATAATATTCCATTGCATGCATGTACAAGCACTCCATTCCCTCTGTTAAGCATGAGTAAATCCCTAAGCCCTTATTCCTTTCCCTTCCAAAACAATAGATTTTTATATGTTTTCCTCTTGTGTTTCCCTTATCCAAAATCCTATCCTCGCACTTCTCCCTAGAAGCACCAGTCGGTATGCTCCAAGGGTTACTGCTTCATGCTCTTCCCCATACTCTGGGTTTCAAGCAGCCAAGTTTGAAAATGCAGTTGCTGTTAGCACTTAGTTAACAAGACTTGGGAAAGGGACAGGATCTATGATTTCATTGATGTAGGGAACTTCCAGATGAAAAAACAACAACTCCCTCCATAGATATAGGCAAGTGTCAGTCAGTCAATAAACATTTATTAAACACCTACTATGTGTCAGGCACTTGCTGAACACTGGATTGTCATTTTCTCTTTGTAGCAAGAAATCTAGACATTTTCTAGAGCTAGAGTAGCTATCTCTCCTCCATCTGTATTCTAGGGGTACCCCTGTGGGTGAGGATGGGGTGTTTCTTCCATAATGCTATTGACTTGAGCCCCATTCTCTTGTATTCTCCCCTTCCTCATTGTTGTTACTGTTCAATCCTGTCAGACTCTTCATGACCCTACTTGGGGTTTTCTTGGCAAAGATACTGGAGTGGTTGGTTTGCTATTTCCTTTCCCAACTTGTTTTATAACTGGGAAACTGAGGCAAACAAAGTTAAACAACTTAGCCAGGGTCACGTAGCTAGTAAGTGTCTGAGGCTGGATTTGAACTCACGAAGATGAATCTTGCTGATTCCAGGTCTAGCATTCTATCCAGTGTTTCACCTAGCTATCCCCCTCTCCGTTAGCCTCCAATGAATAGCATCCCAGTTCCATTTGGCCAATTAATTTTGCAAAAGGATATTCACTTCAAAGATGAAGCTAGTACAAAAGTACAAGCATCCTCCCCCCCATGCCTGGTACACACTCTCCCCTACACTGCCTTGATGGAGAGGGTCTGCTTAGATTTAAGAGTTTCTATAGAACGTTATTCCCTTCCAGTTCCCTTCCAAATATGGCCTAACCTCTGGCTGAGTTCTGGTCTCTGTGACTCTGGCCATTCTGAAGGACCTCAAGGGAGGGCTGGCTGGCTGAAAAAGCTGACCTGGATCCTGATCGTCTCCCACTGGTTCCCAAGCTGGGTCTTTCAGAGCTCCCTAGGTCATAGCTGTCTCTAATCTCCTTCATGTGAAAGCAGGAAAAAATACACGCAAGAGAGACAGAAGCAAGAGTAGGGGCAGACATTCCTGGCTTCATACCAGCTCCAGGTGGGAGAGGCTCCGAGGCCCCTTTCCCATTCAGGGCCCCAAAGCCTCTCTTCCTCTCCCAATGCCTGGACGTCTGGAAAGAGCCAGTCTGGTTACACAGTCAGTCAGCAATTGGTCTCCTCTTTCAGGCAGTCAGCAGAGCAGAGCCAGCTTTAGAATGTCCGTGAGCCCTCTGGATTGGAGCACAAGACGCTTCTTTTGCTGTCATTGGGGCTTTCCCTGGTGAGGCTCCCTAGCCTCTTCCATGGGAGGGATTGCATCTGCAATGTATAGCCCTACAGAATTGTCTAAAGCAAAGATGTCAGCATGAAGCTCCTGCCAGCATCTTGGCAGACTACGCACGCTCCTGAGATTAAAATGGAACTAGGAAATCTTTTACAAAATAAAAATACAGTACAACATAGATAATGTTAATGCATGGTTTTCTGAGTCAATATGTGCCTGCAGGGATGGTTTAGTGGCTCCTATTTCTACTTGAATTTGACCCAACTGGCCCCTGGCACTTAAATGGCTTGCCTAGGGGATGTATGGGGTGTTCAGGGAGGACTGGCACCTCTGGTGGGAGAGCTTGATGAGCCCTTTTCAGGACTGCTCCTTTTGTGACTTTTTATGCTCACCTTTCACCCAACTCACATCTTGGCTCCAAGGAGCTGTGGCATACACAGTGGCCACACTCCATCTTAACATATGGGCTAAACCAGTTTGAGGGTGGCCTCAGTTTCCTTGGTTAGCTAGGAGGGTGTCTAGCCCAGGTATGTGAAGATCTGCCCTGGTGGAATGAGTGGACAGGAACAATTCGTTCTAGTAGTGTGGAGCAACCGGAGCTTGGTCTGGCATTTTAGACGCTCAAATCATCCGGACATTTGTCTGGTCCCTTGACTTCAGTGACTCAAAGAGAGAGAGAGAAGCTGAAGACTTTTTGCAACTCTGCCTCACTTAACTCCGATTCCTAGGACGTCATGGATTCTCTTCGATAATGAAGGGCAAACAACATTGGCTTATATAGTCTCACACAGCCAGTTTGTGTCAGAGGTTCGACCTGGACCCAAGTTTTCATGGTCCCAAAGTCAACTCTCTTTCTATTTACTATCTAGGAGTCTGACAAAGCAGGTTCCCATGCAGAGGACTATGGACTCTAGGACCCGACTCCCAACACTGGTGTCCCAGTCAAAGTGCTGCTGGTTTGGGACCTCTTTAAGCACCCTTGAGCCCTGGTTAGAGTTCTGGCAAGCTTCTGGACCTTTTAGCTGACCTCTTGCTGACTTCATGGGAGGAATCTCTCTCCCAACATTCATAAGTTTCTGGTTGTCTTTTTGGCAGAATCCTGGACTGTCTGAAGGTACTTTCTGGTGTTTCTCTTTGGATTTTCTGATCAATTTTTGACTCGGTCCCCTTGAAAAAAACTTTTTTAGATCTCTTACCTTCTGTCTTAGTAGTAGTGCCTTTAAGCAAGAACCAAACAATTAGGGTTAAGTAATTTGCCCAGGGTCATACATCCAGGAAGTGTCTGAGGCCAGATTTGAACCGAGGTTCTCCCAACTCCAGGCCCACTGCTCTGTCCACTCTGTGGTACCTAATTGCCCTGATCCAGGACCCTTTTTAGACCATTGCTGAAGTGTGAATGGGAGAGCAGGGGTCTTTTAGCCCAACCTTTCATGTTGCCACCTTAAACTGGGATTGGACCCTGGATTCTTGAAGGCTGTGCCAGAAGAGCTGAGACTCTTAGAGGTAGGACCCATATGCATTTATTTAGCTCCTACTACATGCACTGTAGTAGGTGTTGGAGATGCAAAAAATAAGTGAAACAATCTCCCTTCTCACGGAGTTTACATTCAATGGAGGGAAATAACATTTAGTCATTTAAGTACATACAAAATATATACAATATTGACAGAAGGCAATTTCTGAAGGCGAGAGGCACTAGTAGCTAAGAGAGATCAGGAGAGGCTTCACATAGCAGGTGATACTTGGGCTGAGCTTTTAACCAACCTTCATGGCAGAGGAGAATGGAGGTTTATTCCATGAAGTAGGGACAATGCGGGCAAAGTATGGCACTAGTGATGGACTGTATATGTCACCTGGCATCTACTCTCCATCAGGTAGTAAGGATCCAAACACCAAAAAGTAAAACAGTCGCTACTGTCAAGAAATGTATATTCCAACAGAGAAGACCAGCTTAGTTAAACCTGGAAATCACCGGAAGGGGGTTCCCTGGGTAATGACTTTATTTTGGCCAAAGGACCTTCCTTAGACAATCTGGAGAGAAGTAGAGGGGGCATATCCATGTTGGTGGAGGGAAAATACCAGTGAAACAGAGGATCCTTTGAAACAGTAAGCAATGAGCCAATGTCATGACAGTTATTCTCATCCTTAAAATCCCAAGAAGTAATTCTGGGTGTCCCTTCAAGAAACTAGTAGAGCCTCTCTGGGTCAACTCATGCTTACTTCTAGTCAACGGTTAGTCAATGATCATTTATGCAGCAAATATGAGCCGTCCTCAAACTGTGATATGCCTTGAGCATACAAACACAAGCAAGCAAGAAAGACGGTTCTATCAAAGCTCACATTCTAATGGGAGAAGACAAGACACATGAGGAAAGTGAAAAAGCAAGAAAGTAGCTTAGAGGGGTTTGAAGGAGTGAATATGACTGGTCTGGGCATTTCCTTAAAATGGAGGTTTCTGGAAGAAATGACCAATCAAGGAAAGGTGGTTCGGGGTGAAGGAATCTTCCAGAGGCAGAAGGTCAGGGGGACATGGTGACAGAGGGTGCAGTTACACAACTTTATGGGACTCCTTTTTTCTGAGCAGATTTCCCCAGTCTCATAAGAACTCAGATGATCTTCCTGATAAAGATGCAATTACATGCACTTCTGCATGATGTTTGGTGCATCTTAATTCTGAGTGGAAATTTCCTCAAATCCATGAGCTCCTGTAGTTGTATCTGTTGGGGATGGGGGTGGGAGGAGGAAGTGAGCTTTTCCAATTCAGGCTAATCCAACATGAGATCAGCTGTAGGGCTTGCGACTGAGTGAAAGGACCATCGTAGGGCTCCTTGGATGCTTGTCACAACCCCAAATCTATCCCATTAGTTTCCCCTAGAAATGTGCTGGCCGTATCCTGATGGAGCCAGTTTGATTACAGGTTCTCTGTACATTCTGTCCATGTATAAGAAAGCCTTTCTTGGCTCTGGTCATTCTAGGTTACAGCCTACATCATGGTCCCATCCAACATTTACTTTGCAGGATCCACTAAAGAGTGATGAGAATAAAGCTACATCTACATGCATCCTGTATGGCAAGAAACAAGACCTCCGAATCCAGGTGCTGGTAAAAAGATTTATTGGTTAAAAGGGCTGTTAAAAATCGATTGTAAAAGTCACACATCTTGGCCCAATAAATCTGCCATTATCTAGGCTTGAGATAGGAATCCCAGCATTACTGGAGTTAAGATGGAAAGTAAATGCCAGGATCCATAAGCATATTTTATCTGTCAAAACACTGGAATGATCAAGAGTTGGAGATGCTTGTTGATTACAAGAACTAACTCAATTTTCTCCTATTTTTCTTGGCACCCTCTAAATCACATTATCATTTGTGAGTTTCCATTTGTCAAAAGAATGAAGTGTATTTGTAAACTGCCAGTGGATATAATCAGAACTGGCCTTATGTGGAGGCAGAATGAGCAGCCACCCACCTGGCATGATATTCTTATCATTGCCAGGCTGTAGAGTCATTTGATTTGCATTAAGGGGCCTTGTTGTTCATTTGTTCCAGTCCTGTCTGGCTCTTCATGACGCCATTTGAGGTTTTCTTGGCAAAGACAACTGGAGTGGTTTGCCATTTCCTTCTCTGGCTCATTTTACAGATGAGGAAACTGAGGCAAACAGTGAACTGTTTAAGATAAAAGCTTAAAGATTAAGTTAAAAGGGTTAACTGACTTGTCCTAGGTCATACAGCTAATAATGGACTGAGGCTAGGTTTGGAGTCAAAAAGATTAAACAACTAAATACA
This sequence comes from Monodelphis domestica, assembly GCF_027887165.1. NCBI lineage: Eukaryota > Metazoa > Chordata > Mammalia > Didelphimorphia > Didelphidae > Monodelphis > Monodelphis domestica. The sequence continues at coordinate 54,740,151 of NC_077231.1, read as the reverse complement.
TGCAATCAATGCTGCAGTCAAACTGAACTGCTCTTTCCTAAACATGCCTTGGGCACTCCCACCTCTGTGCCTTTGCTCACACTGCTGCCATGATGTTCACTCTTCCCCTCTCTGCCTATTGACTTTTTACCTACTCTTTAAAACCCTACTAAAATGGCATCTCCTCCAAGATTTCTCTGCTCTCCCCAGTTAAGATGTCTGTTCTTGGTCAGTGCATGACATTTTATTTTCAATTCAATTCAATAAATATTTAGTAAGCTCCCAGTCTGTGCCTGGCAGCGTGCTAAGCACTGGGCATACAAAAAGAGGCAGAAGACCGTCCCTGCCCTCCAGGAGTTTACAATCTAATGCTCTTGTAGATGCCTGATACATTTATCATTAGTTATCGTATATTAGTGTTAGGTCTATTTTTGTTGAGAGACAATGTTGCATAGTGGATAAGAGAGCTGACTTGGAGTCCCACCTATGGGTTTTGTGATAATTTGTTGATCATTCATGTCCCACAATCTGTGACTCCATTGAGGTTTTCTTGGCAAAGATACTACGAGTGGCTCACCATTTCCTTTTTGGACTCATAATTCAGATGAAGAAACTGAGGCAAACAGGGTTAAGTGACTTGTCCCAAGTCACAGCTATTAAGTATCTGAGACTGGACTTGAACACAGGTCCTCTGGACTAGCATAGACAAGTCACAAATCATCTGATCTCAGCCCTCCAGGCTATTTTCAATAACTACCGGTTCCTGATCTCAATTGGTAGACTGAGTTATTTCAACAAGAATTCCCTACTCTAATGAAAAAACTACAGGATAGTATTGTTTTTTCCAAAAAAAAATTTGGGTCTTTTCCCTCAACGGAATTTTATGCTCTATGTAGACAGGGTTTGTGTCTTATCTAAACTTTGCATCTCACAGTACGTTTTTTTAAACTCTTACCTTCCATCTTAGAATCAGTCCTGTGTATTGGTTCCAAAGCAGAAGAGCGGTAAGTGCTCGTCAGTGGGGAGGGTGGTTAAGTAACTTGCCGAGGGTCATACATCTAGGGAACATCTGAGACCAGATCTGAAGCTAGCATCTCCCATCTGTAAGCCTGGCTCTCAATCTGCTGAGCTCCCAAGGTGCCCCCTCACCCCCCAGTAAAATGGGTTTTTTGGTGGTTGTTTTTTGTTTTTAATATGGGCTGATTGATTGCTATCTTAGATACACTAAGCTGGCTAATACTGTAAATGAGTGTAAATGGGGGTAGTCCATGTGATCAACTGGGTAGAAATTAGAACTTAATTATTCAGAAATGAGACTAGAACCAATGTTTTGATTAGTAAAAGAACAAAAAGGGAAAAGGTTGGCCACATAGGGCTTTGCCTACTTAGTTGAAGAACCAGAACCCAAAGATAAGTAAATACTGGGAATCTAATGGAGCTAAGTACTAGGGCTGCAGATTGGGGAGCCTTAAAAAAGAATTACATGTAGGGCAGGGTAATGGGTGCTTTGCCTCAGGCCCCCTAGATTGAGAGGGCACTAATATTACTTTTGTATTCATTCAACAGGTAGAAACAAGTGAGCTTAGCCCTTAGTAAGGAAAAATTAATTAGAAAAGAAAAAAACCTAACATGTAAACCTTGTTTACTGCCATACCCCTGAATATAGCCCTTCCTGATGCCCTGCCTAGACAGTTTTCTCTTTTCTCAGGGACCTCCTGGTATCCCAGGAGCATCTCCTTTTATGTCTCCCATGTTCCAAAGACTTTGCCTGGGGTCTCCTTTAGCCCTACACCATGCTACTGAATGTATTTTCAACAAATGATTCCTTCTGGTCCCAGAATTCCTTGGCTTAATTCTGCTAAAGACATTTGGCCAACTTCACAATCTAGCTTAGGGTTGGTCCTGAACAAATAGATGAAATGATGGCAAAGTCACACTAAAATCATGAAATGTCCTCTATATGCTTTGTAAATAGAGGAACATGACAAATTTAGAGCTCCTGAAAGCTATTGCTATCTTGGCTTTCAAGACACTATTTTCTCATTTTAGTTCAAGTGCCTCTGTTTCCAGATGACTTATCTTGCTTTTTAAGTTCTTTTCCCAGTTGTCTTCAGCCTCTCTTAATTTTGTTTTGAATTATATTTTGAGTTCTTCCAAAGCCTGTGTCCAATTCGCTGGAGTTTCTATGTTTTTGCTTGCTGTTCCTTGATCCGTTTCATTTGCTCTTTGTTCATTGCCTGGATAGAAGCTGTCTGATTGTAACTTATTTTTTTCTTTTTCTGTTGTTTGCTCATATTTCCCCCTTCCTTCCCCCTTGTATTTGCCTGTAGTCTTTCTTCTCTCATTATGTGCTTGATCTGTGGGCTATTCTGTCCCAAAGGGGCTTCTTCTCTGCTCTACTGATTGGCCAGGTTGAGCCCTGATGCCAGATCTTCCCCAGCTGTCAGCAAATGCTGAAAGGGAGCTGGGCTTCCCATCTTATTATTAAGGTGTTCTGTAATAATTGCAGCCTTCACCCTTGGAGTTTAATCAGCAGGCGCTTAGTGGAGTCAGTGGGGGAGGGGTGTTGGAGCTTGAACTTCTTATGTGCCCTATTGATAATATTAAGCCAGGGAAGAGTAGATCTTGCAGAGCTGGAGGTACACTGAGGCCAGACCTCGAGAAGGGGGAAGGGGGACAATATGGAGTGTCTTCGATTAGACTGCCTCCTCTGAGCTAGCCTCTGTATTCAAAGTCCTGAGCCAGGCACAGCTGTGCCCACAAGGTACTCCCTCTGGACTAGCACCCTTACCTGCCCAGAGATTCCAGCCACCACTGGAGGTGGGGGGAGGAGTCCTGAGACCTTCCTTCTTCCTTCAGTTCCTTAGCTCTGTCCTGTTGTTAGATTTGGTTTTCAGTCCCCTAGAAGCATTTTGTTTTCAGTTGGTGAGGAAGGGTTTTCAGAGGTCTGAATTTTCACTGCCTCTACACAGCCATCTTGACTCCATCCTCCTGTATGCTCACTACTGCCATCTTGGGATGGACTGTAAGCTACTATCACTCATGTGGTCACTTTTGCCATAACCATTCAATTTCATCCTCTAAGTAGACCAATGCTGGCACCTCTAGATCTCCTAAATTTATAGGGCTGCCTGGACATTTTCATTCTGAAATACCCTTTTGCCTGAGATTAGAGACCACATGGCTGGGTGGTGGAAGATAAAGCAGCCAACCTTTCCTCCTCTACTGTACTCTGGGAGGTAGCTCAAAGTTGTCCTGTGTCAACCAAGCTGCAAAGAAAAGAGAAATGGAGACTGTTCCCCCAGTGAAGGAGAACACCCCTTGAGCTATCAATTCTTCCAGCTTTAAAATCAATTAGAATACTTTGGGACATCACCCAATACATCTCAGTCATGCATCCCTGGAAGCAGCTGGTCTCCAAAGTTCCATGTGTCTGGCTGGAACCAACCATACAGAAAATATCTGAACATGTTCTATAGAACCCACTGGGAAAGGCAAATTGGAACATGTTTCTCTGTTTCCCAAATATGATAACAATAATCATATATTAGTATCCTCTTCCTTTGACTGAAATCTAGTGATCAGACCTTTTTTGAAATGGCTTCTGCCAATTCCTAATGCAACCTGATCCTCTGACCCTGGCCAAGGTCTATTCTCTTCTCAAGCTCATAGAAGTTCAGTGGGAGGGGGACCATCATTGAGAAGACTTCTGCCTTTGCAGGAAATTGGGTTCATTTCTTCACATCCCACTGACATAATAACTAACATTTGTCTGGCAGTTTAAGGCTTGCAAATAGTTTAAAATAGATAATCTTACCATATCCTATAACTCTTACATCTGCATCCTTAGTACTAGCTATCAGCTAGCCTATGACTTGGGATTTTCCCCTCCTGTACTGCTCATTGAATTACCCACAATCCAGCTCTGCTTTTCTTGCTACCTTTACCTCCCTACCTACAGCCTTAGACCCTTCTCAATTTTGTTCCTTGCTAGATTGCATCTTCTTTATAGCATGTAGAATGCTTTATGGCAATGTCCCAGTACCTGCTTTGGGTGACTCAGTGATGGGCAGCCTTTGAGCTTGGTTTGTCAAAATTTGCCAAAAAAACAAGCATAACTCAGCTGGTGTGTCACTTTAAGAAAAAAAAAAACATAATTTCACAATATTTATAGTTTAGATAACAAAAATATATAATTGTAATATATAACTGTATTTAATAAATCAAAAACTAATTATTTAACTTAACTGCTTAGTGACTTCATTGTTCATCTGTCAGTCGGTCTCTTTTGTTGGTCTTGATATTATTTAACTTGTGTGGGGTGCTGTGAACTGTTAGGGGTAAAACTTATAGTTGGACTAAATATGTTTTTAGTTGGTCACCAGGGATTTAAATTCTAAATCCCAATGAAACACTCGAGTCAGAATGGAATTTTATGGTGGTTTATTTACAATAGAGTGAAGATATTAAGATATTAAGGAAGAAAGGAAAAGAGGAAAAAAAGAAAGATACCAGGCAGGAGTTCAGAGGCCCCAGCCAAGGTGGGGGGGGAAGGGGGAAGGAACAGAAGATTATGTCTAGCATGGCTTCCAACCATGAGGCCTCCTCCAAAATGAGGGGCCTTCTCAGAGGCTAGTGCCTCCAGAAAGCCAAGGGAATGGGAAACCCAAGAGATGGTCCTCTCCAGAGGCTGTTGCCTCCAGAAAAGCCAAGAAAGGGGGAGTAAGCCTTGCACTCACCACATGACAATCTAAGGGAAGCAGTCTGAGGTCTCATGCTTGAGCTCCTCCGCAGTCAAGTTCTACCACCAACTCCCTCTCACAGGAAGTGACATGAAATATAAAGGCATTTCTTTACATCACTTCCTGTGTCTCACATGTACCAATGGTGGCTTAAACTTGGCTTTAGATGGCCCAGGGGGTCAGCCAGTTGTTTCTGATTTGTCACTTGGTAGCACTTGTTAGACCTTCCTCCCCCACACTTAATCCTTAAGGGGGGTGTATACATTCCTGGTTGCTAGAATTTTAAAGACTAAGCATGGTGGAGTAAATCTAAAATCTAAAATTCACAGAACTAAATGAAGGGGAGGAGAAACTCTTTAACTAACCTGCCTATTAGTGACTTTTTTGTTGCTGAATTTCATTGACTAAATCTTCAATTGAAAGTTGGTATTTTGTACACTTCATGCCCAAGCAAGCGCTACTAACTTCATCTGTCGATCTGGTTCTTTTGTTGGTTTTGATATTATTTAACACTGAGAATAAGGTCTCACAAAAGTACATGGAGGGGGAAATTGTGAGTAAAGCCATTGCCATATTTTTCAGGGTGCTAAAAGTGTCTGGTCTTCAGTTCCAGGCATTCCTCCATTGAAGTGGACCGGAGCCCCACCCAGTCTTTAGCAGGCCTGGCCCCACCCTACCCTGCTCCTCCCCAGCCTATTGACCTGGAGGTGCCTCAAGAGCAGTAGCTGCCGCCCACTAGCCTGCCTGCCTGCATGTGCTCTTTCTGTGTGCTTGCTCCTCCTCCCTGCCCCTGTGGGAGCCCCACATGCCCCAGTTGCCTGGCACGTGCCACCCACTACTCTCCCCCTGCCCCTGGGGCCAGCACATGGAGCAGCCCTCCCCCTAGGGCAGGCCAGAGCATGACCATGGCCACAGAGTGACTCCTTAGGCGGCTCCCAGGCCTCATGGTGCACTGAGCCCACATGAGGCCGTGTGTCATTGAAAATGGCTACGTGCAGTGCTGACATGTGTGTCCTAGGTTCACCATCACAGCTCTAGGGTGACTTGGCTGCCCCCAAGTTGATGCTGGTTTAATTAATTAATAATTAATAATTTTCTTACAATGGCATCAATTATGATATATTGTGCATAATAATGTATTGAATATATTTATTATAGAAGTATATTATATTACTATGTAAATTAGAAATAATATAATTACATAATACTTATGTATAGTTATATAACAAATAGCAAATATATAAATATTATAAATTATAAACAAATATGTTAGGGTTTAAATTTATTGGGGGGTTTTGATGAAAGTTTTGGAGATCAGTTTGGTAAACCATTGACATTTATTTATTCAGAGGAGAGTTGAGGATAGGAAATGGGAAGTAGGGAATAAGAGATTTTCTTCTAACTATGCCTAAATCAAAACCCTATACTAAATTTCTAAGAAACCCTAAATCTAAGGATCTTCTTGCCTGACAAAGCAGGCCTAACTAGCCTACACTCACTATCTATGATTAAATTCTCTCTCTATCTAACTATACTAATTAATAAATCTTTATCTTCTCCAACCTCCTTAACCAGTATCTAAATCCAAACTCTAAATGATGAAATGCCTGTCCCAGGGACACAGACATCTCCCAACTCCTGCTCCCTCAGAAACCAGAGAAATGGAGTTCCTTCTCTTAACTGATTTTTTTCTTTTATAGTTAGTCTCTTAAAGAGATGGAGGGCCAATCTGTCTTACTGCCTCTTAAAAGAGACAGATTGAAATTAAGAAAACTCTTTATAACAAATAATATACATATATATTTATTTATTTAAAAATTACATAACAATTTATAGTATTTATAATTATAATTTATATATATATACTACATAATTATAATTTATATATACATATACTACATAATTATAATTTATATAACAATTTATATAATTTATAATATATTATATATACATATACTAAATAATTATAATTATAAACAAATAATATAAGTAGTTATATACATTATTTATAAATAATTATATATTTATATTATTTGTTATAAGGAGTTTTCTTAATTTCATATTACATATAAATATATAATTATAATTATAAATAAATTAAATAAATAGTTATATTATTTATTTTTAATTTATAATATTTATATATCTGCTATTTATTATATAATTATATATAAGTATTATATAATTATGTTATTTATAATTTATAAACTAATATAATATACTTATATAAAATATATTTAATATATTATTGTGTATACAAGAATATGACAAATAAATAAATAACAACAAATATATATTTATATTTATTTATAAATTAAATTTTTGTAGTTGCTATTCATTATATAACCATATGTACATATTATATGTAATTATATTATTTATAATTTCTGTTTTGTTCTATTGTTTATTTATTTCTATCTATTATATAATTATATTCTAATTAGTTATGAAATCTTCATGTTAATCTCATGCTCCCTTGAGCATTCTCTTTACACTAATGCTTGTACACTGATACAGAGTTATATAGCTTCATTTCTCCCCTAGCACCTACATGGATCTCCTTTACCTTTTATCTCATTCATCTACTTTGCTGTATTTATGTTTATATTTGCCTTGCCTTCTGCTCTTCATCTTGACTTGTTTTCCCTGAAGGCTCTGTGCTAGTGATGGCAATGGAAGAGGGTCAGACTCATAGAGTTGGGGCTGTACCTCCTAGAAGAACTCTGGAACTTAACCTGGCTTCTGGCTTAGGAGAGAGTATTGATGTGAGGTTACTGCGGAGATCAGATGTCAAAACCAGCCACCCTTTGGTCCTCTTTGCTGGGAGAGTGAGAATGAATGGATAGGCAAAGCTCAATGAAGCTGTTTGGAGTGGGTGGGTGGGGAGTACTGATCAGGTATAAAATGGTACCTCAGAGTTGCTTTAATTTGCATTACTGTCAGAAGGATCTGGGTTCAAATCTGACCTCACACACTTCCTAGCTGTATGACCCTGGGCACACCTCACCCTTGCCACTCTTCTGTCTTAGAATCAATACTTAATATTGAAGATGTTTTCTCTCATCAGTAACGATTAGGAGCTCATTTTCTTTTCTTTTTCTAGGGTGTGAGGGAGGAAGAGAAAAGGAAGGCTTATTAAATGGCCTCTGACTCTAAATCCTAGGATTCATCCTGATGGAGTTCCTGGATCCCTCTCTGTTTTCATGATGGTTCTTGGCTACCAGCCAAGAGAGATAGGCAGGAGGCCATGTGTGACACATCTGGGCTCAAGATTGGACCCTGTGATCCTCTAGACAACAGCCACCAAGGACGTTAAAAGGGGGAACATACATATGCAAAAAGCCAAAGATGAGACATGAACCTACTTCTGCATATTTCCAACGTTGCAGGAAGGCATAACCTGCAGTCCAAAGGGAGGAACGCCCATCTATTGGCCCTGGGACAGATAGCCTCTTCTGTCTAGGCTCCATCACTTCTGCTTTCCCACCGGGGAAGAGGGGGGAATAGCCTCTCTGCCTTTTCTCCTCCCTATCCGTTCTTTGACAACCTGAACCCCAATTCCTCAACTGAGCCCCACAGGCTGGCTGAAGGCTGTGCGGTTTCCAAAGGAGCTCAGTTTCACCAACTGTCCTGGGCAAGGCGAGCTTCCACAGGAAAGTAATTGGAGACAACCCGAAAGGAGGAAAATGTGCATGCACCAAAGGCATTGAAATTGCTGTTGAATGGGAACTATTTCTACAGCCATGAAGCCCCTCAGATTCTCTGGGAAACTCTGTGATGCCATCAGCATTCAAATGTCAGTTCCCCCAGGCAGCTTTTGGAAAGCACAAACTCAAAATGCGTGTCATACACTGAGAAACAATATAATAGTATGACTGTATATCGAATATATTGGATCTTAGTACCTGGCTCTTCGGTAATATTCATAGATAAGCTTATAGAATGCTTTTGAAGCTGTACATTTAGAATATCTACATATAGAGTTGTGGCCAAGATTTTCAAGGCTTAGGACCAAGCTCATCATCCCAGGGGCGGGGGAAATCTTATAAAAAACTCTGCTGTGGGGTACAGGTAGGGGGCTCAGTGGATTGAGAGCATGGTTTAGAGACAGAAGGTCCTGGGTTCAAATCTGCCCTCAGACACGTTCTAGCTGTGTGACCCTGGGCAAGTCACTTAACCCCCATTGCTTAGCCTTTACCACTGTTCTGCAGAAGGTAAGGGTTAAAAGCAAAACAAAACCCTGCTGTTATCTAACCCCTCTGTCTATTTATCTGGGCATTCTGCATATCTATTCTGTTGTCCTACACTGTCATCAGCCTACTTTATTCCAACTTATTTTTTCCAAAAAAATTTTATTAATAGAATTTACTTCCAGGGATCTCAGCCCTTTTTCCTTCTCCTCCCCACACCATAGAAGGCATTTTTGGCAAACACACACACATACATATAATGGTATATATAATATATAATTATAATTATTCAATCTACTATTTGAAATTTCATGTTATATGATATGGTATCATATAATATATTATAATACTATATATAATATAACATTATAGAGTATATTATATATTATAGAACCATGAAAGATAGAATGTATGTTCTAATTTTTATTTATTTATTTTTTAACCCCTTACCTTCAGTCTTAGAATCAATAGTTTGTGTTGGTTCTAAGGCTTAAGAGTAGTAAGGGCTACGTAGTTGGGGTTAAGTGACTTGCCCAGGGTCACACAGTTAGGAAATGTTTAAGGCAAGATTTAAACCCAGGACTTCCCACCTCTAGCCCGGCTCTCAATCCACTGAGCCACCCAGCTATCCCCTAGAATATATATGTATGTATATATATTCTATTTTTTATGCTTCTTTTTTTTTAGTTCATTCTCTGGAGGTGAACATTCAGAAGTTATTCTTCAAACATTAAATCTGTAGCTGTATATAATGTTCCCTTGGTTCTACTCATTTCACTCTTCATTATCTCATGAAATTCTTGTCAATTTTTTTTAGTTAGCCTGCTCATTGTTTCTTATGGTACAGATTCGTTCAGTCATTCCGCCATTGATGAATTCCTCAGTTTCCAATTCTTCGCCACCCCAAAGAGAGCTGCTATAAATATTCCAGGATACGTAAGTTCGTTTCCTTTTTCCCCGATTGCCTCAGGAAACAGACGCAGCAATGGTGTCTCTGGCTCTAAGGGTATACAGTTTTATAGTTCTCTGGGCATAATTCCATACTGCTCTCCAGAATGGTTGGATCTGTTCGCTTTTCCCAACAGTTTCCACATCCCATCCAACATTTGTCATTGGCCCTTTCTTCATTTTAGCCAAACTGATGGGTGTAAGATGATACCTCAGAAATGCTTTGGCTTGTATTTCCCTAGTTGGTAGCGATTAGGAGGGCATTTCTTCATATAGCTATATATAGCTTTGATTTCTTCATCCAACAACTCTCTGTTCACATCTTTTGCCCATTTATCAATTGGGAGATGACTCTGATTCTGATAAATTTGACCAAATTCTTTATATGTTTTTGATATGAGACCTCTGAGAGACAGTCCGTGAAACATTCCCCCCAATGTTCTGTTTTCCTTCAAATCTTGGCAACATTTGTTTTATTTGTACCAAATCTTTTCACTTTAATGGACTTTAAATTAGCTACTTTACATCTCCCAAAGGTCTTCATCCATAAATCAGACAGGTAATAGGTTCCCTTTTTCTTACAACTTATCTTAAGAAACACAGTGGGTGCGCACCATTGGGCTCAGGCTCTAGAGATAAATAAACTAAACATATGTGAAGGTTCTGGAGTATCTGGCTCATCTGGGCTCACAGCACATTTGCAGATTAGATCAGGGAGGCAGAAGGATGGGTTTTGTGAGCTCAGGGTTCCTAGCATAGATGGATGATGTCTTCCAAGGGGATCTTTCTTCCCTTTCCCAGATGGATAAGAGCTGGGACAGTGTGAATAATGGCAAATCTTGGTCCAATTTAAACTTGCCACTTGGAAACTTGGAAAAATACCAGAGAAATCCCTAACTTAGATGTTAGGAATGTAAGAATGGCTATTGTTATTTCAAATTTATTAAATTTCTTGGGATGTGCTTAGGTATCAAGGACTAGGCAAAGTAAAGATCTTGACTTGTGGGAATAGTATAATATAGCAAAAAGATCTTCAAGCTGGGAGTTAGGGGGCCCGGGCTCAAAGCATCAGAGATTTGTAAATTTAAGGAACCAAAAAGATGGTACCCTCCTTTGGTTTTTCAGAGAAGGAAACCAAGACCAAGAAAAATAAAATGACTTGTCTAAGGTCACCTAGCAAGCAGGTCAAAAGACTGGGATTCCAATCCAAATTTCTGACTCCAAATTTGCCCTGTTCTTACCTAGCTCTGTGACCTTGGGCAAGTCCTTCATCAATCTGGGCTTGGTTTTTTAATTTTTTTATATTTTCTGTTAAAAAGATAATAGAAGGAGATCCCTGAGATGATAGATAGCACATAGCTATCATCTCAGGGATCTCCTTCTATTATCTTTTTAACAGTTTTGGTGAAGCCAGATAGGTTTCCAGCCTATTTTGCCAAAAACTGGTGCCAATTTCTATTACATTTCTTATCTGTTGCCTTATCCAATAAAATGCTTAATAAAGGATTGTTGAATTGATGCTATAAACGAGGAGGGCAAAACCAGATCATCACCAGTGCTTTATGGTGCTACATGTGATTCTTAATTAATAGTTGACTTCCAATCCCACTGATGTCCCGACCATTGAGGACCTGAAAGTGCTCTCCAAGGTAGTTAGCAATGGAAGAGGGAGGAGCTTGAGCCAGAAGTCAGGAAATGTGATTTTTTTTTTAACCCTTCTGTTTTAGAAGCAATACTAGATATCAGTTCAAGGCACAAGAGCAGGAAGGGCTAAACAATTGGGGGTGAAATGACTCACCCAGGTCACCCATCTAGGAAGTGTCTGAGGTCAGATTTCTTTTTTTTAAACCCTTACCTTCTTTCTTAGAATCAATACTGTATATTGGTTCCAGTGCAGAATATTAGTAAGGGCAAGGCAATGGGGGTTAAGTGAAGGCTCTGAGGCCAGATTTAAACCCAAGATCACCTGGCTCCTGGCCTGACTTTATATCTATGGAGACACTTAAGCTGCCTGTATGAGTTACTTCCTACAAAGTCTTGGTTAATAAATCTATAAGATTGTCTTTATTTCTTTGTGGCATTTTCTCAGTTTCATAATGCTCATTCCCCCTTGGTGAGCAGTAGCTCTCCCTAGAAACTCCACACTGGTAGAGTCACATTTGAAGCCATAGGTTTGACTCTGACTTCTTCTTGTGAACCTCAGCAGGGAATCAGCAGCCTCCATGTAGCTGTTAATAATCTGCCTTGGATCTGCTACTACTTGTGGGCTTCCTTATTGCTCCCCAGACTATGCACAGAATGATGCTTCTTCTTCAGAAAGCCAAGATCCATTCCCTTCATGCCTTCATGCCTTCGCTTTTCAGAGTTTCTTCTTTTGGTTCTCCTCTCGATCAGGTTTTTGTACTTATCAATCACTTTATGTAGGTTTTATTTCCTCCATTCCCTCCCTTTTCTTAATTTTCCTGGCTTTGTTCTGGGGTTATGTCTTCCATCCTCTCAAAGAACTCTTCCATCTCCCAGCAACCACAAAGCATCCTTTAATGCCTTTCTTGTCTTATCCATTCAAGGAGACCTGTCACAGCCTAAGAGAAACCAGGCCCAGCCAGGGGCTGGCTGGGCCCATGAGCTTCACGAGAGGCTACCTGAGCCACTTAGTAAGCAGAGAACTATCCTAGGCAGGGGCTGGAGCCCTGCCAGTCCACAAAGCACCTGCTTTGCCCTGTGGGAAGCGAGGTGTGAAGAGACAAAGCAAAATCCAAAAATGAACATGTCTTGGAACAGGGAACAGAAAAGAGATCATGATTCTAAGTCCATGAACCTCAGGATCAGATCCCGAACTACAGCTCTGAAAGCACAGGCTAGTTCCAGCACCAACAGGTTCAGGATGTGGGCTGATCCAAACTGAACATGTTCTAGCAGACATAGAAGCCTTGTAATGGCACCCCCCTTCCCTTACTGACCACTTATCCTCAATGCTTGGCAGGGATTTAGCAAAATCAGATCACAATTAGTGTCCATGTGCTTGGTGAACACTGCCTGCAGGAAAATAAATATTGATGCAATTAGAGGTAGAGGCACTGTATCACCTAGTCCGATGCCCTCACCTTGCAGATGAAGATGACGAGGCTCAGAAAGGTTAAATGGGAGGTTCTGAGTAAACATGGCAGCAGTCTAGATGCAGGACACTTCCTTTCCTCAGCATCTACTGATATAGACTACCTTAAAAGACAAAAATATCCAAATTCATTTGAATGAAGGAACTCTACAGTAGTGCTCAGCATTGAAGGTACGTGGGATTTGGGCACTGGGGGTGAAAAAGCTCCCACAAAAATGTGAGCTGATCCCCCACCCCACCTACAGAGCCAGAGTCAGAGTCAGCACATGCCAGAATCAGTGAGTGAGCAAGGGGCACCTCTAGAGCGAGTGAGGGGCACATCTAGTTCCTTGGCAGCTGACTAAGACAACCAAAGACCTACCCCTGAGAGCAGCTAAACCTGAAACCCCATCAGACTGAAAAGCACAGACCATGGGCGCTCATGGGAAGATAGCACAGAGAAGGGCAGCAAACAGCAGAAGCTGCAGAGATTGGAGAGCTTGCCTCAGGCAAAATCCTTGCTCCTTAATGCCATACATAGAGAGTCTGCCCATCTCACTCAGATTTCTGACTAAAAAAGGGAAGGAAAAACCTCCACAGTGATGGCAAATAGTGCCCAGGAACAACAACTTCCCTCCAGCAAGAAAAACAAGAAGAAGGGACTGACCCTGGAAATTTTTTACAGAGGAAAAAACAGGCTACAGAGGAAATTCAAATAAATGCACCAAAACCTTCCAAAAAATGGAAATTGTCCACAAGCTCTTGAAGAATTTAAATTGGAGCTTATTAAAAAGATGGAAGCCTTCTGGCAAGAAAAGTGGGAAAGAGTTCAAAGAGAAAATAACAGTTTAAAGGACAAGAACTCCCAATTGGAGAAACAGATGGAAGCCATGAAAAGCGGGATAGACCAAACTGAAAAGGAAATTCAAAAGATTATAGCAGAAAATCAAAAGATTAAAGCAGAAAACCAAAAGATTATAACAGAAAGCCAGACCTTAAGGACCAGAAATGGGCACCTGGAAATCAATGATTTTGCAAAACAGTAAGAATTAATAAAGCACAGTCAAAAGACTGACAAAATAGAAGAAAAACAAAATATCTCACTGAAAAGATGATGGATCAGGAAAACAGAGCACAAAGAGACAATTTGAGAATCATTGGTCTACCTGAAAACCCAGAAATAAACTAAAATCTTGACATCATACTACAAGAAATTATCCAAGAAAACTGCCCTGATGTTCTTGAACAAGGGGGCAAAATAGACATTGAAAGAGTTCATAGAACACCCTCTACACTAAATCCTCAAAAGACAACTCCCAGGAATGTAATTGCCAAATTCAAAAACCTTCCAAGCTAATGAGAAAATTTTACAAGAAGCCAAATAGAGACAATGCAGATATCAAGGAGCACCAATCAGGATTACACAATATCTGGCAGCTTCCACATTAAAGGACCGAAAGGCTTGGAATATGATATTCAAAAAGGCAAGAAAATTGGGTCTTCAACCAAGGATCACCTACCCATCAAAACTAACTATATACTTCCAGGGGAAAGTATGGGCATTTAACAAAATGAAGATTTTCAAGTATTTCTAAAGAAAAGACCAGAACTAAGTGGAAAGTTCAATATCCAAAAACAAAAATCAAGAGAAATATGAAAAGGTAAATAAGAAAGAGAGGGGAAAGGGAAAAAAATTTTTTTAATTTAAAATTTCTTCTTTAAGGTCTTCAATAATATTAAATTGTTTACATTAACATATGGGAAAATATTATTTGTAACTCGCAAAAATTATATTCACTATTATAGTAATTAGAAGAATCATTCATAGGAAGAGATTGGGGTATTAAGTGGTATAAGATCATACGCAAAAAAAAAAAAGAAAAAGGGAGGGGGGAATAGAAGATGCCACCAAAAGAAACTTAAAGAAATAAGATAACTAGGATAATCTATATCATACAAAGAGGCACATGGGAAGTGGATGGGAAGAATACTTTTATAAGAAGGAGAGGAAGAGAGTGCTAATTGGTAATACTTAAACCTTACTCTCAGTGAAATCAATTCTGAGATGGAAGAGCATGTAGATCCATTGGGGTATTGAATTATATCTTACCCTACAGAGAAAGTGAGAAGGGAAAACTAAGGGGGGAAGTACAAAAAGGGAGGGAAAGAGAAGGGGGAGGGAACGTAACAGACCCTAAAAAATAAGAAGGGAACAAAAAGGGAGGGGCCAGAAAGGGAAGCATATCAAGGGAGGGGATTAGGGGGATTGATTAAAAGTAAACCACTGGTTTAAAAGGTTATAGAAAAAAAAGGATAGAACTAGTAGAGGATATCAAAATGCTGGGGAATACACAAGTGACAATCATAACTTTGAAAGTGAATGGGATGAACTCACCCATAAAATAAAAGCAAATAGGAGAGTGGATTAGCATATAAAATCATACCATATGTCGTCTAGAAGAAACACACCTGAAGCGGGTAGACACTCAAAAGGTTAGAATTAAAGATTGGAGCAAAACCTATTGGGCCTCAACTGATAGAAAAAAGGGAGGAGGTGCAATCATGATATCTGACAAAGCCAAAGTAAAATTAGATCTGGTTAAAAGGGATAGGGAAGGTAAATATATCCTGATAAAAGGGAGTATAGACAATGGGGAAATATCAGTAATCAACATGTATGCACCAAATGTTATAGCATCCAAATTTCTAAAGGAGAAACCAGTGCAGCTCAAGGATAAAATAGATAGTAAAACTATACTAGTAGAAGACCTGAACCTACCACTATCAAATTTAGATAAATCAAATCAAAAAATAAATAAGAAAGAGGTAAAAGATGTGAATGAAATCTTAGAAAAATTAGAGATAATAGATATATGGAGAAAAATAAATAGAGACAAAAAGGAATACACCTTCTTTTCAGTAGCACATTGTACATTCACAAAGATTGACCATGTACTAGGTCATAAAAAACATGGCAAACAAATGCAGAAAAACAGAAATAATAAATGCAACCTTTTCAGATCAATGCAATAAAGATAATAATCAGTAAGGGTACTTAGAGAGCAAAATCAAAAATTAATAGAAAATTAAATAATATGACTCTCCAAAATCAGTTAGAGAACAAATCATAGAAACAATAACTTCACTGAAGAAAATGACAATGATGAGAAATCCTTTCAAAATCTATGGGATGCAGCAAAAGCAGTACTCAGGGGAAATTTTATATCTTTGAGTTCATATATTAACAAATTAGTGAGGGCAGAGGTCAACGAATTGGACATGCAAATCAAAAAACTTGAAAGCAAACAAATTGAAAAACCCAGAAGAAAACTAAATTAGAGATCTTAAAAATTAAGGGAGAAGTTAATAAAATTGAAAGTGAAAGAACTATTGAACTAATAAGACTAGTAGCTGGTATTTTGAAAAAAAAACAAACAAAATAGACAACGTACTGGTCAATCTAATAAAAAAAGGAAAGAAGAAAATCAAATTAACAGTATCATAGATGAAAAGGGAGACCTCACCTCCAATGAAGAGGAAATTAAGGCAATCATTAAAAGCTACTTTGCCCAATTATATGGCAATAAATATGCCAATCTAGGTGATATGGATGAATATTTACAAAAAATATAAATTGCCTAGATTAACAGAAGAAGAAATAGAATTCTTAAATAATCCCATTTCAGAAAAAGAAATTGAACAAGCCATCAAAGAACTCCCTAAGAAAATATCCCCAGGGCCTGATGGATTCAGAAGTGAAATCTATCAGACATTCAAACAACAGCTAATCCCAATACTATACAAACTATTTGACATAATAAGCAAAGAGAGAGTTCTACCAAATTCATTTTATGACACAAATATGATACTGATTCCAAAGCCAGGCAGGTCAAAAACAGAGAAAGAAAACTATAGATCAATCTCCTTAATGAACATAGATGCAAAAATCTTAAACAGGATACTAGCAAAAAGACTTCAGCAAGTCATCACAGTGGTTATTCACTGTGATCAGGCAGGATTTATACCAGGAATGCAAGGATGGTTCAACATTAGGAAAACCATCCACATAATTGACCATATCAACAAACAAACCATACACTATTATCTTAATAGATGAAGAAAAAGCCTTTGACAAAATACAATACTCATTCCTATTGAAAACACTGAAAAGTATAGAAATAGAAGGGACTTTTCTAAGAATAATAAACAGTATATATCTGAAACCATCAGCAAACATCATCTGCAATTGGGATAAACTAAAAGCCTTCCCAATAAGATCAGGAGTGAAACAAGAATGCCCATTATCACCGCTATTGTTTAACACTGTACTTGAAACACTAGCAGTAGCAATTAGAAAAGAAAAACAAATTGAAGGTATTAAAATAGGCAATGAGGAGACCAAGCTATCACTCTTTGCGGATGATATGATGGTCTACTTAAGGAATCCTAGAGAATCAACTAAAAAGCTAGTGGAAATAATCAACAACTTTAGCAAAGTTGCAGGATACAAAATAAACCCATATAAGCCATCAGCATTTCTATTTATCTCCAACACATCTCAGCAGCAAGAATTAGAAAGAGAAATTCCATTTAAAATCACTCTGGACAATATAAAATACTTAGGAATCTATCTGCCAAGACAAACAGGAACTATATGAACATAACTGCAAAACACTTTCCACACAATTAAAACTAGATCTAAACAATTGGAAAAACATTAACTGCTCATGGGTAGGATGAGCTAACATAATAAAAATGACCATCCTACCCAAACTTATTTACTTATTTAGTGCCATACCCATCAAACTACCAAAAAACTTTTTTACTGAATTAGAAAAACCATAACAAAGTTCATTTGGTGGAACAAAAGATCAAGGATATCCAGGCAAATAATGAAAAAAAAAATGCGAAGGAAGGTGGCTTTGCAGTACCAGATCTCAAACTATACTATAAAGCAGTGGTCATCGAAACAATATGGTACTGGCTAAGAGACAGAAAGGAAGATCAGTGTAATGGACTTGGGCTAAGTGACCTCAGTAAGACTGTCTATGATAAAATGAAAGATTCCAGATTTGGGGACAAAAATCCACTATTTCATAAAAAATGCTGGGAAAATTGGAAGACAGTGTGGGAGAGATTAGGTTTGGATCAACATCCCACAACATACACCAAGATAAACTCAGAATGGGTGAATGACTTGAACATAAAGAAGGAAACTATAAGTAAATTAGGTGAACACAGAATAGTATACCTGTCTGATCTTTGGGAAGGAAAGATTTTAAGACTAAGCAAAAGCTGGAAAAAATAAAAAAATATAAAATAAATAATTTTGATGACATCAAATTAAAAAGTTTTTGTACAAACAAAACCAATGTAACCAAAATTAGAAGGGAAGCAACAAATTGCAAAACAATCTTCATAACAAAAACCTCTGACAAAGTTTAATTACTCAAATTTACAAAGCTAAATTAACTATGCAAAAAATCAAGCTATTCTCCAATTGATAAATGGGTGGGCAAGGGACATTAATAGGCAATTTTCAGTCAAAGAAATCAATACTATTAATAAGCACATAAAAAAGTGTTCTAAATCTCTGATAATCAGAGAGATGCAAATCAAAACAACTCTAAGGTATCACCTCACACCTAGCAGATTGGCTAACATGACAGCAACAGAAAGTAATGAATGCTGGAGGGGATGTGACAAAGTGGGGTCACTGATTCATTGCTGGTGGAGTTGTGAATTGATCCAACCATTCTGGAGGGCAATTTGGAACTATGCCCAAAGGGCATTAAAAGACTGTCTGCCCTTTGATCCAGCCATAGAACTGCTGGGTTTGTACACCAAAGAGATAATAAGGAAATAGACTTGTACAAGAATATTCATAGCTGCACTCTTTGTGGTGGCCAAAAAATTGGAAAATGAGGGGATGCCCTTCAGTTGGGGAATGGATGAACAAATTGTGGTGTATGTTGGTGATGGAATACAATTGTGCCCAAGAATAATTAACTGGAGGAATTCCATGTGAATTGGAACATCCAGGAATTGATGCAGAGTGAAAGGAGCAGACCCAGGAGAACATTATACACAAAGACGGATACACTATAGTACAATTGAATGTAATGGACTTCTCTACTAGTAGAAATGCAATGATCCAGAACTATTTGGAGGGACTTATGAGAAAGAACACTATCCACATTCAGAGGAACAACTGTGGGAAAAGAAACATAGAAGAAATACAACTGCTGGATAACATGGGTCGATGGGGATATAATTGGGGATGTAGACTCTAAATGATCACCTTAGTGCAAATATTAATAATATGGAAATAGGTCTTGATCCATGACACATGTTAAACTTGGGAACTGCGCATCAGATACAGGAGAAGGGTGGGTGGAGGGGAAGGAAATAACATGAGTCTTGTAACCAAGGAATAATGTTCTAAAAAATCTAATTAAACAAAATTTTCAAAAATGAAAAAATTAAATTAAATTAACAATTTTGATGTTCAGATGCTTTGCAGACCTCATTTCTTCAGACCATGACTTTGTCAGTCAGTCAGTGTATGATGGCCTCTGACAGGCAACCAGATTTCCCTTGCCTCCTCTTGCACAAATAGCAATATATCTCCAAATGTTCTAAAACACAATGAAAGACTGATGAAGCTACCACTGAAGGGCTCCAGAATAGGCAATATGGCAGGACTGACTGCTGGGAATTCAATAACACAGTCTTGGGTAGAATCTTATCTTCCTCAAAAGCATCTTCATTTCAAGTTTGTACAAAGCACAGACTGCAATTAGAGCAAGGGTACCATCTGGGTGGACTCCCATATCAGTCACCTCCTGCTTTTAGAAATTAGTTCCTTCCACATCCAGAGAAAGAACTGTGGGAATAGAAACACTGAAGAAAAACAACTGCTTGATCACAAGTGTCAATGGGGATAGGATTGGGGATGTAAACTCTAAACAATCACCGTGGTGCAATTATCAATAATATGGAAATAGGTTTTGATCAATGATACATGTAAAACCCAGCGGAACTGCTCGTTGGCTATGGGAAGGGGGTGGGAGGAGGGAGAAAAAAGAACATGAATCATGTTACCATGGAAACGTATTCTAAATCAATTAATTAAATTAAAAAAAAAAGAAACTAGCTCCTTGTTTGAAAATAAACCCCTGAGGGACAGGTGCTGTGGCAGCCTTTAAGAGTGTTGGGCAACTAATTGTTGATTAGAAGAGTGACTGAATGAAGGAGAAATGAGTGAGTGTATGTAGAGAGAAGGAAAAGTCAATCTAGAATGATTTTCAATTTACACTAGAATGAACTAGAAGAAAGACTACTATTGGTGGCTTGGTTAGTGTCCTTTGTCTTCCAAGAGAACCAAAATGACATCATTGGGTGATGGATGCCTTTTGAACCACATAAATTAGATTCAAGTGAGGCTGATTTGGATTAGGTTGTTGGCTTCACTCTCTTCCACAGTCATCAAAGTCCAGTGGCAAGGCAAAAGTCAAGAAGATTGACAATGGCTTGGGATATAGTAGCTGTCCCTGGTGTCTTTGATGTCTAACCAAGCTCTACGTACTCATCATCACTTGCTTCCTCTGCCTTCTTGGCCATTGGAACAAATTATTCTCATCCTTCTCTTTCTCAAGGAGAAGTCTTCACATTCTTGGGGCAGACACTTTACTAACTCATCAATGGGTCTGAGGCCTTTCAGTTACCCTCAACTTATAAAGACCACTATATTGATAATTAGAAAGGAATTGAGTTCAAATCTAGCTTTTTATATTATTAACTATGGGACTATGGACAAGTCACTCAGTTCAATTTAATTCAGGTCATTTCAGCAAGCACATGATAAGTGCCAACTACTGCCCCATTATGCTAAGAAAAGGAAAAAGGCAAAATAATTAAACAGTCCTCACCATCAAGGGGTTTATATCCTACTCACTGTAAATTCTCTGAGTCTAAGTTCAATGGGGATATTACTAATAGGAGTAATGTTGTGTTGTGAAGATTAAATAAGACATGAAAAATTTGTTAAAACTTCTGTTGTTATTCAGTCATATCCAATTCTTTTTGGTGACCCCATTTGGGGTTTTCTTAGGAAAGATACTAGAGTAGTTTGCCACTTCCTTCCCTAGCTCATTTTACAGATCAGGAAACTGAGGCAAACAAGGTGAAGTGACTTGCCCAAGGTCACACAGCTAATAAGTGTCCGAGACCAGATTTGAATTCAGAAAGATGAATCATCCTGACTCCAGCACTAGCACTCTCTCAACTGTGCTACCCAACTTCTTTTGAGACTAAAAAATAATTTTGTTTAATGTATTACTATTTTACCTATCCTACTCTACACCATGCTGATGAAGGTCCTCATTATCTCCACTCAATTATTTGGCTCTGGTTATATATTTCCTCCCAATAACACCCAGATTACTCCACAATTATGGTTAAGAAGGTAATGAGTTTCCCAAAGACTTCCACCTTTCTGAGGAATTTACTTCAGTGGAAAATGCCACCATGGCAGAAAATAATAAGGCCGAAAATAGTACCAAGACTGTGGTCAGGGAGGCAATTGTAATTGAAGGAATAGAAGCCGAAACTGGTGACATTATTCCTAAATACCCCAAGAGTCAGCTCAAACCCCATCATCAGCAAGATGCCTTTTCTGGCCTCCCACTTACCCACTCAGGCCTTTCCTTGGAGATTCAGTAACCTGCTCTCCGAATTGCATCTACCTTATGGCACGTGCATTTGGGCTCCCCATTAGAAGATGAGCTCCTCGAAAGCAGGGATTACATTCTGCTTTTCTCTGTATCACCAGCATTTAGTCCAGTGGCTGGAGCATCAAAACAGCTTAATCAATGGAAACTGCTCAGTCCACTCTTGTTGACTCCAGAGACTGACCCAGTGATATCCCTGAAACAGGGAGTTCCCAGAAAAGGACATTCTCTCTGCAACTTACAACACTGATTAGAGCACTGAAGAAGTCAGGGATTGGAGCTGTTAGGTTGTATGGTGGCTAGCAGGCCAGGTCTTCTTGAGTTCAAATCCAGCCTTGTACACTTACTAGTTATAAGACCCTAGGCAAGTCACTTCATCTCATTTGTCTCAGTTTTCTCATCTGTGAAATGAGCTGGAGAAAGAAATGATAAACCACTCCAGTCAATTTAAAATTTTTAATTTTAAATTTAAAAAAGTAGAATGAGGTATATATTAGTTGGCATCTCACTAATAACATAAAGAAGGACTTGAACCCAGGTCTTCCAGGCTTTCAAGAATAGATCTCTATTCTTTATACCATGATGTCTTCTCTCTTCAATCACTCTCAATCTTCTGTCTCTCTCCATGTATATATACATATATATATGTGTTATATTATATTATATATGTATATATACACACAAACTAAAAACACATCTATAGTAATATATAATATAAAAATATAATATAATAAATATGTTATAAACAAATACATTTATATTATGTGCCTGTAACGTAGGCTTATCTAAGCATACCCAGTTTGCTTAAACTTGGACAATTCTGGGTCCCTTACCATGAGTGGGGTGTATTCTCCTTTGATTGATCCCTGCATCTTGAAAATTGGTGAGACCAAGTCCAGTGACTCGTTTTCCCACCTCTCTTTCAGGCATGCTACCCCGCTGCATCTAGAAGATGAAAACCCCATTTTACCCACAGCATGGCCATGAACTGAGTTGGTGAGGGGGGACTGCTCACTTTCATTTATCTCAGCTCTAATGGGTCTAATGAGGGTGTTTGTTTCTATTTTCTGTTTTTGTCCTCATCGGTTTCA
Source organism: Monodelphis domestica (assembly GCF_027887165.1). NCBI lineage: Eukaryota > Metazoa > Chordata > Mammalia > Didelphimorphia > Didelphidae > Monodelphis > Monodelphis domestica. Next base: position 54,717,375 of record NC_077231.1, on the reverse strand, counting down.
GATTCCAGAGGTAATGCCCCTGGGATTGAGCCAGGATGACCTTGGAATCAGGATTGAGGGGGAATGGTAGAGCTAGCCCATCCAGCAGGGAAAAGCCAAGACTTGAGCCCAAGGTGGGTTTTGGACATGGAAGTAGGGCTGGGTCCTGTAGGAACTGGGATAAGCAGTGAACTTCACACCTTTTCCCTATCCAGAGTCTAAGGTGATGATGAAGAAGGAGGATTATGCCTCCAATATGTTGGGAAAATAAGTTTGTATATTTGTGTATTTGTGATTATAGCTTCTGAAATAAATAGTTTTGTGTAAAATTGAATCTGATTGTTAGTGACCAAATGGAATTAGGGTACAGGGAGGCACTCCTTCTAATTGGGGGAGCCCCACTGGTGGAGCAGGAGCCATTGGAGAGAACTTAGTGCCCTTAAGGGTACCAGAGAACCTCAGGGGAAAGGTAGAAATCTAACCTACCTGGCCTTCCAGGCAGTATGGATCGTAGCCTTTCACATAGGTGTGTGTACATATATGCACATAGGTTACATATATATATGCATATATAACACATGCACATAAAATGCTATGTTATTATTATTATTATTGCTTTGTGCCACTGTGGGAATAGCAGCTGCATAGAGAGATAGATCTTGCCTTTTAGAATTCAGTACCGAGCTAGGAAAAACAGAATCCTGGTAGATGGAGAGCTGGAAGGGACCTCAGGACTCATCTTTTCTAATCCCCTCCTTTTCTTCTGTTTTAGTATCAATTCTAAGACAGAAGAGAAGCAAGAGCTAGGCAATGAGGGATAAGTCATTTCCCCAGGGTCTCATAGCTAGGAAATGTCTGAGGTCCTATTTGAACTCAGGTCCCCCCACTCACAACTCCAGCCTGGAGCACATCCACTGTGCTACCTAGCTGCCCTCACCCCTCTCCTTTTTCAGATGAGAAAACAGAAGCCCAGAAGATTAAATAACTTGCACTCAATTAGTCTGCTTCAGAGTTGGGATTTGAACTCAGGTTTATAGTTCTCGAGTCTTTCCTCTTTCTACTCTACGGTTTTGATGAGAATATTCTTCAATCCAAGCAATGAAGGTCCCCACTGAGAACACAGCTTCTGAGTGGGGGTTCCTCTGCCCTCTTTTTCTTTGAAGGGGTTGCTCCGAGTGCCGCTCTTGCTTCTGTGATCCATGCAGCCTTCAAAGAAAAGGTCTTGTTATCCTAGCCAGAAGGAGCCATGTGTTTCAGGGTCCAAACAACGAGCAGGATTTTTCAGGGCACGGCGTTTCGGTTGTATCTTTCTTCTGACTGAGAACATGAAAGAAAAAGAAAAGCTAATTCAGGAGAAATAGGGGGTGAGAAACAAGATTGGCTTGTGGTTTTGATTTTATAGTAACAGAAGACTTTCAAACTATGAGTCACTTCCAAAAGCTGAATTTCCCAGCAAGCTCAGCAATCCCAAGACATTCTGCTCCATCACCCAGCTCTCATATGGTAGCCATTAGTGGCAGACCATCCCAGACCCAGTGGTTCAGTACAAGGCACTTTGTAGACATTACTGTGCTCTATAATGGCGAGTTATCATTTTAAATGCTCACAAATTTGTCCAATAGGAGAGCCAGGGCAGATGAGAGTCTGCCTGACTAACTCAGGTATGAAGAGAACAAGAAACTGGCCATATTTCAGAGCCATGTGGCCAGACCCAAGGGAGAGGCACACTAAGGTGACTCAGATTCCTATCTGGAGAGCACAGGGAATCCTTGGGAATTCACAGGCAGGGGACAAAGCATGTGAAAGTTAACTGGAGGAGAGGTTGATTAATTAGGACATAAAAGGAAAGAATTACAAAATGCCTAGGAAGAAAAAATGTGAGGGCTGTGATCCAGCTAGTAAATGGGACTCATGATGGGCAAGAAGGACGAGGGGAAGGTAGAAGAGAGGAGGTGAGAAAGGAAGGAAAGGAACTGTCTGATGGGTGCTAGATACAACAAGAAATATCTGGGAAGGCTGGGTTGTCAGGAGAGAAAGGAATTTAAAAGCTGGGGCAGTCCTGATAACTAGTCACTGAAATGGTTTGTTGAATGACATCCAAGGGCCATCAGCCTCCAAATATGTGGGCCTTTGGTCTCAGCAATATGGGTGAAAAACCAGGATAAAATGATAATCAATAGGACTGGACCCATTACAAAGTGCAGCATTTTTCTTCCTGCCCTCTTCCCTCCTTTTCCCATCAGCCTCCCTGAACACTCTGGAGAGTTTGGGTTTTTTATGAGCCCTCAAGTGCTCTGTTGGCTGATTTATTTCTCAGATAAAGTCTATCTTAACTCCTTCACTCGTTTGACTTTTGTTTTGTCATTTTGAGGCACTCTGACTCGATTGGTAGAGAGGAGAAGAAGGACTCTGCTACCACTCTGGAGCCATCTTGGCCAGGAAGTCTGGGACATAGACTTTTAAATAAAAGTGGCCTGAGAGGACTGAGAGGTTAAATGGTTAGCTCAGAATCCCACTGCCAGTCTCAGAGGTAGGACTTGCCTGGTTCTTCCTGGCTCTGTGGTCAGCTAGTTAGTTATACACCTTTCTTGATGTGCCTTTTTAATATGCCACTCTTAATGTGATCTGATTGCATTAATTTTTGAGGACTGTGGTATTAAACCATTGACTTGCAATGAACTTGAAGTCCTAAAACGAAAATTCTGATGAGATTAAAATTGATCCTTTATTTGTTGATCCTATTTACAATAAATTGATTTTGCCCTATAACTGCTTAAGCCCTAGTTCTGGAGTCATTGGTTCAGAATTTAGCTGGTTTATAATGGGTTAAAATTTTAGATCCAGCTTTCCTGCTAGTCATTTTTCTAAGTTTGCCTTAAGGAATTAGCTGACCTTGGGGGATGCATGTGACCATAAGAGAGTCAGATCCAGTATCTTTACATTACCAAGCTGTCCTTCAAGGACTTCTGTTTTGCTCTCCAAAATATTGCAGGAGGACTCAAATGATGAACACTTTTTAGTCACAGAGAAGGATGGAGTTATTGATAACCCTTCATTACCAAACTTCCATCCAGGCATATTGTTCCCCATCCTTCAGTTATAGAACTAGTCATGTCCTCAATCTCAATCACCTCCCTTGTTCTGTTCTTTGTTCTGTACTCCCCAAAATCCATAAAAGAAAATTGTCTCCCTCATTTGGGACCTTAGTTTGCTGAAGAAGATGAGATCCTATTTATTGATAGAGTGATGCTTTACCAATAAATTGATCATGCTTGAAACTTTGTGCCTCAGTTTACTCTTTTTCAACTGTTTCAATCCCTAAATCTTTTTCAAATAATTTGCGGTTTGACCATACATACCCTTCACTTGTACTTGTGGATTTGTTTTTTTGTGTTTCTTTTTTTAACCTTGGGGATAAGACTTGTAATTTATTCCTATTAAATTTCATTCTATTAGATTCAGTCCAATGTTTTAGCCTTCAGAGATGATCTGAATCCTGATTCTGTTGTCTGAGTCATTGACTCTCCCTCTCAGGTTTATGTCATCTGCCAATATGATGTGCATGTCATTTATGCCTTTATCTCAGTCATCAGTTAAAATGTTAAATAGCCCAAGACTGAGCACAGATCCCTGGAGAACTTCACTGGAAACCTTCTTCCCAGTGGGCATTGACCTACTCATTCTCCAGAAGGATAAGATTAGCTCTGTGGAGCCTGTGACAAGCACAGGAAGAAAGAACTTAATTTAGCATCCTCCTAGGGACTACATAATGAGACAGGGCATTTGTGAAAATCTAACTGATGTGTTTACTTTTGGCCAATTATTTTATAAAAAGCTCTAATTCCATGAAGCTGCCCAAAGATGGGCACATCATTCATTTTGAAACAAAGAGACTTCCATGAAGCACGATGGTTGAAACAGTAATATTAATCACATTTAAGGATGGTAATATGAAACCTGGATGGAGGAATTGGGCAAAATGAGATTGGGGAGAGGCAGTAAGAATCATGTTCCTAGGATTTTCTATGGGACTGCTCAGAGCAATGTCAGTGGAATATACAACATTTAAATTCCCTTTCTCTTGGCTTTATGTGATGCTGATTAGTAATTTTCAATCTCTGTGGTTTTACTGTTAACGTGTAAACAGCTGGAAACTATCTGTGGGCAATCAGGACTCCCCCATGATCCACTCTCTTTGAAAGCACAGATGATAGTAAACAAATTCTCCTATTGCTTGATACTATACAAACATGCCTGGGTATTTGTGCAAATAACCCAGTAATGTATTCATAAGGAAATTTTCTATTAAGAATGGAAGCTAGAGAGTGGAAATTCCCATTCTGATCTGAAACCTTGGCAACACATCTGTGTCTGATATCAGAAGCCTGGGGATTCCAAAGAATCACCAGCTCCAAATAGTAAGAGACCTTAGAAGTATCTAGTCCAGCTTCACTTCAAGGGGAAGAAATATTCTCTATAGAATGGGGTCTGTTTAAATACCTCCAGTAGAGGGGAGCTCACTACTTTTTGGAGTCCTCTCTTTCACTTTGTAATTTCTTCACATTGTTTCTAAGTTGTTCTACTGCCTTCTCCATGCAATAAGTGCAGGAACAAAATGATCTCTAAAGTTAGTTCCAGTTTTATGATTTTATGATTCTCTGATCCTATGCCTCTTCTATAAGAGATGTCTTTAAATTTGAAAATAGCTCTCATCTGTCCCCTTTTTCTGCTAGAGAAGAAGTACTGGATTCAGAGTCAAAGGACAAGTATACAAAGTCTGTCTTGGGTGCTGGTTGTCTGAGTCTGAGCTCCCACTAATGTAAAATTATGAAACTTGAACAAGATAACTTTAAAAGTTATTTTTGACAGTTTTTAAATGCCTGCGTCTGGATTTGAACTCAGGACTCCCTGACTCTAGACCCAATGTTCTATCCAATGAACCCCCTAGTTGTCTCCAGACTTTATTCAGACTAATTAGTAACAATACTTGTTACTAATGAGCAAGAATATATCCTTCCCAATTACTAGTTATTTGAACTGCTGAGATTCTCTGAATTTAATCTCTAGGAGGTTTCTTCATTCATTCATTTATTCATTTGTAACACCGAGTGGTTGTGGGTGCCTGAATAGAGGGTAAAATTTTTTGGTAGACAGTAATAACTCATTACTACTCCCTCTTTCCTAGTCACTTTTCCTCTGAAGATTTAATCTGATACATCCTTTTACAAAAATTAGTTAATTGTTTTCAGCCTGAAGGCAAATTAATGACCCCTCTCATCTTACATGGTCCTGTCCTTGACTGATTTGGGGAATTTATATTAAGCTCTAGTTAGTAACATGACACCATTAGCTCAGATCTCTCAAATGAGAAAATTTCTAACATTTAGGAAGAGGTTTGGTTCTCTGCCCTTATTTAAATTTATGTTTATCTGTTGCTAATCTCTGTTCTCTTTATGGTTGAACTATTTCAAGTTGCCCTAAGGGATTGAGTAAAGAACCAAGCCATGCTACAATATTTGTTCATGAAGAGGTACAGGAAAGGAAAGCTAAAGGAAGAGGAGATCTTTTCTGGGGATTCCCACAGTCTTTGAAGAGGAGGTTCAACTGGTAGCTCCAACCTGAAGCTTCTGTTCAGAGATGTTTGCAGTGTCCATCCTCAGTCTCTTTCCTTTCTGCTATGGCTCAGCCTACTTTTTCTTTCTCATTTTACATACTACCCCTGTGCCCTCTCTTCTCCTTTTGTCTGTCTCTGTCTGCTGCTGTCTCTATCTCTGTCTCTATCTCCCCACCTCTTCCCTTCTTCCAAGTCTCTCTTATCCCATTGGAACTTCTGGGTATAACTCAATTTATTGTGACAAAGTAAAAAAATGAAAAAGATCAAAAGTCCCTGATCTCAAGGAACTTCTATTCTTTTGGAGGCAAATAGCATGTACATGGATATATACAAATATAACAGTGATTTCCTTGGTGTAAGAGAGAGGACTATGCAAGAAGAAGAAATGGCAAATGAGAGAAATTAGGTCCAGCAAAGCAAGAAGCAGGCCACATGGGAGAAGGGCAGATAGGAAGTGACCCAGAATTCCAGGGAAAGAACAGAGGCTGAGAAGAACTTAGAAACTGCCACTTCGACTGGATTCTTTCAGCTGGGAGCCTGATAGGAGGATCTCAAAAAAAAGGCTGGAGGTTCCCCTTTGGACACCAACAGCTTCCTAGTGATCCCTGGAAGTCTTCTGCTCAACTCAACACAGTAGATTGGACTTTGAAAAAAGCCATCTAGAAAGGAAATTCTCCCTAAGGATTTTCTCCACCTCTCTCTCCCCAATTGTCCTGAGCTCTAGCAGTTACTAGATTAGCTTAAGAATAGGGACAACCCCAGAAGACAAGGTAGGCATCCAAGAAGACAAGCATACAGAGAGCGACAGAGAAGTCAAGAAGGCCAAGGGCTTAAGATATCACTAGGGGTGAAATTGCGTATCGGCTACAGAAAGGGGGGGGGGAATAATATGATTCTTGTAATCAAGGAATAATGTTCTAAATTGACTAAATAAATTTAAAAATATGTACAAAAAATAATATAGAAATAGGCATAAGCGATCACATTTGTATAACCCAGTGGAAGTGCTTATTGGATCTGGGAGTGGGAAGGAAAGAGAGGTGGGAAAGAAAATGAAATATGTAAACATGGAAAAATATTTTTCAAATTAAAAAATAGCACCCATCTCACAGGATTGTTGTGAAGATCAAATGAGATCCAATATACTGTAAGTTTGTAAAGCTTAAGATGCTATTAAATATTAGCTGTTATTATTATTATTAAAAAAAAAGAATAGGGACAACAAGCAGCTGACCAGAAAAGGGGTCAAGGCTTAGAGCTGGGACCCCAAGATTTGGGGGGGTCAATATGCCAGTTCTTAGGGATTTCTGCCACCCACTTTCCTTATCCAACCCTCTGACTATTTCTTCCCTGAGTGATTCTCTATTAAAGTATTAATATCTAGATCAGATCTGCCTACTTTCTGACACCAAAGAAGGGGGCTGAATATTTGAGGAGAATCACACCTCTCCCCAAGAAGGAGGAATAGCTCAAGACCAGGATTGGGGAGTAGACCCAGATCTCAAAGGGAAAGTGGTAGTTGGGGTACTGGGAGGATCCAGAGGCAGGAAAGTCTATCCTGCCACTCAACAACAGCTAAGACCAAGAAGGGAGGCAGTGGGTCATTTCTCTAAACCCTCCCCTCCAGTCCTTAACCTCTACTTCCCAAACCAAATCTCTGAGGAGACATACTCTGTCCCTCAGGGAAACAAACTGAAGTTGTCTTCACCAAAGGGAAGAGAGGGGAAGATCAACCTCTTCTCCCCTCTCATTCTCTCAGCCCCTTCTCTCCCTCTCATTCAATTCACCAGGGTAGGGGGGAGTAACCTCCCATAAGGGCCCTATATTACATTGGCCTCGAATGCCTAATGGCCAGATCTGTCCCAGGATTCCCTGTTATATAACCTTCACAGCATCAATATAGCATGGTAGCCCCCTCACTTGCATGGTACAACTCTGGTTTCTCAGCCTTCCCTGCTGAACTGGCTACAATATCTGGCCTGGAATCTTGCCTCCAAGATCATATAGTTCCAGGGGTCCAGGGTTCAGGGACTCTTCTGCTAGATCCTAGCACTCAAAAGGACAAATAAAACAGACTGAAGCCCAAGGAGCCATAGGGTCCAAAAAGGGTAGGGGGTGGGGAGAAAGCCCATCTCCACTCCAAACCTAGTTCAATTTGTAGCATCTGTGCTGTGGGGCAACAGAACCTCCACCTCTGGCCATCAAATCAGAAAGCAAGCAAGCTGGAGACAAAGATGACTTTTCCTGCCCTTTGGAAATTCCAACCCATCAAAGCACGAAGTGCTTCAAAGTGTGCCGATGCTCTCTGACATCTCCTTCATCATCTTGGTGACCCTGCTAAGTGCAGAAAAAGGCTAATGAAAATGCTCCAAGCTGGTAAAAGCATTCACCGTGGCCAGAACTCACTGGAACCTTTCTCTAAGGCTGAATAGCTGGCTATTTTAATGGCCCAATGAGAAAGTAACCAGAGTACAGTACAATGCATGTGATTTTGATGAGTGGTATTCTATAGAAAGCATGGGTAAAGATGAATAATTCATGAATGGTGTGGTACATTTATGAGCTATTTACAGCTCAGAGTTCATGGGAGCAGAAAACACCAAACAGCCTTCTCCCTGGTCTGCCATTTGGAGCCATATTAGGAAAACAAAAAGCAGGATACCTGAGGAGGAAGTGCATTGGAATTGTAAGTGTGGTGATGAAGAAGAAACTTTAGTAAATAGATGCTTTAAAATGAAATTCAAGGGTGGCACTAAGATAGCTAGAAATGCCAAATTATAAATTATGGAGGCTGCTGACACAATTTTCTTATGTAAGTCATGTTATTTGTGAATATTGAGCATTTTCTCTCCTAATTAATTCATGTTGATGCGTGATTCATCAGTCTTCCTGCATATTTTCCATTCTCCAATAAGTTCTCAACTTTTAAAAATCAGAATATTGCCATATATTATAACCATATACTTTCTTCTTCCTCCCTCCCTCTTTTCTTCCTTCCCTCTTTTTTTTTTCATTTATCATTAATAAAACAAGAAGGTTAGAGCAGAGGACCTCTGGGTTCCCTTCTAACTCTAAAGTCATAGGATGGTGATAATCTAGTGGGGTGGGGAAGAGAAGGAAAGAAATACACAATACAAACAAAGTAAGTTTTAATTTCAAGACAGATGAACTCTTTTGACTTCTCGAAGGTCATTTCTGACTCAAAAGTTCCAAGATTCCATGATATAAAATGCAAACTAGTTATCGTTATGTCTGAAGTAGGATCTGAACTCAGGTCTTCTTGATTTCAGGTCAAACACTCCACCCACTATACCACTTGGATGGAAGTCTTGTAATGGAATGTTGAATGTTTGGGAGTAGGACTTCCATTGAATGCCAACCTATTTCCAAACACTGGCAGGATGTTCTGGGTGCCTAAAATGTTATCATTTCTAGATATTTCTGACCATTTCATCCTATGGGCAAACCTCACAGTGTCTTATTATTGATAATAATAGCTAGCATTTATGATATTTTAAAGTTTGCAAAGCATTTTATGAATATTATCTTATTTTATCCTATCAACTACCCAAGTAATTAGAGATGATTATTATCCCCATTTTATGGATGAGAACTTAAATGACTTGGACTGAGTCATCCAACTGGTAAGCATCTGAAGCTGTATTTGAATATAGATCCTCCTGATTTATGCCTAAATCACATATTTGTGTGGGATTGTATGATGGGCAGGGATGTAATTTCCTGTTCTTGTTGTTTCTAGTTAACAAGTATTTCTCTTCTCTCTCATACATTTTACCTATTGAAAAATAAAATAAAAGCAAATGTATGTAATCAAAGAAAATAAATTCTCACATTGTCCAGGCCCCTAAATGCATGCCTCATTCAGGATTTCAAGTTGAATCTCTCCGGTAGGTGGTCTATGGTCCTGGAATCAGATTTCCCATTATACTGACAGTATTTGAAGATTGAATTAGATGGCCACTGGGGTGCCTTCCAACTCTGAAATTCTACGATTCTGTAATATGATTAAATGGATGTCAGATAAGTTCTGCAGCCATTCAGTCGTGTCAGACTGGGTTTTTCCACCTTGTTGTCCCTGGTGTCGTGGGTGGTTCTGGCTCCTATAACTCTGGGAAGAGCAATCAATCAGAAATTCAGTGGTGTGTCAGTGTTTCCCTGGAGAAGTTACATGGCCAGTAATTGGGTTCCATATTGCTTACAAGCCAAAATACAGTTTGTATCCCAAAGGTTTCTGAATGGAGATTACATCCTACACGCTCACTTTGGAAATGGATAGATGGCTCAGTGCTTGGAGGCAGGAAGATCTAGATTCAAATCTGACTTCAGACACTTACTAGCTTTGTGACCCTGTGCAAGTCATTTGACCCTGTTTGCCACAGTTTCCTCATTGGTAAATGAGCTGGAGAAGGAAATGGCAAATCACTCCAGTATCTTGACCAAGAAAATGTCAAACATGGCCACGAAGAGTTGGATGTGACTTAAATGACTGGACAACATCTTGTTCTCCATAACAGAAAATCCTTATCAATGGGGAATATTTTCCAGTAGCCATGGTTAAAAAGGTTGCCCTACTGTCATAATGTGCATTCCAGTGGATCTAACCCAACTCCAGGTCATTGAAACAAGTCCAGGGTCTAAGTCTCTGCCATTACAAGTGTTAGGTGGCTTGCTACCAGAGCTTAATTATTTGTTCTTGGTCTGGATCTGATATGTAAGGAAGCTCCAAAGAGGGGGATGATTTTTAGGGAACACCTCTGAAGCTGTCTTAGAATCAATAAATATTAGTCCCTCAAAGGTGGAGTTTGAGCCCAGAGCCTCTAACTCAGAGTCAGAGCTATCCCAACTCTATCATGGCAGCATGCCAGATAGAGAGGATCTAGATTCAAATTCTACCCCTGACACTTAATAGGTTTGTGGCTATGGACATATTTACCCTTGATCAGCCTCTATTTCCTTACATCTGTAAAATGGGGATGACACCTGGAGTATATCACAGAGCTGTGAGTCCCAGATGGGATCATAGGATGCTTTGTAAAAAAAGAAAACAAAAAAAAACTGCTGCTATATAAATATCATATAATCATGAATTGAACTCCAATTTTCAGTCATTTTTCAGTCATACTTGCCTCTTCGTGATCCTCATTTGGGTTTTTTTGTTTTTGTTTTTACAAAGACACTGCAGTAGTTGGCTATTTCCTTCTCCAGTTCATTTTACAGATGAAGAAACTGAGATAAACAGAGTTAAGTGATTGCCCAGAGTCACACTGCTAGTTAAGTGTCTGAGACCAGATTTGAACTCAAGAAGATGAATATTCCTGACCCAGAGTCCAGGACTCTATCCACTGTACCACCTAGCTTCCTGTTGTACTTTAACAATTATTCAATAAACATTTTTAAACACCTGCTGTATGCAAGCAAGGTACTATGTAATAAATAGTTTATTCTCTTAAGGAGCTTATAATATAGTCATCTAAAAGTAGTTTTGTATTAGCTTATCAACCAATCATAAAACAGTTATTACATGCCTGTGATTTTTTCTGCCACTGGAGATACAAATAAGAAATTGAGGCAGACTCTGTCCTCAAGGAACTGATAGTATATTATGTGGAGGGAATGGCACTATCTGCAAAGTCTTGCCTTCCCAAATGCCCAGCAAGATCCCAAAGATCAGGGACTACTTGTATCTGTCTTGCAATAACTAGCAGAGTGTTTGGCACATATAAGGAATTCACTGAATGTCATAAAATGCAGCACCAAGAAAGCTGGATTAACCCCAGGAGAATGAGATCCAGTCCTGGCTCTTCTTTTAGGTAGTCTTTGAGCAAGTCATTTTGCTTCTCTCTGCCTCGGTTTCCTTATTTGTACATTGGATTTGATTATTTATAAGATCTTTCCTAGCCATGATGTCATTGTATCTGTAACCTGGGTCCCAAAGTCCATTGGTATGGGCTTCTCTTCTCATTGGTGGAGGGCAATGCCATGAGCCTGGGTAGGGGCAGGGCAGAGTTGATAGAGGTAGAGAGAGGTGAATCCCAGGTTCTCTGGGTCCCATTGGTTTCTCTGGCATCTGCAATTCCTTTAGGTGCTTCTGGTTTCTAGGTTGGAGAAAGAAGATGGAAGATGTCAAGCCCACCTCAGGTTGCTGAAGGAAAAGACTCTTGGAAGAAGCCAATATGAAAGGATCTGGCAGTCTCCATCAAGTCCCTATCCCCAGCTTGTAACTCAAAAGACTCTGGAGAACTTCCCCTTGCAAGGACTCTCTTGGTGGAGCTGAGATACGTCCACCTCTCCCCAGGGGAAAGCACCTTCACCCTGTATTGTCGGGTATATATATGTTCTCCTATGTATACTTTCTCTGATTTCCATTTTGCTACCAACCTGGATAAATGGGTTTCTTTGCCATTTGCTATAGGTTTGTTCATTGTGAAATTGGTCTTTGGTGGGAAGGGAGTCAAGGCTCGAATATAAAGCTTGGGGTCCTTCTCCCCAAGTAATGATCATTATTCAAAATACACAACAATCCCTTGTTACATGTAGGGGATAGCCCTGATGCACAAAATTCCATTGATTGAAGGAAAAATCTGTTTTTTAAAACTATTTCACTGCAAAGAAATCTTTAGAAATGTGATAGGCAGGAAGACTTGGGTTTGGTCAATGGAGAGAAGTATTTTACCAAACAAAAAGGTGACTGTTTATTCATTCCTCAGTTCTCTTCGCTTCTGAAACGAATTGATTTCCAACTGGTTCCTGCACACAAAATGAAGCCAAATAGTGTCCAACCTGGTGCTAAGGGGCTAGATTTGTAGTCAGAATACTCTGGGGTCAAATATGGACTCTGTTACTCACTATCTTTATATTCCATTCGAATAACTGCTGCCATATTCTTCCTACTCTACATGACCCTATGAATAAAGCCCCTGGGGTTTTTTCTTGGCATAGATAGTAGAATGGTTTGCCATTTCCTTCTCCAATGTGTCTATTTTACAGATAAGGAACTGAGGCAAATAGGAGTTAAATGACTTGCCCAGGGTCACATGGCTAGTAAGTGTTTGATACTGGATTTGAACTCACATCTTCTTGACTCCAGACCTGGTGCTTTATCCATTGCACCACCCTAGAATCTCTGGCAAATCATCCAACTTCCCTGGGCCCCATCTGTCAAAGTGAGAAGGTTGGACTAGATGATATCTAGGGTGCAAGTATGGCGTAGCCTAGGAAGAGCACTGCACAATGATTTTTTTTTTAATTGAAGAGGCCAAGGAATTATTTCAGATCCAAAATGTTTTCAAAATAAGCCATTTGAAAAGTTCAAAACAAGCTATTTCAGAAGCCCTGCTTCCTTGGGCTTGGAGGTCAGTGGATTGTGGAGCTCTAGCTCTGATAGCTGAGATGTTCTATGACCCAGAGTTCCATATGTGTAACTTTTCCAGTGGGACATGGACTTTGTGAACTTTTAGAAGAGCTACGGAGGATCCTGGAGATGATATGACAGATATTCAACTTTTAATTGCACATAGACTCTTCAAGAAAGCATGGAAACTGAGAATGGGAAAAGACATTGGACAAGTCTAGTTTCTCTTATAACCAAAGAATGAATCCTCTCAACAACAACCCTAACAAATGGCCAACTGAGTTCTTTTTAGTTTTTCAGCAACAGGGAGCTCACTACTTCCTAAAGTATCTGATTCTACTTTTTGGGTAATTCTAATTCAACCAGTCAACAATCACTTTGAATCTACTTACTAGGTAGTGCTAGGCTAAGGAAATAAGACCAGACTGAAGCAGAGGAGCTTGTTCTTATGAAGAATTATTATGAGAGGCAAATTAGAGAAGTATAGATTTGGTACATGCAAAAGATATTAAAAAATAAATAGGAGCTAATGTCTAGAGGGAGGCACTAGCAGGTGGGCACATGTGGCACATGGTGGGAATCAGTGGGAGGTGGCATTAGAGATGAATTTTAAGGAATGGGAGTACTTCATATCAAACCAAAGTCCACAGCACTGAAACTTCCACCCATTAATCCTTGTTCTGCCTCTGGGGCCATCCAGATAGGGCGGGCGGCCTCTTTTTCTGAACTTAAATTGACTTTTTGTTTCCATATTTCAGCCCAAGGGTCAGGCCAAGGGAGATTCAATTATATGAGAGCTATGAGTCATGGAATCTCAGAGCTGGAAGGGCTCATACTTGGAACAAGGATATCTCCATCAATAACATAATGAGAACTTACATTTATATATCATTCTAATGCTTGAAATCCTTTCTTTCTTCCTTCCTCCCTCCCTCCCTCCCTCCTTCTCTCACTTTTTCCTTCCTTCCTTCCTTTCTGCCTGCCTTTCTTCTTCCCTTCCTTCCTTCCTTCCTTCCTTCCTTCCTTCCTTCCTTCCTTCCTTCCTTCCTTCCTTTTCTCCTTCCTTCCTTTTGTTTTACTTCTTCCTCCCTTCCCCTCCCTTCTCCCTCTCCTCTCTTCTTTTCTCCTTTCTTTTCCTTGACAGAGATGAAGGATCCAGGGTATAGAATGAGGCACACATTTTTGGATGTGGCCAAAACAGGAATTTCTTTTGCTTGACCATGTTTATATGTTCTTCCCCTTTTTTGAAGGGTATAGGGAAAATAAATGACTGCTAATGGAAAAAAATAAAATTTAATTTAAAACATTTTAAAAACAAAAACAAGACCATAGATATCATTGCCTTAAGAAACTCCTGTGAATCCTAAAAGCATCACAAGTATAGGGGAATCCCTCCTTAGCAAACCACTAGCTAGGAAAGATGCCTACATCCCTTGTTTTCTTCTTAAATAATGTATTGTCCCCTGAAAAAGTCAATGTTAAGTAAAAATTAGATAATGAAATATGATTATATTTCATCCTATTAATCAATTTGTAAAATTTTCTAAGCACCTCTTAAAATAGAAAGTCAGGAATAAGATAAGGATTGAACTAATGATGCCATTGGTAAAAAGAATTTCCAGAGGGGGGGAACTACCAATAGAAATCAGAATCTTTTCTGCAACTTATAGACTTAAGAGTCACAAGAGCAAGAGATGAAATGACTTGCCCAGAGTCATGCCACCAGAATGTTTCAGAGGTGGGACCTGAAATTAAATCTTCCGGGCTCTTAGCAATCCTTTAAAAGGGTCAGGAATTACCCTAAGGTAACACCTTCTCTCTTAGTCTTTTCCAACAAATACTGGTTACACAAAACTCTATCTTGAAAGATGAATAACATTCACCTCTTCCCCTGTCAGGAAGATTAACACCTCACTTCTGACAGGAACAAAAAGACTACATCCAATAGATGTTGGGAAGGGATCATCAAAGGAGATAGCTGAGGAGAGAAGAGGACCCAATACGGAAAGAGAAAGTTCACAAGTTTTCTAGGTCTTAAGAAACTAAAATATTCTCCTTCTAGATTTCTCATTTCTGGTTTGCTGATTGAATAAATATATTTGCTCATTATCTGCGACTGTCTTGTATAACAAGTATTTAGTGGAGTAGAGCAAAGCTAGTTGGGAATATCCTAGCTGTTCCCTTTCCCTTTAAGTGAATAGGGGAAAATGTCTCTATACAAAATCCCTAAAAAGCACTATATAGCATCCCTAGATGGCAAATATCTAATGTGTTAAAGGCATAGGTCTAGACCACTATCTTGCCCGGAGATTGGAAAGTAGAGATGTGAGTGCCTAGTCAGGGCCTTTTTCTATCCCTTCAAAAATACAAATTGAAGTCTTTGTTGTACATGTGAAACAGAATACCCCAGATTGCATTGATTTCCATATGAGTCCCATAGTTCTATTTAAATTCATTATATTAATGAAATATAGGTCTAGTCCCTGTAACAGACTCCTTCTTCTCTTTGGGGATTATAGCCACCCATTCCAACCTTTCTCAAAACACCATACATTTGAGTTACTATTTATTTTTACATAGAACATAATATGTGTAACATAATAATAGAATATATATAGTTTGTTACAAATATGTAATAAATTATAATAAATATGCTTATCTGAGAGAAATAAATTCTCACATGATCTATGTCCAAAAATCTGTCTCATTATTTTTTTTTAACCCCTACTTTCTGTTCTAATAGTAATTCTTTTTTTTTTTTTTATAACCCTTACCTTCTGTCTTGGAGTCAATACTGTGTATTGGTTCCAAGGCAGAAGAGTGGTAAGGGCTAGGCAATGGGGGTCAAGTGACTTGCCCAGGGTCACACAGCTGGGAAGTGTCTGAGGCCAGATTTGAACCCAGGACTCCCGTCTCTAGGACTGGCTCTCAATCCACTGAGCTACCCAGCTGCCCCCTCTAATAGTAATTCTAAGACAGAAGGGCAAAGGCTAGGCAAACAGGATTGAGTGACATTCCCAGGATTTGAACCCAAGTCTCCCTAACTCCAGGCCTCCCAGCTTTATCCACTGAGTCACAAAGCTACACATTTTAAGAGACACCAGTGTAAGTCTCAGGAAGGGTAAGATATGATTCAAGGAGGTGGAACATTAGGTAGCAAGAGAGAAGAAGAAAAATGGCATTTGGGTTCCACTTAAATGGATGAGGAAGCAACATCAGAGGCCACAGCTGTAGCCAGTTGCTATGGCAATAGAAAGTCCTAATGTGCTGTACAACACCTGATTCCCATGCCCTGTGATACTGCCAATTACTGAGCCCACCCCCTGCCATGAGCTGCTGCCCCTGGTGCAGAGAAAGAGCAGCTCCCAGGAAATGGAGACCAGCACACAGTGTGGGAGGTAGGAAAGACAAGAAAGGGAGAGAGAACTTGACTATTTTATCCAGGGCTTCACCTGATTTCCTTCTCGCCTTTTGCGGATGAGCTCAAGGGAGAAAAGAGTCCCGTCTATGATAGATGACGCGGGCTAAAGCTCGGAGCTCGAGTATTTGGCTTTCTGCTGGTCCTAAACCTCACTTGAACCCAGAAAGGGTCAGGGCATCCCAGGAGATCTGGGTAACTCGGTTCGCTAATGCGGAGTGGGGAGATCCCGTATTTTTCTTGTTTCAAGTTTTTCCTTTCTCCCTTTTTTGGCAGCCTGCTGTTTCCTTAAACAATTGAACCTCATTTTCTCCGATTACAACGCCACCTTAAAAATCAGGCTTAGATCTCGTCTCTGGCAGTTTCCACTCCTTTATTCCCCAGAAGAAAGAGAGAGTGGCTGAAAGAGATTGGGAAGGACACGGGTCTGAAAGCCAGGAGACCCGACCCGGAGTCAGTTACGGGCTAACGGGGCGGCCGCATTTCTCCCAATCATCTTCAGTGCTTCCAAGGAAAGGGCTCAGGGTGTCTGGGTTTTAGACGTGGGCTGTGATCCGAGCTCTAGCAGCAACCACAGATCATTGCCAGCAGCCTCTGCTAATGAGAAACTTCCCCAAGCTTGTCTTTTGTCCTTAGCTTGCTGAGTTTCTCTCCCTAAAACCATATCCCTCCTACACAACTCCGTTTCCTCTGAATAGGGTGCTGGAATCAGGAAGATTCACATCTTGCCTCAGATCATTATTAGCTATGAGACCCAGGACAAGTCATTTAACCTCTGCTTGCCTCAGTTTTTTCATCTGTAAGCTGGGCAGACTAGTAGCACCTACCTCTCAGGGTTAATATGAGGATCAGAGGAGATGATAAATATAAAGCACTTTATAAAACTGATAGTGGGACAGCAATGTTAGGTAATGGGAATAATAATAAAAGATGGTTATTGATTCATTCATTGACTAACCTGCCCCATGTTCAAGGTAGAAGGTGAAGCATGGAGCAAATAATAAAGTAGAGCACCAGCTTTGCCCCCAAAGTCCTGCAAGAGTGCCACTCTTCTCAGGGAATGTCTTGTTGAGTACTACAATGCTGATGGGGAGTATACCGGCAGGGATCTCTCTCCAGTGGCCTGTAGGTGCCGATTTAGTGTTTAGCTATTGCTATGGGAGCATGGGCACACCTTTGATGAAGGCCAGCTAAACGACACTACCCAAGCTCTTGAAAAACTACCACTTGGAATACTGAGTCATTTTGGCCATTAATCTTTGGCATTTTGCCTCTGTGGACCTCAGTTTCCATACCATGCCATACCACACTAAAATAAAAGTGATGAACCAGGTGATCTGGTGGGGAATCTCTTCCAGCGCCAATATTCTGTGAGTTCAAACTATATTGCTTGGAATCAATAGAAACTGATTAAAGACCAACTAAACTAAGGGATGAGAAAACAGTATTGCATCCTGAAAATGATCTTTTCTCTACCCAAACCCTATAATCAGAAGTGATGAATCAGACAAGCAAAGCAAAGAGACCTACGTGATTGCTGTGGGTACCTGGGGAGGAGTGTAGCAGGCTGGCTGTAAGCCCTAGGTGCTGACTTTTTTCTTTTCACCAGTTATCTAAGTTTTCTTTTCTTTTCTTTTCTTTTCTTTTTTTTAATACTTTTAATGAATGGCCCTGCCAGGGAAAGTTAGAGCTGTCTGCCTGAGGACAGACAGTAGCCATAGTGTTCCTTGAAAAAGAATGAAGGCAGAGGTGGCAAACCCTGGGAGCCTTTTTCATTGGAGATAAACAGGTTGCTTTGAAATTGTCACCCACTTGGAGACAGCCTATTATTTCTGTGAAGCCTGAAACCTTTCAAGGGAATCTAGGCTTGCCTCCCTGACTCATGATGAATGGGTAGAAACAGCTCAGCCTACAACTCCAGAAGGTACCAGAAGCAAAAGCCTGATCACATAAAAAGATAACTTCACAAGTGATGTGAAAAGGAAACCCAAGTCCATTTCAGCCGACACCAGGACAACTTGGGATGAGGAGTAAATGTAGGGCAGCCAAGATGAGTCACTCTCCATGGTAGGTGCGGGTCCCCTTCAGTGCCAGGATACTTCGATTAAACCCATTAGAGACATAACTAGGAATTTTCCTCCCAGAGCAAAAATAATGACTAGTCCAATCATATCAGCTAAAGGAACAGCCCCATCCTCTATTAGTCCATAACTCTGCTCCCTTAACCACCAGGCTCCTGATACTGTAGAGCCCTGGTCCTGGATCCCAAATTCCCTCCCTCCCTCTCCCCTGCGAAGGGAAGCAAGCCAGCAAAGAATCATAAACCAGTGGGGAGGATACATGACTCCTACAGACATCAGGGCAGAGTCCTAGGGTAACAGCATTAATTAACGGAGAAATTGTGGTTCTCGACTGACTAGGAGATTTCTGGAACCTTCCTGTTTTTCAAAACTTTGTGAGTGAATAGAAGATCCCACATGAAAATCTTTTTCATCCAATTTCAATTGATTCAGTGATTGGCATAAGTGGGTGCATGGAGTAAACATTCAGGAAGGAATAGTCCCTGAGGTGAGAGGGCTTGTTGGACCCTTTTCTGGGCTCTTCATCCATCCTTGGTGTCTACCTTTTACCCACCTCACATCTGTGGCTCCAACAAGCTGTAGCATGTACAGAAACCACATCCTGGCTAGTGGGCCAAACAAGGTTGAGAGCAGTCTACAAGATGAAAACCCATTGGTGAGTTAGGGGGATATAGATCCCAAGTAAGTGAAGACTTCCCCCAGCAGAATGGCTGGACAAGAATGGTTTTGTCCAATGGTCGTGAAGGTACCTGAAGCAGGTGCTGTGGAGCACTTCTGAGCTTGCTTAGACATGGAAGACCACAAGATCATCCACTGCATCCTGGAAATAGTCTTTACCCTCAGGGGGCTTATATTCTGGTGGGGAGACACAAAATACAAATATGGCCATATGAAAATTGAGGAGGAAGTACTGAAACCTGGGGACATTGTTGGATCACAGATTTAGAGCTGGAAGGGACCTTAATAGCCATCGAGTCAAACATTTTCATTTTATAGAGATTAAGAAAGCTCCACAGAGAAAGTAGCACCTCAGTAGAGACTTGAAAGATAAATGTTCAAAGAGGTAAATATTGGGATGTGCTGGAGTGAGGAGAGCCTATAGTTAAATTTTTAATGTGAGCATTTACACCTCAAAAATTGACAAACCTTACAAATCAAGGCTTGATTTATTGTTTTGTTCATTGTCTACATTTAAAATTAATGATGCAGATTAAATTGCAAAAGTCTACAGTAGAGGGGGCAGCTAGATGGCTCAGTAGATAGAAAGTCAGGTCTGGAGACAGAAGGTTTTGAATTCAGATCTGGCCTCTGCTTCCTACCTGTATGACCCTGGGCAAGTTATTAATCTCCATCGCCTAACCCTCACTGTTCTTCTGCCTTAGAACCAATACATAGTATTGATTCTAAAATGGAAGGTAAGGGTTTTTTAAAAAAGGCTATGGTAGGTACACTCCTCATCCCTCAAAAACAGCTGATTGTTAAACATTTGCTAGCATAGCTCTAGGAGGAGACTAAGATAATAACTGATATTTATTTTAAGTCTATACATTTTGCAAAAACTGTCTTTTCCACTGAAATTGTACTTATAATTAGAAATAGGACTTATGGGAAAAACAGCCAGACTGGACCAAGTATTTATATCTGTCTATTCTCTAGACTGGAATAAGAGTTTGGATGCATGCCTTTCGAGATTTCCAATAGCATGCGTATCTGGAAAAGCCAATACAGCCGAGTAGTGAGCTGGGCTCGGGATTGACCAAGGAGGGGGAAAGCTGGCTAGACTACTTTCAGGAAATTACAGAACCCTTTTACTGACCTCAAACTTCCCATGTAAGTAAGACCTGTTACTGGAGACAATATAATTATTAGGGTGTTGAGGTATCCAAAGGAAGGGGAAACACCAAAGCAATGGAAAAAAATCCAACTTGTATCTTATTAATACTGAGTTATGTATCTATTCTCCCACCTAAACTCAGTCTTTACGAGGGGCTAGAGACTTAATACATGAATCAAAGGTGCCCTCGATTTGTGGGGAGCAAGCAAACTTTCCCAAGCCTTTTTGCCAATGGACCACATCTGACAATTAACTGAAAGATGGAAAGAATCTAAGATCCCATCATGTTTGTTATTTGGTAACTATGAAGAAGTATTTGATTTGGTGGAACAAAATCCTACCCAACAGGCTTATTGGCGATAAAGTGGCTCCCATCTGTTAGACTTCCAAGATAAGACAAGATTCCTTAGAAGATGTAGCAACAGAAATAGGCATGAAACAGTGGGTTCTTCAATGCTTTTGCCCACTGTGATGGAGGAGAACCAGTGCAAAATGCAGGCATTGTTTATGGATGGTGAGTTTCTTTGGACTCTTCCATTTGTGGGATTCCCAAGCCTCCAGAAAGACTCGAAGGATACACTTACAATGTGCCCATCCACACAAGAAAGACCAAGTGGATGAAGTATGTCTGTTGCCCAGATTTCAACTTGCATTTGGATGGATGCCTTGTTGAGCTTTCCATCAGCTTGTATATCTGGGGAAAGGACTGAAGAGGAGAACAGACTTGATTGTTTTGGGGAAATTGCAAAGTTGTTTTCCTGATCCTGAGCCTCTTATGAAGGCAAGGATCTAGCATTCAAATATTACCACCATACCAGTGGTGTTATATGACAGCAAGATATGGAACACCACTGCCTCTGAAGAACTAGAAATGAGTATCACACAGAGTTGAATGGAGAAGTCTATGGTGGGAGTGAACGGGCTTCAACATCTGGAGTAGGAAGGGGAATAAGCATTTCTTAAGCTTCTACTGTGTGCCAGGTACTGTGCTCTTTACAAATACTATCTCATTTAATCTTCACAACTATCCTGGGAGGCAGTTGGTATTATTATCCCCATTTTTCAGGGAAGGAAACTGAGGTAGACAGTAGTCAAATGACTTGCCAAGGGTCACACAGGTAGTAAGGATTTGAGATTTGAACTCAGACTTTCTTGAATCTAGAGCCAGCTCTCTATCCACTGCACAGAACTGGCTACCTCACCCAAAGAATAGGAGATGAGAATGTCACTAAAGGAATTGCATAATGGGAAGAGAAGATAGACTGGCCCTGTGGCAAGACAGAAAGATGACAAATGGACAGCCAGAGTGTTCAATGGTACCCTTGGCTATGAGGAGAAAGCAAGGAAGCCCCCCCACATTGGGTGGATTGCCTGGGGTGAAATTTTGGGAGAAAGTGGACAAGCGTCTCCCAGGATGGATGAGTTGCAATCTACACCATTGGAGGCAATTCCTACATCGATGACATTGCGTATATGTGGAAATACCGGACTATTTTACCAGGGATGCTTTAAGGTCATGAATAATTGAATTCATCATCTCAGGGAAATCAAAATTCTTGCTGACTCAAAGGGAAATGGAAAGATTTCTGGTGATTGATATGCTACATATAACATATTGTCAGTGGCGATATAAACTAAGAAAGCATGTAAAAGACTTATGGCCAAAGGAAGTAAAGCCCAGGGAAGCTGCTCTCTGAGCTGTCCCCAGTCCCATAGTTAGCTGGTGCTGGGAGGATTAAAAGAAATATTCTGATAACGGGTCCCATTGGATTTCAATGCACAAACAAAGAAATGTCCTTCTTCCATTTCATTCTGCATCTACTAAAGACATTCAGAATCCTTGCTGTGCCTCTTCCAACGTGTTTTTGAAACATAATGACTCCCAATTGTGATGGGGGCAGTTATCTCCTATGATTACAATGTTTAATGTTTAATTAAATGTTTAATTAGTTAACAACGTTTACTTAGAATAGGATGTCACATCAGTGCCTGGACCAGTGTGATTTAGGGTAGAGATTGATGGACTAGGATTCGGACACTTGCTAACAATGAGACTCTGGGCAAATGTTTAACCTGTCTTGGCCTCAGTTTCCTTATCTGCAAAATGAGAGGGGTAAACTAAATGGCCTTGAATTTCCAGCTCTAAATCTATGATCCTGTGAACGAGAAGATTTGAAGAAAATAAATCTTCCTTGAGGAGATAGCATGGTAAAGTGGAATGAGTGTTGGTTTTGGAATCAGAAGTCTTAAGTTCGAATCCCCAAGTGTTGTGACCTTGGGTAGGTCACTTGGTCTTCATCTAGACAATGAAAGGACTAGAGAGGACCCAAGAGCTCTCTCTGAGATCTCTGCTAGGTGGATAGAGCAACAGACTTGGAGTCAGGAAGACCCAAGTTCAGGCAATCCCTAGCTGTGTGGTCCCATCTATTGCCTTTATCTACCTCTCTTTCCTCAGCTGGGAAATGGATAATAGCAACACCTGTCTCGCCCAGTAATTGGGGGATCAAATGAGACATTTGTAAACTGCCTGGCACATAATAGGTGCTTTATTAATCCCCCTCCCCCCACCTCTTCTCCCTGAATCTATGATCCTGGGGGTGTCAGTGGGTCTCTCCCAGACCCACAAAGTCACAGACAAACTGGCCCTTTCCTGTATCCCCTGAGAGCTTTAAAGGGTGAAATTTGTGACTGGCATATCCCTGGAGGCTAAATGTCCAGCCCATTTGAGGGAGGGATGCCCCAGGCTACAGCCTCAGCGGCTACTGCTGTCACCAAGGGATACAGTGCCCCACTCTGGGTGGCTGGCCAAGGAGATGATGTCACCACTGCATTACCGGAATCCCAGCACTAATACAAACGGCTGCAGAGATGGTTCACATTCCAGAGAACACTGTGTCTTGTTTGGTTAGTCTAATGAGGACAAGAATTTTAGAAAATATGATTGCTCGCTGTGTGGCATTCTACCATGGTACCCCAAAAAAGGGGTGGGGATGGCCAAGGATCTAGAAAACTCTGAAAACTTAATATCCTTCCAATAATTTTTTTCTTAAAAATATTGGGGTTGTGGACAGCTAGGTGATTCAGTGGATTGAGAAGCAGACTTGAAGATGGGAGGTCCTGGGTTCAAATTTGACCTCAGACACTTCCTAGATGTGTGACCCTAGGCAAGTCCTTTAATCCTGTTTGCCTCAGTTTCTTCCTCTGTAAAATGAGCTAGAAAAGGAAATGGCAAAACCTTCTAGAACTGTATGGGCAGAGGGAATTTCTTACGTGGTGATCCTGAGCAAGTTATCCTGAGATAACTTTCAGCCTCCACTTCCAAATCTGTAAAATGGGAATAAGAATAGACCCTTTCTCACAGGATCGCTATAAAGATCAAGCAAAATAACATTTGATGATGAAATGAAGTAACAGATTAGAGCAGACAGGTGAGCCTAGATGTCTATGGCTTCCTCTATATTGTACCTGTACCCCATCTCTGTCCCACCACTCCCCAAGGTTTCCTCTATTAACTTCCTCATAGGAAAAAGCCCAGAATTTCAGTCAGAGGACTGTGGATTTAAGTTCCAGTTCCATTTATTTATTAGATCTGTGACCTGAAAAAGAACTTCTCAGAACTTCAGTTTCTTCATCTGTAAAATGGGTACATTTTACCATCTATTCTTTTTTAAAATATAATTTTATTTTTCTGTATTGTTCATTTTCATAAATGAGTAATCTTTTAAAATCAAAACCCCAAATAAACAAGTGAAAAATCATGTTTTCATCTGCATTCTGATTCTACCAGTTCTTTCTCTGGAAACAGAGAGCATTCTTTGTCCTAAGTCCCTCAGAATTGTCCTGGATCTTTGTATTGCTGAGAGTAGTTAAGTCTATCACAGTAAATTAAATTAGATGATATTTATATATAAAGCTTTTTGCTAATAGAAAAGTACTCATAAATATTAGCTATTATTATTGTGGTTGCTGTTATCAGCAATCGTGTATCTGGAGCATACAAAGGCTACCCTGGACCAAGGAAGTCCTAGGTTCAAATTCTGCCTCTGATACATACTACTTGTGTGACCTTGGGCAAGTCACTTAACTTCCTAGTACCTCTAGATAGTTCTCAAAAATAATAAATTGCATAGCAGCTATATCTCTGCAGTGGTAGAGAAAATTTCCTCCCATGTTGTTTCTCATAGGTGACCTTGTACATAGGGTGCTGAACAAAGGGCATTAGAAAGATCCAAGTAAGAGCAGCAAGCCTGGAGTCATGAGGTCCTGTGTTCAAATCAGACTGTAGACGTTTCTTAGGTATGTCACCGTGGCCAAGTCACCTAACCCCATTCGCCTAGCCTTTGTCCTTCTTTCTTAACACTGTTACAAAGATAGCAAATAAGGGTTTATAATAAAAAGGACTCAAGTTCAAATCCCGACTCAGACTACCTGATCCTGAGGAAATCTGTTTCCTACCTTATAGAACAAAGATCATAGCACCTATTCGTGAAACTGTTGTGGGAATTAAATTAGAAAAGTGTTCTATAAGATGATAGATGTTATCATTAGCTAAAAACATGTAAAGACCTCCATGAAATTATGAAGAATGAAATGAGCAGAACCAAGGGAACCTTATATGCAATAACAGTGTGTGAAGAGTGATTTGTGTATGTCCACCTCCAATGAAAGAACCGATCAACAGAAATAAACAAGGCATAATTTTATAATATATATTATATGTTTCTAAATTTTTAAAATAATATATTTATTATATCTAATATGCATATATACTTGTCAAATGATGCCTTCTCTGGTGCTGGAGGGAGGGAGGGAGATGCCTGGGAATTTTAATGTAACAAAGTTTATTTTTAAAGCTATTAATATGTGGCAACTAGGTGGTTCAGTGGATTAAGAGCCAGGTGAATAGGTGAGGGTCCTGGGTTCAAATTTGACTTTAACAATTTTCTTAACTGTGTGACCCTGGTCAAGTCACTTAACCCCTATTTCCTAGCAGTTAATGTTTTCCTGCCTTAGAACCAATACTTAGTATTGACCCCAAGACAGAAGGTAAGGGTTAAAAAAAACTATTAATATCATGATCATCTTCTTCATAATGATTATATCAGAGAAATCATCGGCTTAGTCAAAATGGTTATCAGTAAAGATTATCTCTAAACAAAGCATCTTCTGCATGGAGTAATAACATAAGTATAGCTACAATGACTACAAGGGCTTAAGAACTCTGGTCAGTGCAATGATCAACAGGGCTCCCGAAGACTGATGAGAAATTGTATTTTCCACCCTTTGCCAGAGAGTTGATGGATTAGAGTTGCAGAAAAATGAGACAGACAACCATTGGGTGGATTTTCTTTACACGACTGTATGTATTTGTTATGAGTTGGCTTTTGTGGGAGGGATTTGGGGAAACTAGGGAAATAAATGGGGGGATAATGATAGTGCTGCCAAAAAAAGAAAAAAGGAATGAAATAACAAGAATGAATCACTAAAAAATACATAGAAGAGAGTTCAGAAGATGACCTAAACACTCAATGATCATGTACCTCTGATGCCTGACTGAACTCAAAGTGAGGCAGCTGGACCTGAAGTTAAGAAGTCCTCAGTTCAAATCCTGCTTCAGATATTTACTAGCTATGTGACCTTGAGCAAGTGACGTGTATACTGATGGATATATATATAGGTTCCCCTAATTCTGAATTCATGTGTATAGACCAAGTTCAATCTGAGAAAGTCTCTCCTCTAAAGAAGGGAGGGCAGGCATTTTTTTCATTCTCTTTGGTCCTATATCCTTACATTGGAGCAATAGGGAAAATCCCTTAGAGCATAGGTATAACTCATGTCTAAGATGTCCCCCCTCCAAAAAAAAAGAATAGAAAGCCATCAATGTGGGGAAATTTGAGTTCAAATTTGATCTTGGATTCTTCCTAGCTGGGTGACCCTGAGCACGTCACTTAACATTGCCTATTCCTCACAAATTGTCTGCCTTCAAACCACTATACTGTACTGATTCTGAGACAGAAGGTAAGAGAAGACGGAGGAGGAGAAGGAGGAAAAGAAGAAGAAGAAGAAGAAGAAGAAGAAGAAGAAGAAGAAGAAGAAGAAGAAGAAGAAGAAGAAGAAGAAGAAGAAGAAGAAGAAGAAGAAGAAGAAGAAGAAGAAGAAGAAGAAGAAGAAGAAGAAGAAGAAGAAGAAGAAGAAGAAGAAGAAGAAGAAGAAGAAGAAGAAGAAGAAGAAGAAGAAGAAGAAGAAGAAGAAGAAGAAGAAGAAGAAGAAGAAGAAGAAGAAGAAGAAGAAGAAGAAGAAGAAGAAGAAGAAGAAGAAGAAGAAGAAGAAGAAAGAAGACCACGACGACGACGACGGAGGAGGCCATCCATGTGCAGAGTAGATCAGGTATAAGATAGCTATCTTTTTCCCCACACTAAAAAGAAAAACTTAAGACACAAGAGACTCATAATGCATATTAAACAAAACTTCAAAGATGTGATTTCACCTTCAGTCCGGTTCTACACGATCTGATCAATTCCCTCAAGGACTATGTCTTTTGGGAAGTCATGTCAAGCTGGCTAATAGCACATGACCTGAAATTCCTGGATGTGCCAAGAGTATTGATGGTTTTACACCCTCCCTAGTGTAGTGTTGTGTAGTAGACATCCTTTCCCATATCTTTATGAATTTTTTAAGTGGTTGAAGGCTCTGGGGAGAAAACATGTGTTTCTCTTCACATGAGATGACTTACTCTTCTCAAATTCTGGACCTCTCTTTTGTTTTCCCAAAATTCTCCATGAAGCAGTCCCATTTAACATGTACAAATACAGCCTTCAGAACTTTCCCTAAACATCCATTGCTGGGTATCATGAGATTTCTGTCCCTTTCAAGGAGAGCTATATTTGCGTTAAAAAATAATAAAAGACAACCCATTTTGAATCAAGATTTGTAGTTTCATATGTCGGCTTCTTTTTCTATTCTCTTTGTATATGAAACTGTGTTAGTTGATGTTTGTAAAAAAAAACAAAACCCTCATTCTGAAAAAGTGAAGAGGTGGGACACCAGCTTCATCTTGAAGGGTAGGTAGGGATTGACTAGCAAGGAGGAAAGGTAACATCGAAACAGTTTGAATCAAATGAGCACAGTCCACATGGACAACAAGATGGTGAAGAGATTGACTAGAACGGGAAGTGTATTTTGACCAGAGGAAGATAATGAGGTTGAGGGAACAGGGTTGAGCCTGTTGTTGGAAAGCTTAAAAAGCAGGAAGAAATGTTCACCTGGAGGAGATAGACATCAAATCTAAATGTCGTTATTTCTATAGGCAACTAAGATTGTCCAAGTTTTATTCTACCTTCTGGTACCCCTTGGAGGTACAGAGGAAGCAGAGATCTGTTTATTCTATAGTTAACAAAGGAAAGGGCAAAAGAATTGTTGCCTTGGGATTTATCGACTCAGGATTTCACCTTATACCATTAGGCTAAATCATTTACTTGAGTGAATGCTTGAGTACTTTAAATTATTCTGATATCATTCTCCTTTTTGGGACACACCAATGAAAACTTGGCAAGAACCACTGTATTTGGAAACATTATACTTGATGAAAATTACTTAAGCACTGAAACTTGAAAGGAGAAAAGGAAATTAAACAAGTCCTATCTAATCATTTTCATAAGTCATCCCCTTCTCTGTCCTATCTCTAGTCTTCAGTTATTCTAGAAGAGAGCAAAGAATTCAGGTCTTAAAATTGCATGACTTCTGGAAAGAGACTCATTTTGAAATGGAATCCAGAACAGCTGGGTATTTGAAGACCTCACAGTCACCAGATACAGTGTGACCTGGACCTGTCAACTCATATAATTCATACACCATTCCACAAACAATTTTTAATATGTCCTTTTACTCTCTATCTCTGGCCAGCACTGTCTAGACAATTATGTCATCCATCCTGAAACAACAGTGAAAGATGGAAAGAGAGATAATTTGAAAGAGAGAATGGCTTCCTTGATGTTCCTTGAACAAGACACTCATACCTGTAATGCTCTCTCTCATCATCTCTACTTCTTGGCTTCTCTGGGTTCCTTCAAATCCCGGATAAAAGTCCATCAGCCTTTCCTGAACTCCCTTAATGCTAATTCCTTCCCCCTATTGATTATTCCCAACTTACCCTGGATATATCATTGGTGATAGCCTTCCCCTTTAGACCATGAGTGGTTTCAGAGCAGAGATTGTCTTTTGTCTTTCTTTGTATCCCAATATTTAGCATATTTATTGTGTTTATGGTTGTACCTCAATAGGTCTTTGATCTTATTAATGAATTTTTATCTTTGATCTTATTGATTTGTTATTATAATTAATTGTATATTCCCTTCATTACTGTGGATCACAATATACCTATTTCTTTTCATCCTGGGTAATTCTTGCCTGTGTTCTTCTGTACCCCCAGACCTTGGGGATCTATGATCTATGATGAAGACATTCCTTTGACTCTGTTTTATATCTTATGGGTTCCAGTGGAGCTCATGGACCAATTTGCTACGGTCCCTCACCCTCTGCATAATAGATTCAACTTTTTCTTATCATTTATCTCCCCAGTGACACCATTTCGACCACTTCTCAGGAGCAGGTCATCACTGGAAATATTCTGCAGGCCAGCTGAGTCCAAAATGAGTCTTTCTATTGTCCTTTGAGTCTTTTGAAGGCTTTAGAAATTGTGATGTTGCACCCACCTGGCATTACCAGGAAAATATGTACTAAAAACTAAAGTCTGCATTAGAAAGCCATCTACAATCATTAAAAGCCCTGGACAGTTCCCCAAATCCAGCCTTCTTTCTCCATTTTATTTTTTTTTTAATTCTGGGCCCAATGCATTGTTTACTGACAGTACCTTTCTCCTCTACATGCATTGTCCTCCTCTACATGCAAGATGGTGCATTGTCCAGGGTCACTAGCATGTGAAAGTAACATATTTTATCACTATTATTATTTTAATATGGCAGCTTTCCAATGACATTTTTCTCTGTAAAAGGAGGGCAGTGTTGTTACTACTATGTTAAATTTAGTATTCACTTAAAATGGAAGTTCACATTTTAATGCACAATTTTATCTTCTGTCCTTTGTATGTTTGTTTGTTGACACTTACTAGCTATGTTACCTTAGGCAAGTTATTTAACCTCTCTCAGACTCAGTATCCTTCAGTTAAATCAAGTCAACCAGCATTTGTTAAGCAACTACTATATGCTAGGCACCATACTGAGCATGAGAATCCAACATGGCGCAATGGATAAAGTGCTGGGCCTGGAGTCAGGAAGACTCATCTTCTTGATTTCAAATCTGATCTCAGACACTAACTGTGTGACCCTGAGCAAGTCATTTAACTCTATTGGTCTCAGTTTCCTCTTCTGTAAAATGACCTGGAGAAAGAAATGGAAAACCACCCTATTATCTCTGCCAAGAAAATCTCAAAATGAAATCCCACAGAGTTAGACACAACTGAAATGACTGAAGAAAAAGAAAGGAGGAAAAGACCAAGTCTCTGTTTTTAAGCTCACAGTTTAGTGGGGGAGACATATAAACAATCATGTGCCAATAATACAAACAAAAACATACATATGTATACTGAATAAGTCGGGGATAGTCCCAGAATGGAAGACAATAAGATTAAGGAGGTCTGAAAAAAATGAAGATAATAATGGGACTGATAATGGAGGAGACAATTTGCAAACAACTAGGTACAAACAAGATATATTTGCTCAGTGTCCAAACCAGACAAAGCGGAGATAACATTAGATGGGAGGCACCAAGATTGAGGAAGACTATAAAATGGGGATAAAAATAGCTCCTTTGCAAAGCACTTTGCAAAATTTAAAATGCTTTATAGAGGTTGGATATCATTATCATCATCATTATGTTCAGTTCATAATGAAAAAGAAAACAATTTAAGTATTCTAGGAAGTCCTAGAATCACGTTCTCTTCAGCATTTATAAATGCCTGGTCATATAGCATTTGGCTACATTCTAAATAATAACTATTTGTGTTTATATAGTTCTTTAAGATTTGCAAACAGTTTTCAACACAATAGCCTTGCGAGATAAATAGTAAAGGTGTTGTCATTCCCATTTTACAGATCAGGAAACTGAGACCTATGAAATGGCTTCTCCCATTTATAGTTGGTAGGTAGGGAAGCCATACCTCGAACTTGGGTCTGACTGATTCTTTTTGCCCATATGTTACAATGCCTTCCCCTATTGTCAAAGCAGAATATTTGGAATTTAGTAAAGTGCCCACTTATATTCTACTATTTGGGGAAAACAATCCTTCAATAAATATGTAGATATTTCCTATCCCTGCTTTGAGTCTATTATGTAGGAGGGTTTTCTTTCAACTAAGTAATCTCATTGATAGAAAACTACAGATTTTCTAGCAGCTGCAGAAATGAATGGGTGGCACATTTTTAGGTCTTGCTCTCTACACACTATCTGCAGGAAATATTCAATGGGAGAATGGTGGGTGTATCCACAGTCTTTATTTTACACGCCATTTATTCCTTAATGGCAAGATGATGACATGTGAACAGCCAGGGAGAAAATATGTCCTGAATCGTTGCTTTAAGAAAAATGACTTCTAGAGTTTCATCTTTGCCTCTGGGAAAGATTCTTAGTCAATAGCCTGTGGGAAATCTATCAAGATACTGATATTTTGGTCCTTCCAGTCTCTACTATACTCCCCAGTTTTAGATCTGAGATGAGAGCTCTATAATTTACTTCTTACTACCTTGAGAACTGGTGATAATCCAGCTAAAGCGAGACAGTCAAGTGACATCATCCATGATGGTAGCCCATTGGCATAATTAGGCAGGTGGGGCTAGCTCTGTGGGTTAGAAGTAGGTGACTCAGTGGACTGAGAGCCAGGGCTAGAGACAAGAGGTGGTGGGTCCAAATCTGGCCTCAGACACTTTCTAGCTGTATGACCCTGGACAAGTCACTTAACCCCCATTGCCTAACCCTTACTGCTCCTTTTGTCTTGGAACCAACACACAGTATTTATTTTAAGAAGGAAGGTAAAGGCTTAAAAAATGTAATTGTAAATGTAATTTAACAAAATACATAAAAATACAATACAGCCTAGATAATGTTTGTTTGGGGTCCTCTAATTGTTTCTACTTCTAAAAGAAGACCATAGACCGTTCCATCGACTTTGACCCATGATACTTATTCTTGGATGCTACTTTTGACTTATTCCTCTTGCCCAGGACTCTGATTTTTGTCTCTAGTTCTGGGTCTTTTTACCCTACTCCCTAAATCACTGCCACATTGCCTTTCTTTGTTGCTTCAGACTTCTATTTTGGCTAACTTTATATTGTCCCCCTTGCTTCTTTCCCCCATGAATCAGCCTCAGTGGCTTGGTCCCTGCCCTCTGGAACCTCAGAGGGACACCTTAGTCTGTATCTCTCTGTTGTTCACTTTTTAGGATCTGGACTTCCCAACTGGACAAGACATAAGGATCATTAGTTCATGGGAAACTTCAAGGTGTTAGAATCTCTAATGGCTTGGACAGAGGTCTGGGAAATTTCATCAAGAGATCAGAAGAGCATTTATACAAACTCTTTGATAATCATGGAACCTTGAGGCCAGTCCCAAAGGTTTTGTCCAGAACAAAGGTGGATCACTTGCAATCATTTAGTCATTCATTCAATATTTATTAAGGGTTTTTTATTGTACTAGAAACACTAGCAGTAGCAATTAGAGAAGAAAAAGAAATTGAAAGGATTAACGTAGGCAATGAGGAGACTGAAGTATCACTCTTCACAGATGACATGATAGTTTGCTTAACTTAGTTTGCTTAGCTGATCCTAGAGAATCAACTAAAAGGCTAGTGGAAATAATCAACAACTTTAGCGAAGTGGCAGGGTACAAAATAAGGGGTTTCTGTTGGGAGACATTGTGCTAAGCATCGGGAGGTGACAGAGTGAGAACTATGACGCAGACCCTGATTGGAAAAAGACCCTGGTCTAATTTTGGGTGAAGGAAGACAAATATACAAAAAAAGCATATATAAACATTCCTCGTAGCATAATTGTGGTAGATAAGTGCAAACAAGATGTCCAGATAGGGTTCAATGAGAAATTTGGAATTAGAAAGCATTCTTCATTTTATCAAACAATAAACATTTGCTAGATGCCTATTATGTGCCAGGCACATAGATAAATGCGTTAAAGATATGGAAGAAAGTGCAGATACGCGATATGATAACAGATCCACAGGAAGACCCATGTCTATACAAACACCAGATATATCAACACATAACACAGAATCCCAACATACCACTGGGCAAGAGCTAGTAAAAGACCTGCAGAATATAGAAATCACCAAACAAGAATCAGAGCAAGACACAGAACCAACAGGTACAATAATATTTGACTCAGATAGTGATGAAGAACAAGAGAAAAATAGAAAAGGTCAATTTGACTGGACTACTGAGTATAGGAAAGAGCGTAATGTATAATGATGCTGCAAAGATAACTAGAGGCCAGGTTGTGAGGGTTTTAAAAAAGAAAAAGAGGGATTTTCATTTGATGTTATAAGCAGTAAGGAATAGCCAGAGTTTATTAAGTAGGGAAGTGACAGGATCAGACCTTTGTTTAAGGCAAACAATTTTGACAGCTCTGTGGAGTGAGGTGGAAAGAGACTGGGGGCAAGAAGAACCAATTTAGCACAGTCACAATAATCCAGGGGGAACATGATAAGAACCTGAAATAAAATGTTGACTGTGCAAGTAGAGAGAATGGGTCAGATTAGGAAGCATCAGGGAAGTGAAAATGGCAAGATCTGGCAACTGATTAGATATTGCAGTGAGTCAAGAATGGCCCCAAGGTGTCAAACTAAAAGGCGTGGGTAATAATGGAGCCTTCCGTAGAAGGATTGGAGGAAAAGCTAATGAGTTATTTTTTGTACCTATTTGAGTTTGAAATAACCCATCCAGTTTAAAATGTCCAGTAGACAGTTGGTGGTGTGAGACTGAAGTTCAGAGGAGAGATTAGAGCCAGATATGTAGATCTATGAGTCATCTTCATAAAGATGATAATTAAGCCTATGAAAGCCGATGAAGTCACCAAGGAAGAGCACAGAATAGGGGCCAGAACACCATTAGAGAGAAGAATATTGATGATGAGCCAGTAAAAGAGATTGAGGGGTGGAGAAGGAATAGGAGATATTAGTGTCAAGAAAACCCAGAGAAGGGAGAGAATCCAGGTGGAGTGGTCCATAGGGTCAAACAGAAAAGTAGTCAAGAAGGATGGGACTGAGAAAAGATCATTACATGGCAATAAGAGATTATTGGTAACTTTGCCGAGAGTTGTTTCAGTTTAGAGATAAGGTAAAAAACTCAATTGCAAAGGGTTGAGTGAGGTGTGAGTGAGAGGGGAGATGATTGAGGTGTGGGTTTTTCACAAGAGTTTGGCTGAGAAAGGAAGGATAATTGTTGTATAAAAGCTGGTGAAATCTGGTTAAAGATGGAAAACGTCTGGTCATATTTGAAGGAAATAGGGGAAAATCCAATAGAAAGGTAGAGGTTAGAAATAAGAGAAAGTGATGACTGAGGGAGCAATCTGCTGGAGAAGTCAGGAGGGGATGTGGTCAAGAGTCCATGCACAGGGATGAGCCTTGGCAAAGGTAAAGGTGCCTCATTACCAGAGACTGGGAAACAGCAGGAAAGATACCAACGGGATTTGAGATTTATAAAAAAGGGGCAGGAGATAAAGTTCAAGTCAAATGACTTTTTCTAAATGTCTAGCAATCATTTCTTTAAATTTGTAGATTCTGTTCTCCCTAATTTTTTAGAAGTCAGGAAATTTTCTTTTCTTTTCTGTCTATAATACTTTTCCTTCCTTATGTGGTCTTTTGAATATTTCTGATAGTGGCTCAACAGACACATCTGCCTGTTCTTGTAGTGTCAGAGGATGTAGTTCATGTTGGTCAGGTGACTTGCATTCAAGGCAGATGGGTGCTCACTTACTATCTCCTTATTTATCTTGGGTATCAATTCCCTATTAATTACTTTTATTCTTTCATTCTCAGTGCAAGAGTCATTCTCTTTGGCAAAGATAACAAAAAGCTCAGTCTTCTCTCTCTCTATTGACAGTGGTCATAGTCCCAGCCACACCGAGCAAAAGTCCTTTCCCTTCTTTTGATCATCATGTTTGTCCCACTATGTTTCTTATAAAAGCCAATTCTCTTTTCTGCAGTTTCCTATGCCAGCCTCTCTCATTCTGAGATTTAGGGTTCCTTGCACAATTTTTACATGACTTTCCACACCCCTACTATCATCTGCTCTGACCTAGCCTTGCTTCCACCTTTGGTCTAAATAAACCCAAGCTGCTTGGTGAGATCTCCATCCATTCCCATCAATCCCTTTAGGAAAAAGCCTATTTCCTTCCCCTCAAAATTATAATTTTTTCCCTTTGGGCCCCAGAACCTAATTTTTAAGCCTTTCCAATCCCCTCTGGGCTAACGTTCCTTGGAGAATCCTCCCTCCATATCTTGCCTCTGAACCTTCTGAAATCTTCTTTCCCCAAATCTAGGGTGCTTGTCAGACCTTGCCCAGATTTCTTCTCCTTTTCTGTTTCAAACTCTAGGAGGGACTGGTTGCTCCTCTCTGGGATTTTGATCATTCCCATCCTAGAAAATAGTTCCTGTCTGTTCATGAGAATTAGAGCCAGAATAGAATTATTCCTTGTTTGTTCTTCCAATTTTTTAAGGGTGAGACTACTCTGCACTAAGGAGAGCCAAAAAGTTACTGTGTGCTCTGCTTTGGGGAGACAGAGAACTCCACCAGCTGACTGAAGAGTTCCCCATCGTTCCTGTATTTCCTGGCTGTAATGACATGCAGCAATGATGCATAGTGCTATGTTAAAGTAGTGAGCCTCCTAAGACTGGACCAAGGGCCCTCAAGTGGGCTTTGTAACACAGCAGTGTCCCAGGAAGCTCCATCTGCTCCATCGATGAATAGGACCCTCCAAGTCACTGAGGCTACTGGATGAGGAAAGTAGATGAATAATATCGAGTTTCTTCTTCCTCCTGATGCTCTCTTCTTCCTCCTCAGGTTATCCTGGTTACCACATCTCTAGTAATCCAATTATCCATTGACCACCCCCCTCCCCAGTAGAATATGAGCTTCTTGAGGGCAGGCACTATTGTAAATTTTGCCTTTGATTCTCCAGTGTCTAACAGCACTGCTGTACATAATAGGCATCTAATAAATGCTTGTTGGATTGGATGGAATTGGATTTATCCTAATCTTGAATAGGAAGAAAAATCCAACAATTAATATATGAATTAAATGCATTTTAAAATGGCCTATTTTTTAAAGCTTCCACTTGTCCGATGATGGGATGTCCTGGAGTAACTGCTATATGGTACCAGGGTAGGTGAGTCTTCTGACTTTTAAGTGTTACTGCTATTTATCAGTCAATGGAGGAAGCTTGGAGTTTCAAGAGGACTTGGTGGAAGGTGAGGGTTGTTAGCTATGAATTTAATTTTTTTTAAACCCTTACCTTTCATCTTGGAATCAAGCCTGTGTATCAGTTCCAAGGCAGGAGAGTGGTAAGGGCTAGGCAATGGGGGTTAAATGACTTGCCCAGGGTCACATAGCTGGGAAGTGTCTGGGGCCATATTTGAACCCAGGACCTCAAGTCTCTGGGCCTGGCTCTCAATCTGCTGAGCCACCCAGCTGCCTCCTAGCTATGAATTTAATGCTCCTGTTGGTCCTAAAACAATTTGCTTCCAGAGCAGAGAATAGCATGAGGCACTTTGATCAGTGCATAATAAATCCTGTGAATCAAATCGATATATTTTTTCAACCCTTATCTTCTGTCTTGGAAAAGATAAAGAATGTGGAGTCATTATGTCATCAGCTCATTTTCCTCATGGACCTTCATAGGCCACATAATTCAAAATATTAGTGGAGGACAAAGCCCAGGTTTATTCTTCCAGTGAAAGCTCTGCTCCTTAATGTTCCTTGGCTCTAATTCCCATTTGGTCTGAGAATTCTCTACTGTAGTCCAAATTATCTAGAAGCCTCCAGCAAAATTGGGACAAGAACTACTCTGCACATCCAGCAACTCCTGTGTCTCTACTGCTAATCCACTACCACTGGTTGTATTCCTATAGCATCTAGGTTGATCCAGAAAATCTTTGCTATTCCACCCACGTCAGAGAAGAAGGAAAGAGGTACTTACTATGTGTCAGGCACCATACAAGTGCTGGGGATACAAATGCAAGGAGAATGAGATCCTTCTTGCCCTCAAAGAGCTTATAGTATAGCCAGTTGAAGAAAACACATAAAAGCTGAAAAACTGGGAGTACAGGAGGAGGTAGGGAGAAGACACCCGCTCAGGGGCACAGTAAACATAGCTGGGAGGAGATTGTCCCCCAAATAGATGCCCCGCAAGGACTTCACTAATGGTAGAGGGGATCATCGTGGACCATCGTGGAGGGAAGTTCTGGAGTGAGAAGGTAACTGAGGCTTAAATGAAATTGGGAAAGTCAGAAAGTAGCCTCTGTCCATTATTATCTCTGAGTCTGTGTGGTTCCCTCCATTTTTGGGGTCCTCTGATACACCTAGTTCCTAGAGGGACCCTGGGGCCATGAATGTTTCTCTCTGGGGATCTGGTGTCGGAGTGTGTCTAGCTCATTTGTCTCTAGTGCTTTCAGCTCTAGCTCTCTTTCCAACTTGAGCTTTCATGATGGTCTCCTTCAGTCAATCAACAGTTACTCATCAAACACAGTATTGCACATTTTAACCAGAGATTGGAGAGTAGCGGAGTTAGGAAGAAATGTACACTGACCCTACCTTCGAAAGACTTCTAGATCTTCTAGCTCGGTAGATGAGAAATGTTTTCAGGAAAGACCTTGGATTTTAGACTTAGGAATCTGGATTTCCTAAGAGAAAAGATGGAGAGAACTTGCAGGTTCTGGTGGACAGAAATGGCAGGAGGGAAATGATATTTTGAAGAATATTGAATGTAGAAGTTTCGAACTGAAAAAAGACCCTTGGAATCATCTTTTCATCCACCAAACCTTTCTTCATTACTTTCGGGACTCAGAAACTGTGGTAGGTACTAATAGAGAAACCTTGTAGAGCTTAGAGTCTGTCTACAAACGAGGAAACTGAGAACCAAGAGAAACAAGAACCAAGAGAAGATTTGCCCCAGCTTGCAAAGGAGAACTAGAACTAGACCCCAGTTCTACTGGTTTCCACATCAAAGCTCTTTCCCCTAGAACTTACTGGCATGTTTCTTGTTAGACTAACAGCTGTGTCTAGGACAGAGTGCCTGGAGGAAGGGTAATTCAAAAACATGAACTGGTGTGTGGGGATGTTCTGGTTCAGAGACAAGTCGCCGCGTGTCTGCAAAGGAGGGCAGAAATTCTGATGGGCAATGGGAATACGGATCAGCACTGTGCTGTGATATGGCGGCACTGCCGTAGAAGTAGATTTTGTTTTGTTTTCAGACAGGCGTTGGGGGTTCAGTAATGGGTAGAGATGGGCGGGGGTCTTTTACCCTGCCCTCAGATATCCATGCAGAGAGGGCTCATGAGCAGGAAAGAGAGGAAATCTGCTTTGAGAGGAGGAAAATTGGCAGTCCATGAGGCAGAGACAATGGTAGTCCTGCCACCAGGGAGAGACTCTATGCCACCGGGAAGGAGGAAAGGGCAAGGTTATGACGCTGAAGCCACACCAGTGTGTATGAGCAGCAGCATTTCTGATGTAAAAATTAAATTAGTTTCTAGTAATAAAAGTATTATATTTTATGAGGTTTATTAAAGATTATTAGAAATCAAGGATATAATAAGCCACATGCCTAGGGCTGATTAGCCCATTCAGAGCCTACTTACTACATGTTGCAATGTCTGAGTAGAGGAAGAGGCTCTTGGGAGGCAGAGAGTCCATTAAATACTAAGTTGTGATCTTGCCCAGGTGGAGACTCAGGTGAGATGATAGGGAATTCTGGGAAGTACCAAGGACTTCTGGGGATTGAAGTCTGGGGTTCAAATCTCCATTTTTACACAGATAAGGAAGACCATGGGAGGGTTAGCAGGCTCATCTGGGCTCAGACACTCTGCTGCTTGAATATCTGTAGCACAGATACACTCATGCATGCCCCTGAATGGCAAATCCAAGCCGGGCATTATTGAGGGTCCATTCCTTTGTTCTGCATCTCTGTAGGCAGAGAGTGAGCTCTATGATGAACTTTGGTCAGCTTTATTTTCAAGGATATCTTCTCGTGGGGCAGGTAGGTAGCACAGTGCATAGAGCACCAGTCCTGCACTCTTGGAGGAACTGGGTTTAAATTTGGCCCCAGAATTTCTAGCTGTGTGATCCTGGGCAATTAAAAAAAAAAAAGGAATATGATCTTGGTTAGAGATTCTTAAACTGTGTGTGTGTGTGTGTGTGTGTGTGTGTGTGTGCCATGAATGAAGCCCATTATTCCTTTTCTCAGAGAGTTTTTAAAAAAAAATCATGATATGGCAATGGGTTCGAATCAAGAACACATGTGATACCCAGTGGAATCACACGTCGGCTACGGTGGGTGGGAGGGAGGAAAAGAAAATGATCTTTGTCTTTAATGAATAATGCATGGAAATGATCAAATAAAATACTACTTTAAAAAAAAAGGGAAAAAAAATCATGATAAAAGGAATGCTAGATTTCAGTTAAAAGTTGGATGAAAATCAAGAGGTACCTTTTTTCCATCTAAATTCATGATCCCTTAAAAATTATTCGTGGACTTCTTTGGGGTCCAAGGTTAAGAACCTCTATTCTAGATCCAAATGGCCATCCCCATGGTTCAGGGGCCACAAGTACAAAACTCCCAAGTATGGTAAACCAGATTAAAGTGTAATTGGGAGGGAGGAAGGCTGCTAGGTCACTCAATGGATTGAGAGCCAAGCCTATATAGACAGGAGGTCCTAGGTTCAAATTTGGCCTCAGACATGCCCTAGCTGTATGACCCTGGGCAAGTCACTTACCCCCATTGCCTAGTTCTTATCGCTTTTCTGCCTTGGAACCAATATAGAGTTTTGATTCTAAGATGGAAGGTAAGGGTTTAAAAAAATTTCAAGATCCAAGTTGCTACCTGATTTGG
This sequence comes from Monodelphis domestica, assembly GCF_027887165.1. Taxonomy (NCBI): domain Eukaryota; kingdom Metazoa; phylum Chordata; class Mammalia; order Didelphimorphia; family Didelphidae; genus Monodelphis; species Monodelphis domestica. Next base: position 54,677,953 of record NC_077231.1, on the reverse strand, counting down.
GTATATGTGTGATGTGTGTCTTGACAGCTCTCCTCTGCTCATATTGTTTCTACTTGTTGGGGTTAGAACTGGTGAAGAGGAATATAAACATCTGGGGAAAGTATTTTTAAAGAATAACTTTGAGGGGGGCAGCTAGGTGTCTCAGTGGTTTGAGAGCTAGTCCTAGAGATTGGATGCCCTAGGTTCAAATCTGGCCTGAGACACTTCCTAGCTGGGTGACCCTGGACAGGTCACTTAACCCCATTGCCTCGCCCTTGCTGCCCTTCTGCCTTAGAACCAATGCACAGTATGGATTCTTAGACAGAAGGTAAGGGTTTAAAAAAAGAATAACTTTGATATCTCATCTTTTATTAAAAGCTTAAAATATAATTAGGAAATGTCTAACAAAATAAATAAAAATACAATACAATGTAGATAGTGTTCATTTGGGGTTTTCTAAGTCAACGGCCACCCTTGTTTCTCTTTGTATCTGATGGCCCTTGTTCTAGAGACCTGTATCCAGAAGAGTCATATTTGCTTTATTGATAAGACTAATGGCGGTGAGCATTGGATCTAGAATCAGATGGCCCGAGTTTAAGTCTTATTCTGTTCTTTATTTCTCTGAGAAAGTTAATTTAATCTCTCTGGAACTGTTATTTAGTCATTTTAGTCTTGTCCAACTCGTTGTGATTTTGTTTGGCATTTTCTTGGCAGAGATACTGGAGCAGTTTGCCATTTTCTTCTCCAGTTTATTTTACAGATGAGGAAACCAAGGCAAACAGGGTTCAATGACTTACCCAGGGTCCCAGAGCTAGCAAGTGTCTGCAGATTTGAACTCAGGAAGATGAGTCTTCCTGTCCAGTTGTGGTACCCTATCTTACTGTGCCACTTAGCTGCCCTCTCTCTGGGACTACATTTTTTGTTAACCGTAGAGTGCTAAATGTAGTAACAGCTTGGCATAATGGACAAAGAGCCAGCCTCAGGATGAATTGGATTCAAATTCTGCCTCTGACACTGGCTACTTGACTCTGGATGGGTCAGTGCCTTGGATACCTCTCCAAGTCCCTAAGATGAAGAACAATCAATTAATAATTATTAAGCACCTACTATGAGCACAGAACAGAGAGTTTCCTCAATTGGGGGGGGGGGTTTGTTTACTAATGAAATCACAGCTCAAACCCAAGTAGGAAAATGGTTGTTTCAGTATGAACAATTCTTTTACCTTTCCTCAAAGTCACCAAAGACTTGGTTTGGTTTGGTTGACCCAAACCAGTGACATAATTGGGCATTAAGAACTCTACACTGTTGGGGGCAGCTGGGTGGCTCAGTGGATTGAGAGCCAAGCCTAGAGACGGGAGGTCCTAGGTTCAAATCTAGTCTCAGACACTTCCCAGCTGTGTGACCCTGGGCAAGTCACTTGACCCCCATTGCCTAGCCCTTACCACTCTTCTGCCTTGGAGCCAATACAGTGTATTGACTCCAAGACGGAAGGTAAGGGTTTAAAAAAAAAAAAGAACTCTACACTGTTAACAACTCAGAGCCAACAACTATTGTTTAGTTTTGTTGTCTTTGGGTGCCTACTATCTGTATAATGTCAGACACCATAGCAAGTAGTTTTAATGAATATTATAGTTATAGTAAAGTCCCCAGGCATCTCCCTCCCTTGCCTCCTCAAACTAGAGAAGGCATTCTTTAACCCCCCAAAAAATGTGTATATAAAACTAGGTCTTGCTTGTTTCTTCTCATCGGTTCTTTCTCTAGAGGCGGACATATAGAATGTATTCTTCAAACAATATTTCTGTTGCCATCCATAATTTTCTCTTGGTTCTGCTTGTTTCACTATGCATAATTTCATGTAGGTTGTTGTTTATTTTTCATTAATTTTAAGCTGTAATTTAATTGGGAAAATAGCAGGCACTTAATAAATGGTTGTTTGATTAAGGAATTACTGACTATGGAGAGATTTTGTGACTTGTCCATGGGCTCACAGCTATTTTGTTTCAGAGGCAGAATTTGAACCGGTTTTCATGATTTCAAGGCTGGCCTTCTACACACTCATATTTTTGTTGTTGAATCATTTTTCAGCCGTATCCCAATTCTTTGTGATCCCATTTGGGCTTTTCTTGGCAAAAATACTAGAGTGGTTTATCCTTTCCTTCTCCAGTTCATTTTGCAGATGGGGAAACTGAGGCAAGCAGGGTTAAGTAACTTGCTCAGGGACACACAGCTAGTAAGTGTCTATGGCCAGATTTGAATTTATGCAGTCTTCCTGACTCCAAGACTGGCACTCTATCTCTAGCTGCCCCTTTCTACATGCTATTTCATGGCAATTGGATGATAATTAAAGAAGCCAGAATGTCCTTTCATGGAAAATTCCAGCATGAAGGACTCTCCCGCCATAAATCATTCCACTGTGCATTCAGTGGCCTGATTGTGACATATCTTGTATTTTATTCTCCCTTTCCCCAAAGCAATGGATGAATGCCAAGGCAGGAGCCGTGCCTCATCTGAAGCTGAGATTTACATTTGCAGGACCAGCTCTTTCATTGGACGTCTATAAATATTTTGAAAGTCAGCATTGTTGTCATCTTCCGAATCCACCTCCCCTTCCTCCCTGCAAGGTTTCTTTGACAGGTCCATATGTAAACACCCAGAAATGATTAATCACCATCGCACAGCCCCCAGGCTATTGGAGCAAAAGTTGGGCAACAAACTGAGGCACTCATCCCCTGACTCCAGCTAGTTCCAACTCAATTTTTTAGGGCTAATAATTATCACCTGATATGAAAATATGTAAACATCTTTCACTTAAGAGGAAACTTAAGAACTTTAGTTTGCCTTGGAAATCCCCCATTTTCATTTCATCTTTATGGTCCTTATATCCCCTTGTGCCACCAGCGATTGCCATTTTGGTCAACTACATAAGATCTATTTAATTACTGAGAGGACTCAATAAGAAGGCTCAAGATGTTAGGATGTAGGCTGGAAGCACTTTTTTCTAAGGGTGGAGGATATGATGCTGACTGGACCCAAGGTGATACATTCTTCTTGTAGGCACGAAAATAACAAAGTAGCTTCAAAAACCCAGTCTGGCTGTCATGGGCCATATCTGCAGGGGCATATTTATCATATTTTAATGATTTTTCCCCTTCTTTACTTATAATCCCGTCACTTTCATCCTTAATGTAGCTAGGTGATTGTCAGACCTGGAGTTAGGAAGACCCAAGTTCAAATCTGGCCTCAAACACTCATTATCTGTGTGACTCTGGGCAAGTCACTAATCCATGTTTACCTCAGTTTCCTCATCTGTAAAATGAATTGGAGAAGGAAATGGCAAGCCACTCCAGTATCTTTGCCAAGAAAATCCCAAATGGGGTCATGAAAGGTAGGACATGATTGAAACCACTGAACGACAAATTTTCATATGGAAGTTTGTTATAACATATTAATTAATTAATTAGTTGCATGGGTCTATGAATATTCATAAATAAAATAAAATTGATGAATTATTAACAAACTAGTAAATGTGAATTAATGAAAATAAGTTTATAAAATTAATTATTAATAAATAAAGATTAAAAATTTTAAAGAAAGTAATACTTTTTTAAAAGGTGGAGATTACTATCATAATACACTAAAATTTCTTTTGTATGGGATATGTGTTTTCATTGACTTAGGGAATTCCCAACAAGGAAACTCTCTGTATCAAGGTAAATCAGTTCTTTGTACTTCTTTTTAAAAACAACCCAATCAAACTCTTACCTTCCATCTTAGAATCAAGATTGTGTATTGGTTCCAAGGCAAATGAATGGTCAGGGCTAGGCAGTGGGGCTTAAGTGATTTGTCCAAGTTCACACAGCTAGTTAGTGTCTGAGGTCAAATTTGAACCCAGGACTTCCTGTCTTTGGGCCTGACTCTCAATCCACTGAGCCACCTCGCCATCCCTAATCTTTCTTTTTCTAAGAGGGCCAATGACACCTTGCAGTGATGTCTTGCCTTGTGCATAAATTGGATTTAAATGGGGCAGAGTTGCACAAAGTCATCAGCCTCACTCTCTCTTGCAGCAGCATCCAAGACCAGTTGCACAACAAGAATCAGAGCAACTGGCAATGGCCAGGGATGGCACCCTGCAGCCTCTGAGAGGTTAAGCCATTTTCCTGGGGTCACCCAGCCAAGATATATCAGAGGCTGGACATGAACTGAAAGCTCTCTTACTCAGGCATCACACTGCCTCAAGAGCCCACATTATAGAGTACTTTAAGATTTCCTGAGCATTTCCCTTACAATTAGATGATGCATATAGCAGAATATTACTCTTTTGCAGATAAAGAAATTGAGACTTAGAAAGAACAAAAGATTTGATCATGGTTACGGATTAGTCAGTATCAAATCCAGCATTTAAGCGAAGTTTTCTGATCTAAAATCGAAGGTGTTTTTTCATTGCATTTCACTGCTTCTCTGCCTACACCAGAAATGATACTGAAAGGGATGCCACAGCTTGGGAGAGGCAGAACTTTATTATCTTGGCATCTCTCTTCTGATTTCCTGACAGTGAAGTCCCATAAATCTTGGGGATTGCCTAGTCCAATCTCCTCATTTGGGGAAAATGAGGAGGAGAGATGTCCCAGAATCACAGATCTAGACATGCACGCAACCACAGCGGCCATCGAATTCAACCCTTCCCCACCACCATTTTATAGATGTGGAAATTGAGGCCCAGGGAGATTCTGGGACTCGTCTGAGGTGCCACAAGTAATTAGTGGCAGGATCTGAATTCTCAGTGGGAACTCAGGTCGTCTGACTCCAAAGCCAATGTGCCACCTCCCTCTAATAGAACTCTTCCAAGGTCACTTAAGTTCTATTAGTGGCAGAGCTGTGACCATAACTCACGCCTCTTGGTTTCCAGTCCAGAATTCTTTCCATGACACTACACTGAAGTATGTGTCACCTGCAAAGTCCAGAGGATGTTCTTAAACTTAACACACACCAATGCCAGATAAGATTAGACAGCTCAGCTTTTGCTTATTGGCAAAATATAAATATAAGATTCAATGAATAGTTAATCAGTTTTTTTAAGTCTTGCCAGACTTTTCATGACCCCATTTGAGACTTTCTTACCAAAAATAATGGAGTGCTTTCCTTCTCCAGATCATTTTACAGATGAGGAAACTGAGACAAAAAAGGTTAAGTGACTTTCTCAGGGTCTCATAGCTTGCAAGTGGCAAGTGCCTGAAGCCAGATTTGAACTCACAAAGATGAACCTTCCTGACTCCAGACCTGGCACTATCCATTGAGTCGTCTCATTGTCCTCATTGAATAGTGGGTTGATATTAACTTCTGGACCAAAATCTTGTAAGGCTGTTGGATATGACATCTAAACATGTGCCATTGGGAAGAAGAGTGGGGAGGAACCTCTTTTCAATTCAAACAATGCCCCCAAATTGGGGAATCATATTTGCATTTCTAATGCTTTCTAAGAGACCTCCCCTGTTATCAAAGAGAAGTCGAGAAGATTTTTGGAAGAGAAATGAAAATGGATACACGAAGCCCTAATGATGCTAATAATAGTAGGTAACAAAGAAGGTCAAGGTCTTCACATGTATCATCCCATTTGATCCTCAACAATCCCATGAGGTAGGTATTGTTATTATCCCCATTTTATAGATGGGAAAATAAAGACTGAGAAACCTGAATGACTTTGTCCAGGGTCAAATGGCTAGAAGATCATGTCTTCTGAGACAAGATTGTGCCAGCAATTCTCTTCTTTCTCTCTGAAGTCCTCCAGAGGTGCCAAAGCCATCCAAGCTCCCAATCAGAGATAGAGAAGAATCACAGAAATGACTAATCTTTAAATAATGCTTTACCTATATCAGCTCAGCAAATCCTCAAAACAGTCATGGGAAGTGGGTTCTATAAGCACAATTATCTGTTTTACTGATGAGGAAACCAAGGTTCTGAGATGTTATGACTTGATCTAAGCATCTAGTGATAAGCAGCTGAGCTAGAAAGTAAGCCCAGGTTTCTCCTAATTCCAAGTCTCGATGTATCCTACTGCCTTTCCCAGGGAAAATAGAAAGGGATGAAGGGAAAGGAAAAATGGTAGAGGGAGAAATTATTGTCACTTTTAAGATTTGCCTAATATGATTAGTGGGGCAGTTAAGTAGCTCAGTGGATATAGCTCCAGTATTGGAGTCAGGAAGACCTGAGTTCAAATCCCACCTCAGACACTTACTTGTGTGGTATCAGGCACTTTCACTTAACCCTGTTTGCCTCAGTTTCCTCATCTGCAAAATAAGCTAGAAAAAGAAATAATAAACCCCTCCAGTATTTTTGCTGTGTGACTCTGGGCAAGTCACTTAACCTTGTTTGCCTCAATTTCCGTATTTTTAAAATGAGCTGGAAAAGGAAATGGCAAACCACTCTAGTATCTTTGCCAAGAAAACCCTAAATGGGGTCATGAAGAGTTGGACGTGACTTACATAACTCAGCAACAACAAAAAATATGGCTAGAAAGCAAGGAAGGGTTTGTGCCCTCTTAACTATCTTGTGCCATCAGTCCAGGCACCAATGTAGCTCAGACTGTCCTCTGAGCTACCTCTCAGCTGGTTGCACCCAACCTGTGCCCTTGCCCGCAAGCTAATATTGATGGCACTGATCGTAGAGATGGATGGAGGGGCACATGTATTGTTAGGCTCCTTCATGCTGTTAGGAAGGCACCTCTCAGCTGAGAATATTGAGCAGCCACATGGTCTTTGTGCCTACAGTTATTTCCACCCTCCCTTCCTCTAATTCATTGGCTTAGTTCTGGTGGAGGCATTCTACAATTGCAACTGACATAAAGGCACTCTTAAAAGTCCTTAGAGTTGTTTGATATTCTGTCCTCCACCTTCCCCTTGTGGACATTCCTATATGCTTTGTTTGGGGTCAGAGACTTTGGTCAGTGCCCCGAATTGAGTTAGCAAATCCATATTTCTAAAGGAAAAAGATGGAGCCATGCCCAGTTGCCTTCAGGTCATGGTGGTCTCATGGGACATACAACTAGGCTCTCTCCATGGCTGACATGAATTCATAACTAAGCACACTTTTCTACTCTAGCCCCAAGTCAACTGGTCAGCACACATTTAATAAATAGCTATATTGGCCAAGAATGAAGTTGATGGGATTACAAATCTGGAAGCCAGTCTCTGCCCTCAAAAAGATTATATTCTTCTAAGATAAAATTTGATGGCTTGGTGGACAGAGTACTGGGGCTGCAATCAGGAAGATGAGTTCAAATATGGTTTCAGATACACATTAATTGGATAACCTTGGACAAGTCACTTAACCTCTATTTACCTCAATCCACTGGAGGAAGAAATGGCAAACCACTCCAGTATTTTTGCTAAGAAAATCCCGTGTAGTTCATGAAGAGTCAGACATAACTGAACTACCAAACAATAACAAAATAACACTTTATTTAAATAGCCCAGTATCACACACCCCCTCTCAGATACTTTTCCAAATTACCTTAGAGGGGAGGTGCTACACTTTCAAGTTCTAGTATATCTTATTCAATGGCATTTCTCAAAATGTAGACCACAAGCCCCCACCAGTGAGCTTCATCTTAAATAATCATTCAGTTAACACATTTACTTGAAAGCAATGATATATTTAAAACGGAGTAGTAAAAAACAATGGCTACAAAATATTTCTCCTAAAAACCTAGGGCACCCTCCCATAAATACACATAGTATCTTGTGAAGAGTGGGCACAAACTTTGAATATAGGTTAGTGAGGCATGTAGTGAACATGTGTGATCAAACTGGTACTGCAGGGACTAAATGTCTTTTCTCTCCTTGTGGACTCCTCAAGTTGTTCCATTGGAAGTTTGGTTCACTTAGCTAAGCTTCTAAGGTGCACTTCCCTCTAACAGCTCGTCTCTCAATTGCCAGGAATGGTTTTGTTGAGTCTATAGTTGACTCTCTTCTATGATGCCAGGGGTCTTGGTCCTTGCAGCTGCTGTTTGCCACATGCCTCAACTGTCTCTGTTTCTGTGTTCATTTGGAGAGTGCATATGTGTCTGTTCTCTCTTGGATGTAGAATTTTCTCATTAACAAGTAACTCCACTGAAAATCGTCATCGTTTATAGGAGATGGGAGAGGAAAGAGAAACTCTCTCCTTCCCCCACCAAAAGGAGAAGAGCAATTCCCTATCAGGCCCGGGAGTTTCCTCTCATATGTATGTATTTTACATATCCTTTCATGGAGGGTGTTTCTAGATCAAAAAACAGGGTGTGTCACTAAAAAGGAAAAAAAGTCCTTCCCTTTCGCCTTCTTTTTCCTGGAAAAGGGTTGTGTTTCCCATTTCCCCCTAGTAATTCTGCTGCTTCTGTTCTATAGAAAGCGTTAAGTCATAAAGCTTTCCAATCCCCCTGGGAATGCAGACCTGGGAAACCTTGTCCTCCAACTGATTAAAACTACTGGCAGGAGGCAAAGCATGTCACCTCTCAGAAGAAGGGGGAAGAGGGGAGAACACCAGAGCTGCAAGGCTGGAAGCAGCCTGAGTCAGATGCCCTGGGCAAAGCAGTGAGGAACACTGCACCCACACTGGAAATAGCCCAGCCAAATGGGAAGAGGAAGGAGAAAATGGACAGAGGAGAGAGTCAGTCTCCTGCCTGGTTCTTAGCCCATCTGCTGCCTGCCCTTAAGGCACCCTGATTGTAGTCCCTTCTTAATCCTCCTTGGTCCAGCAGCCTAAGAAATAAAACTCCTAAGAGAAAGACAGTGCCTACTCTCCATCCCCCATTCTACTTTTATCTTCTCTATTTAAGTTGCTATTAGAAGACAACCAATTTTTCTTTGAACCTCCAATGGAGGAAACAGTCAGACTCTCTTCAAACTTCAACCAATTCATGACTCCTCTGACTTCTCTATTGCCTTGTAAACCTTAAAATTTCTTAGACTTATAAACGTTGGAAATTTCACCATTGGGAAATTTCATACTTGGAAAATTTCTTAGTGATAGTCTATTGGAATGTGAACCCTATTCGCATGGGAGGTTCCTCCTCCTCCCTTCTTAAGATTACTTTAGGACAGAAACCTTTTGCTGAACAATGGAAAGGGCTTTGACCTATGCTTAATCATAGAACAGGAATTTCTTTGAGTCATGATTGATTTTAGAATTGATACAATAGAGATACTTGGAATGACAGAATCAGGTCTTGGAAAATACAATTTCCATCCCACTCAGTCCTAACAGGATTTAGGAAGGGCTGCAGCATAGATCAAAATTTAATTATCTGAGAATATGACCTCCAACAGACATGTGCAAAGCCACAGACCTCTGGGTGGTCCTGGGTTAAGCTAGAGCCACCATTGGCACAGGGAAATTGATGGACAGTGATTGGTAGATGTGAGAACTGAGGGGAGGGAACTTGGATGGTTTCCTTAAAGATAGAGGGGTCTGAGGACTGAGGGGGTGGTTGGAGAGTTTTGGCTCTGAGTGGTTGGAGAGGTGCTCTGAGAAGCTTGCTCTGAAGGAAGCTGAAGGTGGGGGCCTCTGAGACTGTTTCTCCATTTTGGTCACGTGAGTAATAGGGACTGATCTCTTTTCTTTGCCCCAGCTATCTAAGGGCTTGGGCCTTTTGGCCCAGCCTAAAAGAAGGGGTATTTAAGCCCTATTCCCTTCTCTCCCCTTTCTCTCTCCCTCTCTCTCTCTATCTCTAATTCCTTTCTACCTCCTGTCTGTAATTAAACTCTATAAAAGGTTGACGGCTGACTTGAGTTTTCATTTAGGAATTACATAGCTGAATTCCTTGGCGATCTTAAATTAATATATATCAGTCTTTTAAAAGTGATTTCCTTGTCACAGCCTGCACCCTTTTCCTTCTTCCTGTTTGAAATTGTTTTTTCCTTCTAGAATGTAAGCTCCTTTAGGACCAAAGCCTGGCATGGCTTCCCAGGATGAATTGAGTGCTTTTTGTTGTTCAGTCATTTCATTTACATATGGCTCTTTGTGACCTCATTTGGGGTTTTCTTGACAAAGGTACTGGTCTGACTTGCCAATTCTTTCTCCAGCTCATTTTACATATGAGGAAATCGAAGTAAACAGGATTAAGTGAGTCACCCAGGGACACAGAGCCAGTGTCTAAAGTCAGATTTGAACTTGGGTCCTCTTGGATCCGGGCCTGGAGCTCTATCTAGTGCACAACTAGTGCTTATTATATAGTATATGCTTAATTGATGTTCTGTCCACCCATCCTTCTGTCTTTCTTTCTTTCTTCCTTCCTTTCTTTCGTTTTCTTCCTTCCTTCCTTCCCTTCTTTCTTTAAAAAAGAAAGAAAGTAAGAGAAAAAGAGAGAAAGGAAGAAAGAGAGAGAAAGGAAGAAAGGAAGGAAGGAAGGAAGGAAGGAAGGAAGGAAGGAAGGAAGGAAGGAAGGAAGGAAGGAAGGAAGGAAGGAAGGAAGGAAAGAAGGAAAGAAGGAAAGAAGGAAAGAAGGAAAGAAAGAAAGAAAGGAAGAAAGGAAGAAAGGAAGAAAGGAAGAAAGGAAGAAAGAAAGAAAGAAAGAAAGAAAGAAAGAAAGAAAGAAAGAAAGAAAGAAAGAAAGAAAGAAAGAAAGAAAGAAAGAAAGAAAGAAAGAAAGAAAGAAAGAAAGAAAGAAAGAAAGAAAGAAAGAAAGAAAGAAAGAAAGAAAGAAAGAAAGAAAGAATCCTAATTGGTGTTCAGGGTTATCCCATACCTAAACATCCAATGATGTCTGGGATTTTACTTATCTACCACGTGAACCCCGAAAAAAGGCATTTCTTCCATAACAGCATGATATTCGATTTTTATTTGACTGTTGCCGTAGCAATCAGCTCTTACAGGGGTAAGTACGAACTGCCTCCTCAGAGTTTGGAATTACACAAGTGTCTGTTTACACTGGACTTTAAAGCCCACTTAACCGGAACTTAATGAGGATTTCAAATAGAGAAAGCAGAAGAAAGAGAGCCTAGTTAGAGAAGGAAAAAAGCAAAAAGAGGAAGAGCTCTAAGGTAGTTTTGACAGCACGTGGGTAGAGTGGGGTAAAGGGGAATTTTTTCACTTTGGGCTCTGGTAGGAGAGAAGACAGTCTGAGGACGGGATGTAGGTTAGGAGGTCCTCAGTGAGAGGGCAGATTGTCTTCCAGCCCAAAATCCTGATCCCTGGCTCAGAATCTTTCATCTTTCTCCCCAAATCCCCTGGCAAGACTTGAGGCGCGAGGAGTCTCTGGATTGCTTTGGGGAGAAAGCACACTTCTTCTGTTGTGAGTCCTTAGTCCCAGTTGCCTCCCTCTAGTTACAAGACTGCAGGATTGCACAGGAAGCCCTCAGCAGTACCACATCACCCAGATGTCCCTGTCAGCACCTGCCACCTACAAGGTGAATAATTTGAAGTCTTTTATAGAAAAACCCTCACTGTTGCATCTATGTATCACTAAGACATCCCTGGGGACTCTTTTAAGGATAAAGATTCATTGTGAATTCACACTCTAGTGCCAGACACGTCATTACCCAAAGACCAGCTAAATAATAGAGGAGCCCTAAGGCTGCTCTGTTCTGTGCCTCATTTCCAGGAAGCTTGGTCCCCTAGCCCTCGGGATCTGGGCAGTTGGCACGGCTCACTCTCATAAGGTCATAGAATCACAAATTTTGAGCTGGAGAGGAGCTTAGAGGCCACCGAGTCTGACCCCTATTTTTATAGGTGCACATCTGAGACACAGAGAGATTAAGTAATTTGCCCAAGGCCACACAGGCAGGGTGTATGAGGGAAGTCACTTCTCTTGTATCTTGTTTGAAAGAAGAGATGTCAGGGCGCATAAGCTCCTTAGGAGCAGGAATGATTTCTTTCTTTGCATTTGTATTCATAACACCTAGTCCCAGACCTGAAACATAGAAGGCACCTGATAAATGCTGGTTGATTGACTGATCCAGGACCAGTCGGTTTCATTATGGACAAATCAATTGCTTTATGAAACAGCATCAGTTTCTAGGGTAGACTAGAGATTTGAACCCAAGTTCTCGGACTCCTAGCTAATGGGGCAGCTAGATTGGATTGAGTGCCAGTTGAGAAGATTCATCTTCATGAGTTCAAATCTGGCCTTATTGGGGGACCTGAGGCAAGTCATTTAATCTCCGTTTGCCTCATCTGTACAATGAGCTGGAGAAGGAAATGGGAAACCACTTCAGTATCTTTGCCAAGAAAATCCTAAATGGGGTCAAGGATAGTGGGATATGACTGAAAACTATTGAAAACAACCAGCAGTCTACACAAGGACCTGCACGGGCTGCATATTGACCTAGAAAACTACCAATTGGCATTTCCTATATTTTATTATATTTCTATTTGCTTGTTTTTAAAGCCCTTCCCTTCCATCTTAGAATCAATACTGGGTATTAGTTCCAAAGCAGAAGATGAGTAAAGACCAGGCAATGGAGGTTAAGTGACTTGCCCAGGGTCACACAGCTATGAAGTTTCTGAGACTAGATTTGAACCTATGTTACAAGGGAATCACCTTAAAAGACTGATATATATTAATTTAAGGTCGCCAAGGAATCAGCTATGTAATTCCTAAATGAAAAACTCAAGTCAGCCGTCAGCCTTTTTTGGAGTTTAATTACAATAGGAGCAAGAAAGGAATTAGAGATATAGAGAGAGAGAGAAAGGGGAGAGAAGGGAATAAGGCTTAAATACCCCTTCTGTTTAGGCTGGGCCAAAAGGCCCAAGCCCTTAGATAGCTGGGGCAAAGAAAAGAGATCAGTCCCTTTCACTCACGTGTCCAAAATGGAGAAACAGTCTCAGAGGCCCCCACCTTCAGCTTCCTTCAGAGCAAGCTTCCTCAGAGCCCAGGAACCACTCCGACCAAAAACTCAATCCTCTCTCGAGTCTCCAGACCCTCCTATCTTTAAGGAAACCATCCAAGTTGCCTCCCCTCAGTCCTCACATCTACCAATCACTCTTCATCAATTTCCCTGTCAATGGAGGCTCTCGCTTAACCCAGGACCGCCCAGAGGTTTCTGGCTTTTGCACATGTCTGTTGAAGGTCATATTTTCAAATGATTAAATCTATACTCCTTTGCTACAGCCCTTTCTAAATCCTGTTAACTTGAGTATGGTAGAGATTGGAATAATTAAATTTTGATCTAGGCTACAGCCCTTACTCAATCCTATTAGGACTGAATAGGGTGGAGATTTATTCCAAGTATCTCCATTGTATCAATTCTAAATCAATCAAGACTCAAAGAAATTCCTGTTCTATGCTTAAGCATAGGTCAAAGTCCTTTCCATTGTTCAGCAAAGGGTTTCTGTCCTAAAGTAATCTTAAGAAGGGAAGAGAAGGAACCTCCCATGCCAATGGAGTTCCCATTCCAATAGACTATCAGTAAGAAATTTTCCAAGTATGAAATATCCCAATGGTGAAATTTCCAACATTTATAAGTCTAAGGAAATTTTGAGGTTTACAATCCCCCCTGATGATCATTGGGAGACTAGTCTCCCCATTGATCATTTAACATAATCATTTTGTAGTTCTAAATTCACTTCTAACTAAAGATATACACAATATTCAATTTTCTAAGAGAAATTAGAATAGTGAGAGAGGAAATAGAAAAGAAAAGAAAGCAAAACCAATGTTTGCTAGGCGCATTGACAGAAAGCCAAATTAGGGGCAGTCCCTTTTGGCATAAATGTTACAATAAATGTTCAATCAAAAGTTCAGTCCAATCAATCACATCCAAAGTTCATTCTTGATCTTCTTGATGAAGTGTAGGTTTTTGGCATCTTTCTGCAACAGTTCATTCTCTGGATATAAAAGTTTCAAGCTTCTTTCTTGAAGATCTTTTCTCGAACAAAATCAAAATCCTTGAAAATTTTTTATAACAGTAAAATCTTAAACAAAAGTCTTGGATTTTTATAAAAATAAAATCTCAAACAAAAAAAATTCAAAAATTCTTAGATTTTAAATTAAAATACAATCCCCCCTGAAGTAAGTATTTAAAAAAAAATTATCAAGTTTAGCTCAGAATGCAATGTTCAGTTATGGGGGTGTATGTGTCAAATATCAAAAGAATAGAAAAATAATCAAAAACATAAGAAAAACTCAAAATAGACCTTGTATAGGTCCAGATTAAAGTAATTTCTATCCCACAAGTATGTAGGACAGAATGCAGTAATATTTCACTTAGCCATTTGTAGCCAAGACTACAGGAAGTTGCCATAATATAAGAAGAAAAGAATTAGAATTCTATTTTGATGGGGAAATGTCATTCCCTTGTCTGATTTTTCCTCAGGGATATAGGGAGCCAGCATGATAGTCAAGCTTTGTACTTGTTTGAGTACTTCAAAAGGAGTGTAGATACAAGGAAGTCCTACGACTTAAACATAAGTTAAGCGTCGCAACCTTGAGTCTCACTTTAATATTTCATGTGTGCTCTATTGGCACTATTCAGGTTTAGTCTGTGCTCCTTGTTTTTATCCCTTTTCCTGGAATCAGACACAAACATTAATCACAGTCCTATAATATTTTATCAATAAATGGCAGGTTCCCATAGTTTAAAGCTTTTAGGCATATATTGATATTATAGCAAGAGTATATATATTAACTTGTATTACTGCAGGGAAAAAAATAATATTAATATTAATTATGTGTACCTTCAGTACAAAAAAATGAGAAAAAAATCAAATATTCTGATCAAAAAATAAAAAGAAATAAGAAAAAATAAGGAAAAAAAATCAGTAATTCAATATATTCTTGAAAAAAAAACATCCATTTGTCTATGGATTATTATCTCCAATTCATATGATAAGATAGAGTCACAATTCATATGATAGGATAGAGTCAATCAGTCTCAGCAGAAGATGCTTTCTTCACATGTGAGCAGTGAATCCAAGAGTCTCTTTCTCCAATCTTTATAGATGTTGGAGTAGTTAATAATATTTGGAATGGTCCTTCCCATGAAGGTTGAGTTGCTCCAGTTCGCTTGAAATTCTTGATATAAACTTTATCTCCTGGGTTCAGGTCATGCAGAGAAAAGTCTAATGGTCCAGCTTGTACTGCAGCTCCGGATTCATGAAGTTCACGTAGTTTGTGCTGTAACTCCTGTATATAGGAAGCAATAGTAATATCTCCCCCTAATAGCGATGTATAAGCCGGGGAGAAAGGCTTAGCCTGTATAGGCGGATGTCCAAAAAGCATCTCAAATGGTGAAATATGTAAGTCTCCTCTAGGCCTGCTTCTAAGATAAAATAGGGCCAGAGGGAGAATTTCAGGCCATTTTAAATGGGTCTCAGTGCATAATTTGCCAATCATAGTCTTAAGTTCTTTATTCATCTTTCCTACTATTTGGAGAGGAGAGAAAAAAAAACTGAAAAAGGTTAATTAATATCAACAAAATCAATACAATCTAAGAAGAATCATCTTTATTATACTGGGAAGTTCCCTGGGCACCCTCCTGAAGGGCACCTCTCTGAGGATCATTAGCACCTCGAGTAATTTTTGGACGAGCGCCATTTCTCATATATTGTTGAGTATTATCATTAAAATTTTCTTCAATTTGAGCATTGTCATTAAATTCCCAATTCCTATTTCTATAATTCTGGTTTCTAAAGTTCTTATTTCTATATTCATTATAGTTATTTCCATAGTCATTATTATAATTTCTAGAATTCTGGTTTCTATAACCATTATCATAATTTCTATAGTTATTATTTCTAAAACCATTATTAAACTGTGTATTCCTTCCAAACATCTTAAGAAAGGTTCTACATTCCATCATTTTGTGGCCCTTCTTCTCACAGAAGTGGCAAGTAATGGATTGATAATTGGATTTCTGGAGAGGGGCAATTGTCGTTGGTTCATTATCATGCCCACTTTCTAATTTAGTTATCCTATCTATTACACATCTCATTTTTTTCTTCATTTCCTCCATGTCATCATTATTCTCTTTCTCCTTTTCTTCGTTTCCCTTAAAAACATATATAGCTGTTTTTCGCAATTCTTCAAGGTCCATATCTGACCATCTTGGGCATTGTGTTTTGAAATAATTTTTAATTACTTTGCAACAATTATTTACAAAGATTCTTCTAACTTGTCTTAAACTATTCTCTTTATTTAAGTCCCAATCTAAGTATCTGTCCCCAAACTCGATAATTCTGTCCATAAATCTGGAGGGTGTTTCGTTTTCCTTTTGCTTAATTTTTTCCAGTTCCATCCACTTATCTGTACTGTCCGCACATTCCTTCATGGCCGTGAGGATGGCCTCTCTACAACGGTATAGTTGTAGATAGTCCTCAGGATTATTATAGTCCCATTCGGGATCCTGAGATGGCCAATGTGCTGCATTACGCCCCCGGGTTTTGTTGACATGAGCAATTATTTTATTTTTTTCACGTTCACTTAAAAAAGCCTGTAGTAAGCTCTCAACGTCCTTGTAAGACGGATTATATTGAAAAAATATGTCTCCCATCTTTTTTGTTACTAGAAAAGGATCTTGTTCATATGTGGGGATATTTCGTGTAAATTCATTTATTTCTTGGGGAGTAAACGGTATCCTATGTCTTAAAGTCACCACATCCCCATTTCGTCCTATTTCAGGTACTTCTCTTAGAGGAAACAGGCCTCTAGTTGAATTTTGCACCTGTGGGTCAGTTTGACAAGGACAGGTTTCTCTAGGAGGACAAGATCTCCCTTGCATTGGAATTTGGTTTTCTGTAGGAGAAGGAACATGAGAAGCTGGGATTGCAGGGGAAGGGTTTTGGGGATTAAATTCAGACAAGATTTGCACTGCACGAGAGAAGCAGTCTGTTAACTGGGCTATAGGGAAGGTGTTTTCCATCTCTATTTCAGGGAAGGAAATTTCCTCATTCAAAGGTTCAGAAACAGGACTGTTTCTGGTAGAGTGGGTGTTTGCCCATTGATCCTGTAAGAAACATTTTAGATCTTCTAATTGGGCTTGCATTTTATCCTCAATTTTTCCTATTTTATCTTCCATATCTCCCATTTTATCCTCAATATTTCCTATTTTATTCTCAATATTTCCTATTTTATCCTCAAGTTTTTCTATTTTATTCTCAATATTTCCTATTTTATCCTCAATTTTTTCTATTGTATCCTCAATTTTTTCTATTGTATCCTCAATTTTTTCTATTTTATCCTCAATATTTTCTATTTTATCCTCAATATTTTCTATTTTATCCTCATTTTTTTCTATTTTATCCTCAACATATTCTATTTTATCCTCAATATTTTCTATTTTATCCTCATTTTGTTTTATTTTATCCTCATTTTGTTTTATTTTATCCTCATTTTGTTTTATTTTATCCTCATTTTGTTTTATTTTATCCTCAATATTTTTTATTTTTTCATCTCTAAATATAGTATTGAGGAGTACAAAAGTGACAGTACCTATTAATATAAAAATTTGGAGGTATCCTTCATTCCTCAATGCCCCTACTTCTTCAGCTGCCATATAATTGTCAAAGAATGTAGTACTCATTTTTATATGTATATTTTGTAATTTCACAAAACACGTGGGGAGCAGGGCAAAGCAACAAACTTTCCACAGGGTTTTTTTTTTTTTTAATCCAGGAAGTTGTTCCTTAAGGGAAAGGATATTTAGAAACAGTTCTTCCAGCCAGGACTTTAGAGTCCTGTTGCTGAGATTTAAAAACAGCTGTTTTCTGTCTATCAGAGTCACACAGCTGGGAAGTATCTGAGGTCCGATTTGAACCCAGGACCTTCTGCCTCTAGGGCTGGCTCTCAATCCGCTGAGCTACCCAGCTGTCCCTTAAGATTAAAGGGAAGAAAAAGAAAAAACTGCTGATTCCAATTTAACTTAAGGAGAAAAGAGAAAAAGTTTTTTATACTCACGTGTTCTAGCAGCTGTGTCTTTAAGCCAAGTTTTTTTTTTTTTTTAAAAAGGACTAAGTGGTGAAACAGTATAGTAAAAAGGCAAGGAAAAAGTTTTATTGAGAGGATTCTTTAGACTCCCGTGTGGTCAGCCACAATGTTACAAGGGAATCACCTTAAAAGACTGATATATATTAATTTAAGGTCGCCAAGGAATCAGCTATGTAATTCCTAAATGAAAAACTCAAGTCAGCCGTCAGCCTTTTTTGGAGTTTAATTACAATAGGAGCAAGAAAGGAATTAGAGATATAGAGAGAGAGAGAAAGGGGAGAGAAGGGAATAAGGCTTAAATACCCCTTCTGTTTAGGCTGGGCCAAAAGGCCCAAGCCCTTAGATAGCTGGGGCAAAGAAAAGAGATCAGTCCCTTTCACTCACGTGTCCAAAATGGAGAAACAGTCTCAGAGGCCCCCACCTTCAGCTTCCTTCAGAGCAAGCTTCCTCAGAGCCCAGGAACCACTCCGACCAAAAACTCAATCCTCTCTCGAGTCTCCAGACCCTCCTATCTTTAAGGAAACCATCCAAGTTGCCTCCCCTCAGTCCTCACATCTACCAATCACTCTTCATCAATTTCCCTGTCAATGGAGGCTCTCGCTTAACCCAGGACCGCCCAGAGGTTTCTGGCTTTTGCACATGTCTGTTGAAGGTCATATTTTCAAATGATTAAATCTTTACTCTTTTGTTACAGCCCTTTCTAAATCCTGTTAACTTGAGTATGGTAGAGATTGGAATAATTAAATTTTGATCTAGGCTGCAGCCCTTACTCAATCCTATTAGGACTGAATAGGGTGGAGATTTATTCCAAGTATCTCCATTGTATCAATTCTAAAATCAATCAAGACTCAAAGAAATTCCTGTTCTATGCTTAAGCATAGGTCAAAGTCCTTTCCATTGTTCAGCAAAGGGTTTCTGTCCTAAAGTAATCTTAAGAAGGGAAGAGAAGGAACCTCCCATGCCAATGGAGTTCCCATTCCAATAGACTATCAGTAAGAAATTTTCCAAGTATGAAATATCCCAATGGTGAAATTTCCAACATTTATAAGTCTAAGGAAATTTTGAGGTTTACACCTAGGACCTCCCATTTCTAAGTCTGGCTCTCTATCCTCTGAGCCAGCCTTCACCCTACTTTATTTGGTTTGTTCCCAATTTCATTTTAATCTGGTTTGGTAGGCAAATCAGACCTATTTGATATCTCTCATATAGAGGGTAGAATGCTGAATTTGGAGTCAACAAAACCTGGGTTTGAATTCTACCTTAGACATTAGTGCTATGTGACTGGGCAAGTCACAAATTCCCTGGTCTATAAAATGAAGAGATTGGATTACTTGACGTCTAAGATCCTTTCCAGGTCTAAATTGAGAAACTTATGATCTCAGATCCTCTCCCAACTCTAAATAGGACAGGCTTTCTCCCTAACCACTCTGGCTCTCACAAAGAGGCTGAAACCATGTGTGGTCCAGGGAGGGATTCTCTCATTCTCAGGTCAGCCACTGTGTATGGGAGTCTTTGAAGTCTGGCTCTCCCCTGAGAGGTCTCCACCTCAACTGCAGCGACTTTCAGCTCCATCCTTCTTTCCTTGCTCCAGCTGAATGTTCAAAGAGACTGCGTTTTCAGAAGAGCTAAGGTGTTTTCCTACCCAATCAGCCACTGAGCAATCCCCTGTAAAGATTACCTTCCCCACTCAGAGCCTGGAAGTGAGAGGAGGCACATTTTCTTTTTTATCTTTATGAAATCTGGTCTGCCTATTCAGGCACAGAAATGAATAATTGACTTCTGAGTTGAAAAGTACAAATTGGTATCAAACCTGAGGTTGATTCACTTTGCAAGTTTAAAGAATAAAAAGTGGGGAGGCAGAGTAAAGATGGCAGCATAGAAGCAGCAAAAGTTCAGACCTCTGAATACCCTTCCTTACAAATTGCAAACTAAATGCTCCTAGGGGACTGAAAATCAAACCTAACAACAAGACAGAGCCAAGGAACCCTCCTGCTGGACTCAAATCAAAAGGACGCCCCCCCCCCCCCGCCAAAAGCCAGAATTCAAGAATACTCAGGTTTAAGGGGAAGGCAGAAGGAAGGTCCCAGGAACCCTCCTCCTGACCTAAAGCGCTAAACCTCCAGCAGCAGTGGGAACCCCTGGGTGGGCAAAGACGCTGGTCTGGAGGGTGTACCTTGTGGGCAGGGATGTACCAGGCTCAGAGCATTGAACACAGGCAGTGGGGAGGAGCTGGAGAGGGAGTGCAGAAGAGGCAGCCTAGTCACAGCATCAGAAACCCTCCATATTGCTCCAGTCTTCCAGGAGGTTTTGGCCTCAGAGTACATCCAGCCCAACCCAGCTGAACTTAATCTCATCAAAAGTCCTCAGAGGTCAGGGAAGCCCAAGCTCCAATACCCCTCCCTTACAGACTGCTGGACTTTAATCCAATCAAAAGCCTCCAGAGGACAGGGAAGCTCAAACTTCAATACCCCTCCCCCACAGACTGCACGGAGAGATCTCCTGACAAACCTCCAAGAGGGGAGACTGTCAAAAAACCCCAAAACCAAAAAATTGAGAGGATCAAGAACACAAATATGGAGAGTAAAGAAGGGGTAAATATGAGCAAGCAACAGAAAAAGAAAAAAGAAATTACAATTGATAACTTCTATACAGGCAATGAACAAAGAGCAAATGGAACAGAGGAGGAGGGATCATCAAACAATAAATAAGAAATCCCAGTGAATTGGATGCAGTTTTTGGAAGAACTCAAAATACAATTCAAAACACAATTAAGAGAGGCTGAAGACAATTGGGGAAAGAACTTAAAAACTAAGATAAATCATCTGGAAACAGAAAATAGTGTCGTGAAAGCTAAAATCAACCAGCTTGAAAATGAGGCAAAGGAGATTGAAAGATGAGGCAAAGAAGATGAAAGATGAGGCAAAGGAGATGAGAGATGAGGTAAAGAGAATGAAAGATGACCTCCAAAGAAAATCAGACCAGAAGGAGAAGGATGACCAAAAAGCCAGGGGTGAAATCTAGTCGTTAAGAACCAGAACACAACAACGAGAATTAAGTGACCTCACAAGGCACCAGGACACTATAAAACAAAACCAAAAGAATGAAAAAATTGAGGAAAATTTGAAGCATCTCATTCACAAAACAGAAGATTTAGAAAATCATTCAAGGAGAGACAATTTAAGAATCATTGCTCTACCAGAAGAACATGACTAAAGAAAAAGCCTGGACATAATACTACAGGAAATTATCCAAGAAAACTGCCCCGATATTCTAGAACAAGAGGGAAAAGTGGAGATTGAAAGAATTCACAAATCACCTCCTGTACTTAATCCCCAACTGACAGCACCCAGGAATGTTATAGCCAAATTCAAGAACTATCAGACCCAAGAAAAAATATTACAAGCTGCCAAGAAGTCATTCAGATACCATGGAACCACAGTGAGGAAAACACAGGATCTAGCTGCATCTACACTGAAGAACTGAAAGGCATGGAATATGATATTCCTGAAAGCAAGGTAACTAGATCTACAACCAAAAATCAACTATCCAGCAAAACTGACTATATTCTTACAGGGGAAAGTATGGTCATTCAACAAAATAGAAGAATTCCAAGAATTTGTAAAGAAAAGACCAGACCTGAACAGAAAATTTGATGCCCAAGCACAGAACTCAAGAGAATCTTCAAAAGGTAATTAAAAAAGAGGGGGGAAAAACAAAACAACAACAACAAAACTTTTTTTTAAGAGACTCAATAAGCTAAAATGATATGTATCCCTATAAGAAAAGAGGTCATTGGTAACTCTTAAAAATTGTTATTATCACCTGGGCAGCTAGAAGAATTACACTTAGAGGGAACAGTGACAAACTGTATCGGGTGAAATGACAAAACATAAATAGGTATATAGATATATGTATGCATAAATACATAAATGTGTGTGTGTGTGTGTGTAAAACTAGAGCTAAAAAAGAGGTTAATATTAAAAGAAATGGGAAAAGAAACAAAAGGGGGTAAATTTATATGTCACAAAGAAGCTCATGGCAGGAGGGAGAAGAACATCAATACATTGGAAGGGTAAAGAGGTTGAAGATAGGAAAAACTCAACTCTTACGTGCATTGAACTTGATCCAAAGCAAGAAGAACAATACAATCCACTGGGGCAGAGAATAGATTTGCACTCTATAGGGGAGTAGAAGGGTAACAAATGGACGGGTGGGAAGGAAAGCAGTACAAGGGAAGGAGAGGATAGGGGGTAGTTTTAAAAAGACTGCAAAGAACATAAGGGGAGGAATAAGAAGGGAGGGAGATAGAAAGGGAAGTAAAATAAGGGTGGGAACTAGGGGAACTGATTCAAAACAAACATTGGTGTAGAAGGAAATAGAGACAGAAGAAAAGGCAGGACTAGGAGTAGAAATCAAAATGCTGGGAAATACACAGCTGGTAATCATAACTCTGAATGTGAATGGAATGAACTCACCTATAAAATGCAAGCAAATAGCAGAGTGGATTAGAATCCAAAACCCTACCATATGCTGTCTACAAGAGACACACATGAGGAAGGTAGATACCCATAAGGTGAAAGTAAGAGGGTGGAGCCAAATCTATTGGGCATCAACTGATAAAAAAGAAGACAGGAGTTACAATCATGATATCTAACAAAGCCAAAGTAAAAATAAATCCAGTTAAAAGAGATAGGGAAGGTAATTACATCCTGATAAAAGGCAGTATAGACAATGAGGAAATATCAGTACTCAACATGTATGCACCAAATGGCATAGCATCCAAATTTCTAAAGGAGAAACTAGTGGAGCTCAAGGATAAAATAGAAAAACTATACTAGTGGGAGACCTGAACCTTCCTCTATCTGAACTAGAGAAATCAAACAAAAAAATAAATAAGAAAGAGGTAAGAGAAGTGAATGAAATCTTAGAAAAATTAGAGTTAGTAGATATGTGGAGAAAAATAAATAGTGATAAAAAGGAATACACCTTTTCAGCAGCACATGTTACATTTACAAAAATTGACCATGTATTAGG
The DNA here is from genome assembly GCF_027887165.1 of Monodelphis domestica. Lineage (NCBI taxonomy): Eukaryota > Metazoa > Chordata > Mammalia > Didelphimorphia > Didelphidae > Monodelphis > Monodelphis domestica. The sequence goes on along the minus strand of NC_077231.1, from coordinate 54,655,047 downwards.
GCATAAAAACATTGCAAACAAGTGCAAAAGAGCAGAAAAAATAAATGCAACCATCTCAGATCACAATGCATTGAAAATAAGAATTAGTAAGGGACATGGAGAGGTAAATCAAAAATTAATTGGAAATTAAACAATACAATTCTCCAAAACCGGTTAGTTAAAGAACAAATCATAGAAACAATTAATAATTTCATTGAAGAAAATGACAATGATGCAACATCCTTTCAAAACCTATGGGATGCAGCCAAAACAGTACTCAGGGGGAAATTTATATCCTTGAGTTCATATATTAACAAATTAGGTAGGGCAGAGGTCAATGAATTGGGCAGGCAAATTAAAAAACTAGAAAGTGAACAAATTAAAAATCCTCAGATGAAGACTAAATAGAGATCCTAAAAATCAAAGGAGAAATTAATAAAATTGAAAGTCAAAGAACTATTGATTTAATAAGTAAGACTAGAAGCTGGTACTTTGAAAAAACAAATAAAATAGACAAAGTATTGGTCAGTCTAATTAAAAAAAAGGAAAAAAAGAAAAACAAATTGACAGTATCCAAGATGAAAGGGGAGACCTCACCTCTAATGAAGAGGAAATTAAGGAAATCATTAGAAACTAATATGCCCAATTATATGGAAACAAATATGGCAATCTAGATGATATGGAGGAATACTTACAAAAATATAAATTGCCTAGACTAACAGAGGAAGAAATAGATTACCTAAACAACCCCATATCAGAAAAAGAAATTGAACAAGCCATCAAAGAATTCCCTAAGAAAAAATCCCCAGGTCTAGATGGATTCACAAATGAATTCTATCAAACATTCAAAGAACAACTAATCCCAACATTATACAAACTATTTGACAGAATAAGCAAAGAAGGAGTTCTACTTAATTCATTTTATGACACAAATATGGTATGATCCCAAAGCCAGGTAGGTCAAAAACAGAGAAAGAAAACTATAAACCAATCTCCCTAATGAATATAGATGCAAAAATCTTAAATAGGATACTAGCTAAAAGACTCCAGCAAGTCATCACAAGGGTTATTCACTATGACCAGGTAGGATTCATACCAGGAATGCAAGGATGGTTCAATACTGGGAAAACCATCCACATAATTTACCATATCAACAAGCAAACCAACAAAAATCACACAATTATCTCAATAGATGCAGAAAAAGCCTTTGACAAAATACAACATTTATTCATATTGAAAACACTAGAAAGTACAGGAATAGGAGGGTCGTTCCTAAAAATAATAAACAGTATATACCTAAAACCATCAGCAAACATCATCTGCAATGGGAATAAACTCGAAGCCTTCCCAATAAGATCAGGAGTGAAACAAGGATGCCCATTATCACCTCTATTATTTAACACTGTACTAGAAACACTAGCAGTAGCAATTAGAGAAGAAAAAGAAATTGAAGGTATTAAAATTGGCAATGAGGAGACCAAGTTATCACTCTTTGCAGATGACATGATGGTCTACTTAAAGAATCCTAGAGAATCAACCAAAAAACTAGTTGAAGTAATCAACAACTTTAGCAGAGTTGTAGGATACAAAATAAACCCGCGTAAGTCATCCGCATTTCTATATATCTCCAACCCATTTCAGCAGCAAGAATTAGAAAGAGAAATTCCATTTAAAATCACCCTAGACAATATAAAATACTTAGGAACCTATTTGCTGAGACAAACACAGGAACTATATGAACACAATTACAAAATACTCTCCATACAATTAAAACTAGATCTCAACAATTGGAAAAACATTGGTTGCTCATAGGTAGGATGAGCTAACAAAATAAAAATGACAATCCTGCCCAAATTAATTTACTTATTTAGTGCCATACCCATTGAACTCCCAAAAAACATTTTTACTGAATTAGAAAAAACCATAACAAAGTTTATTTGGTGGAACAAAAGATCAAGGATATCCAGGGAAATCATGAAAAAAAAAATGCAAAGGAAGGAGGACTTTCAGTCCCAGATCTCAAACTATACTACAAAGCAGTGGTCATCAAAACAATATGGAACTAGCTTAGAGACAGAAAGGAGGATCAGTGGAATACATTAGGGGTAAATGATCTCAGCAAACCAGTCTATGATAAGCCCAAAGATCCCAGTTTTGGGGACCAAAACCCACTATTAGATAAAAACTGCTGGGAAAATTGGAAGACAGTATGGGAGAGATTAGATTTGGATCAACATCTCACACCCTACACCAAGATAAACTCAGAATGAGTGAATGACCTGAATATAAAGAAGGAAACTATAAGCAAATTAGGCAAACACAGAATCCTATACTTGTCAGATCTTTGGGAAAGGAAAGACTTTAAAACCAAGCAAGAGCTAGAAAAAAAAATCACAAAATGCAAAATCAATAATTTTGATTACATCAAATGAAAAATTTTTTGTACAAACAAAACTAATGCATCCAAAATTAGAAGGGAAGCAACAAATTGGGAAACAATCTTCATTACAAAAACATCTGACAAAGGTCTAATTACTCAAATTTATAAAGAGCTAAACAAATTGTACAAAAAATCAAGCCATTCTCCAGTTGATAAATGGGCAAGGGACATGAATAAGCAATTTTCAGTTAAAGAAATCAAAACTATTAATAAGCACATGAAAAAGTGTTCTAAATCTCTTATAATCAGAGAAATGCAAATCAAAAAAACTCTGAGGTATCACCTCACACCTAGCAGATTGCTAACATGACAGCAAAGGAAAATAAAGAATGCTGGAGGGGATGTGGCAAAGTCAGGACATTAATACATTGGTGGAGTTGTGAATTAATCCAACCATTCTGGAGGGCAATTTGGAACTATGCCCAAAGGGTGCTAAAAGGCTGTCTGCCCTTTGATCCAGCCATAGCACTGCTGGATTTGTACCCCAAAGAAATAAGGAAAAAGACTTGTACAAGAATATTCATAGCTGCGCACTTTGTGGTGGCAAAAAAGTTGGAAAATGAGGGGATGCCCTTCAATTGGGGAATGGCTGAACAAATTGTGGCATATGTTGGTGATGGAATACTATTGTGCTTAAAGGAATAATGAACTGGAGGGATTCCATGTGAACTGGAATGACCTCCAGGAATTGATGCAAAGTGAGAGGAACAGAACCAGGAAAACATTGTATACAAAGACTGATACACTGTGGTACAATGGAATGTAATGGACTTCTCCATTAGTGGCAATGCAGTGATCCTGAACAACTTGGAGGAATCTACAAGAAAAACCACTTTCCCCATTCAGAGGAAACACTGTGGGAGTAAAAACACCAGAGAAAAACAACTACTTGAATACATGGGTCGAAGGGATATGGCTGGGGATGTAGACTCTGAATGAATATCCTAGTATAAACAACATGGGAAATAGGTTCTGATCAAGGACACAAGTAATACCCAATTAAATTGCACGTCGGCTGTGGGAAGGGTAGGTGCAGGGGAGGGAGGGAAATAAGGTGATTATTGTGACCAAGGAATAATGGTCTAAATTTACAAAATAAACTACTTCAAATGGGAAAAAAAAAAGAACTTGTCATAGTACCTGGAACATAGTAGGCATTTAATAAATGATGTTTGGCCAACAATAAAAAAGAAAGAAAGAATAAAAAGTGTTATCAGGAAATCACTAAGTTCCAAAGGCATCCTCAGTCATCAGTGTTGGGACTGATCATAGTTGGGATTGATGCCTCCTAGGAGGTTGTGGCCTGACTTCAAAGGGGCTACAGACCTGATGGTGAGTGGGAAGTTGGGTCACAAGCATCAGCCACCCACCCTCTTAGGAATAGCTAAAGCTAGGGCTGATCTCTAACAGACCACACCTAGTTTTATCTTTCAATATGGTCCCATTCTGCCCTTTCCACCATAGAATTTCTCCATCTCCTTCATTCTGTTGGGATTTGGAGAGGAAAGTCCTACTCATTACCAGGGGAGTCCCAACAGTAACTACCTGGGTGCCATTGGGAAAATCCTCTCCACCTGCCAAAGAGTACCCTACCTCTATCCCCTCAGATCACTCCATGGCTGTGGCAGACTTATTCATCAGGATTGGCACTAGCTCTAGGACAATAAACTGTTGGACTTTCCATTTTTCATGTTGTGAGGGAACCTGTGAACCACAAAGGATAAAACAGTGCATTGAAATGTGAATTCCATATTTAATTATATTATAGTTCTGTCCCTCCTTCACCTCACTCTTTTCTGAACTTCCCTATCTCCTTTTAAATTTAAACCTTCACCTTCTGTCTTAGAACCATTGGTTCTAAGACAAAAGAGTGGTAAGGGCTAGGCAATGGGGGTCAAGTGACTTGCTCAGGGTCATACAGCTAGAAAGTATCAGAATCCAGTTTTGAACCCAGGACCTCCCATCTCTAGAGCTAGCTCTCAATCCACAGAGCCACCCCACTGTCCCAGAATTCCATATTTCTGTTGAGAGCTCTGCTTTTCTTCCAGTAATTCAGATTACCTGTCATCTTTGGTGTCATCTTTGGAACAGCATCATGCTATCTTCTAAACCTAATTTTCCACCCCACATATCCAGTCAGTTGCTAGAACTTGTTCTACCTCTCCACCATCTTCATATCTGTCTGCTTGTCTCTACTCACATCACTCTAACCCTAGGTGAGGCACTCATCAGGTCTCCTTTGGACTGCTGCGACAGCCTCAAGTCTCTTCATATATTCTAATCTATTCTGCTGCCAGTGATTTTCCTAAAGCATGGGTTTTCATCAAATGAAACCTCCTCCTAATAAGTCCCATGGCTACCAATTATCTAGGGACTAAGAGGCTTTCTCCCAAGATCATATCACCACTATGTATTCAGGCAAAAAGTGACTAGATCTCAGCCCAGCAGTTAAAATACCAGGCCCTACAAACAAGAAAGCAACTCCATCCATCAGCTGTATTTGAGACAGGAGCATGTTTTGGCAAGAGGAAACTTTTTAGATATAATAGGTATGACATTAAACTATTTCCTACAGTGCTTGGGACTGAAGGCGACACTTACTAAAAAAAAACAAATTGGTTGTTAAGGAGCCCAGCCCCCAAACCCCCAGAAAATACCTGAAGGACACCCCCCATAAAAGATTATTTCTTAAAAATTAAAGAAAACTAGAAGTACCTCTAGCACATCTAATCTAGCACATCAAAAAATAAGAAACTCTGAGCCTACACATGGTGATGTAAAACTAGGGCACCCCAGCATAAACTCTTCAAAATGGGCTGGAAGCTTTCAGATGATGGGAGATGGCTCATCCCATGGGGACCAGTGCAAACTCCAAATAATGGACCTGAAGCCAGAAAATGCTCTAAAAAAAGACCCTCTTGGGGAATGGAGGACAGTGCTGTTAATCAGATTTCATGACAGAAGCCAGGAACAGAGATAGATAGATAGATAGATAGATAGATAGATAGATAGATAGATAGATAGATAGATAGATAGATGGATGGATGGATGGATAGATAGATAGATAGATAGATAGATAGATAGATAGATAGATAGATAGATAGATAGATGGATAGATAGATAGATAGGAAGGTAGGTAGGTAGGAAGGTAGGTAGTTAGGTGGATAAATGAATAGATAGATAGATAGATAGATAGATAGATAGATAGATAGATAGATAGATAGATGAGTAAGTTAATAGATAGGTGGGTGGACTGATAGAATAAATAGGGTAAACGGATGGATAGATAAAGAAAGGGTAAGTAGTTAGATGGGTGGGTGGATAGATAGGTAGAGAGAAGAGTAGATAGGGTAGATGGAGGGATAGATGGGTAGATAGATGAATAGGTGGGTAGGTGGGTGGATGGAAGTGGATGGATAGATGGACAAATAAAGTAAATAGGTTAAGGATGGATAAATAGATTGAAGGATGGGTAGATAGCATTTATGAAGTACTTATTATGTATGCCGAGCACTATCATAAGTCCTAAAATACATGTACAAACAAGCCAAACTCATTGTCCTCAAAAACTTTCCTCCTAATGGAAGGAAGATAACCAATAATGGGGAGCTGAGGGGTATTTCTCATGGCTGCCAGGTTAGAGATGTCTGAGAAGTGCTATGAAGTGCCTGGAACTGAGCAAGATAAGGTCAAAGCTGGCCTAGCAGATTCAGATAATAACAAAGAAATTCACTTCTACCAAGCAGAGGGAGTAGAGTCAATAGCCCAACTTGAGTTGAGGAAAAAAAAATGAATGGCAGGTCACTCTAAAGAACTGGAAAGCTCTGCACAGGATCTCTTACCTCAACTTCTTTATGTGAAACACCAAGATAATAACTTGAGTACTAAGGGTATATTCATGAGTTAGCAAATAGAAATATTTTTGTTAGACAGATGTTTTTTCCTTATATGAAAATTTTGGGGTGGGGAAGGAAAAGAGAAATGTCAGTGAAGGAGAATGAGGCAACTTCCTGGAATGATGGGGAACCCCATCTGCTATTGAATGAGAAGTTGAATTGGTATGTACTGTTTTTTACCAAGAAAAACAAGTGATAATTTTCAGTATTAAAGGAATTCATTTTGGGGAAAGATTTCTTTTTAAAAATCTTTGCTTGTTGGGGGAAGCTGGGTAGCTCAATGGATGGGGAGCCAGGCCTAGAGACAGGACATCCTGGGTTCAAATCTGGCCTCAGACACTTCCCAGCTGTGTGACCCTGGCCAAGTCACTTAATCCCCATTGTCTAGCCCTTACCACTCTTCTGCCTTGCAACCAATACACAGTATCGATTCCAAGACGGAAGGTAAGAGTTTAAAAAAAAAACTTTGCTTGTTCGTCAGTATTTATATAGATCTATAGGTAGATTTATAGCTATTGATATATCTGGAATAGGTAGCACAAATGGAATATGAACTTGGCCCAGAACGGAACAGGAGAAGGCAAGCAGGCTAGATTGCTTTCAGGAAATGACAAAGCTTCTTTAATGACTCCAGATGAGAGGTGGACAGCCTTTGGCTTCTTCTCTGGTCTCCAACACGTTGGGTCGAACTCCTGTGGCAAACTGATGAGCTAGCATGAACCAGAAATGTCTAAGATGGTTTCTCTTGTATCATAGGTTTGGAACTGGAAGGCACTTTAGAAGCCATGCAGTTTAACACTCTCATTTTATATGTAACATGGTTGACTGGACCCATTGTCTTGGGGGAAGGCCTGCTCTACCATTACTCAAGGTTCCAGGGTACCTGAAGGGCTTAGGATGTCTCTTTCTCCATTGCCATCAGCTCAAGCCCCTACCAGCTAGGTTCTGCTCTCCCCTGTTTTTAGGAGACCAAACCATTCCAGTATCTTTTCCAAGAATACCCTAATGAGGTTACGAAGAGCCAGACAACAAGGAAGTGATTCAACAACAAAAAAGGCTTTCTTTCTGAAACCCAGTTGATTATCCCCAGTTGGGATCCCACAAGGAATTCTGATGAAGTGAGACTGGTAAGGAAGAAGGGAAGGAGAAGGGAAGAAGAAAGAAAACCCAGTCAAAGGAGAGAATAGAGGCTTCCTCGAATCGGTCTTTAATTGGTCCCTGATTGTCCTTGGCATGACTCTTGAATAAAGGGTGCCATTTTGTTATCTTCTGTTGTTGGTGGTTTGTGTTTAAACCTCCAATATTTGATATGAAGAGGAAAAAAAAAGGATTAGTGGAGTAAATTACAGCAAGCTCTCAGCTCCTTTTTTCACCGTATTTTTTTAAAAGCTGTCATTTCTTCAGCACACTGCCTCTGCTTTGCCTTCTGTAGGTCCACGGACCAGAAATGGATGCCAGTGTGGACAAGCCTTTCAGTCACGAGAATTGTCAAGGATGGGGGACTTCCAGTCGGGTTCCTTTCCCATGTTTTCAGTAATGAACTCATTTACACTTGGAGCTCATTTTCAAAGCTCTAGGCTGTTAAACAGTGATTTCTCCCAATTGCTTTCTTGGCCAATCTTCCCTTCCTGCCTAATCAGGCACAGCGTTGATACATTAAAAACAGCGAGAGCCTGCTCATTATCAGGAAAATCGACTGTAATGCCATACACAAAGCCTTCATTGAGTGATCAACCCAGGAGTAAACAAGCTGTAAGTGAAGGCAAATGTGTCCAACAAGCAAGCAGGGATTTGGGGTTCTATACCCAAGACATTTATTTCAGGGTTCAAAGGATGGTAATGGTGACAGTGATCTCTGGCATTTAGGTAGTGTTTTAAGGATTTCCAAAGTACTTTGCTTATATGATCTCATTTGATCCTCCCAATCACCCTGTAAGGAGGTGTTATTATCATCCCCATTTTGCAGATAAGAAAACTGAGATTTAAAGAAATTACTTTCCAGGGTCACATCGTTAATTTGTCTGAAACAGAATTTGAACTCAGGAATTCAGGAGTTGAACTGTAAGTCCAGCATTCTATCCATTCAATACATGGTACTGACTCCAAGACAGAAGATAAGGGTTTTCAAAAAAATTAAATTAAATTAAAATGAAATAAAAGCGGCAAGAACTTCCTGTGACCAGCTCTTTCCCCTTGGAAATTGACCTTGAAGGAGCTCCACCTTGAGACCTTGATCTGCTCTTTGATTTTTCCTTAGAACTACCATGTGGGTCAGTGAAAAAGGCCAACTCCTTTTCCTGGCTTTTCTGGAGGCACCAGCCTCTGGAGAGGCCCCTTGTCTTGGAGGAGACCTTGTGGCTAGAACCCTTGTTTAATTTACCTCTGGGGCCTCTGAAGCCCTGCCTGGTTCAGACCAGACCAGAGTAATTATCTACTCTCTCTCATTCCCTTACTTTTACTCTTTCCTTCTATTTTATAAATAAATTGCTATAAAGTCATTCTGACTTGAATAAAACTTTTGGCGACCACATTTCTCATATATTTAGTCCAATCCTTTAATTTTTAATCCTTATAATACATGCATATGTATATGTAAGTATATCTCTGTATACATACATACATGTGTATGTATACATATATGTACATGTGTGTGCCTGCTTTTTATTCTTATTACTCTGATGCTCGGACAACTCCAGTATGTTAAAATATGTGATGCACATGCATGCCACACATCTGTTGTTGATGTTCAGTCATTTTTCAGTCATGTCTAATTCTTAGAGACCCCTTTGGGGGTTTTCTTGGCAAAGATACTAAAGTGGTTTGCCATTTCCTTCTCAAATTCATTTTATAGACAAGGAAACTGAGGCAAACAGGGTTAAGTGCCTTGTCCAGGGTCATACAGTTTATAAGTAGCTGAGGCCAGAACTGAACTCAGGAGGATGAGTTTTCCTGAGAGGGAGAAAATGTAGATATAGCTATAGTTATATATTTATATCTGTATCTATGTCTTTGGTCCCAAATGTCTATATTATTTAAACCCTCACCTTCCATCTTGGAATCAATACTGTGTATTGGTTCCAAGACAGAAGAGTGGCAAGGGCTAGGCAATGGGGATTAAGTGACTTGCCCAGGTTCACACAGCTGGAAAGTGTCCGAGGCCAGATTTGAACCCAGGACCTCCCATCTCTAGGCTTGGCTCTCAATCCACTGAGCTACCCAGCTGCTCCCCCAAATGTCTATTTTTTAAAAATTGGGCATCAAAGTCTAACAAAGCTGAGTGAACTTTTTAATGGATGAACTTAAAATCACAGGTTTAGTCCTAGAAGGGATGCCATTGTATATCTCTAGTCCAATAACCCATTTTACAGATGAGAAAACTGCAGCCTGGACAGTACAAAACCACTTCCTCTAGATTCTGTAGATCATAATGTGGAAGAGTCAGGATGATGCTAAGCCTGGCATTCTTTCGATTACATTAATGTCTCCCCCAAGTATCTTGTCTCCTTTAGTAATCAAGTACTACTTCTTTTGACCAAAAGTATTCAATACCTTCTCTTTGGGTCCTAATCTTTCCCCCTCTTCCTAATGCATGCAATAATTCCTAATATGTCACCTACTTCCAAAAACCTGCTTTTTAAATTATCACCCTGATGCTTCTATGACTTTGTTATTGCCTCTCAACTCTTTAGTATTCAGTTTGAATTACATTATTTTATACCTAATGACAGGTTGTTCAGTAATTATCCTCATATTGTTTTAGCATTTATATATATATATATATATGCTTCCGGTAAAGAGTTAGAAGAGTTGTATGCAAATGTGGGTTTTGTAATATACCATTATACCATTAAAGGGATATACCAGTTACCACCCAATATACCATTAAAGGGATGGTTTGTGGACACTTTTAAAAGGAAGATATTGATTGGCTGCAGAATATATTTATAAAAACAGATCCCATGGTGACAATTGCCATGGCTTCACTAGCAACATGTTTGCCCTCAGACTGCTCAAGAAGAGAATCAAAAAGTTCATCCCAATATACACCATGACCAAAAGGCATGAACAATTGAGTGAAATGGAGATTCAAAGGTTAGACCGTAAAGCCCAAAACTAGTTGTGGTGGAAGCGATAAGACAAAGTATATGCTCCCCGGATGAGTTGGGAAATTCCTGGTACATGACGCCAAAGAACTGGACGTGCTCCCAGTGGGCAACAAATCTGTATGGAAATTGTTGTTCATGATGTTTCTGCCAAAAATCTCAGTCATGTAGAGAGCAGCTCAGATGGCCATCAAGAACAAGGTAAAGAGAATGAATAAATTTCCCACATTTCATTTGTGTTAAATAAAACTTCAAACTACTCTCTCTGAAGAAAATAGATCATACCAGGCTAATCTAATTTCCTTTTTTTTTTTGGTAAGGTTGTTTTTGTTTAGTCATTTCTCAGTTGGATCCAACATTTTACGAACCCATTTGAGGTTTTCTTAGTAAAGATACTGCAGTGGTTTATTATTTCCTACTCATTTTACAGATGAGGAAAATGAAGCAGAGTTAAATGACATTCCCAGAGTCATCCAGCTAGTATATGTCAGAGGCTGGATTTGAACTTTGGAAGAGGAGTCTTCCTGACTCCAAGCCTTGTACTCTGTCCATTGTACCACTTAGATGTCCACAAGATTACTACATTGTAGATTAGGGGAATACTAAAGACCTAGTTTACCTAGCTCTAAGCAAAGTATTTAACAGTCTCATATTTGGGTGGGCAAAAGGAAGAGAAGTGGACTGAGTGATGGTATCATTAGGTGAATCTGGAAATGGGTGAATCACAGAACCCAAAGAGTGGAAATCCATAGAATCTCAGTTGGACTGAACTGCAGAGACCATTTAGTTCAATTGATATCTGAATAGGAATCTTCTCTATAATGATCCCAAGTGGTCATCCAATCTTGCTTAGAAATTCCTAGTAATGAAATCTCACTACGCACTGAAGCAACCTATCCCCTTTTGGGAAACATCTAATTGTTGGGAAACTTTATCCAAATAGAACTCTCTTTACTTTTTGCCCATTTCTTCTGGCTCTCTTCTCAGGAGATGATAAAAACAAGTCTAACTCTTCTTCCACGTGACAGTCATTACAGTCCTTTCAGAAGCATATCTCCAGACCTCCCTCAGGTTTTTCTTTTCTGGCTAAATATTCCTAGTTCTTTCAACTAGTTCTTACATGGCATTGTCTTCCAAACTCTCATTATTCTGGGTCATTGATGGATTGATGACAGCCCCCATAGAATTCACTCATACATTGAGGAATCGTCCTTATTCTTGTTTTGTTCAACATTTTTATCAGTGACTTGGATGATGGCATCTATGGCATGCTTTTCAAGTTGTCAGAAAACACAAAGCTGAGTGAACTGATTAATATTCTGGAATGCAAAATTTGGGTCTAGAAAGATCTTAGCAAGTTAGAATGATGGGCTAAATGCAATAAGGCAAGATTTAATTGGTATACATTTTTCCTTTATTTAAATTCAAAAAACCAATTGCAGAATAATTGTTGCATAATGATGATATTAATAATAATAATAATGATAGCAGCTAGAATTTATGAAGAATAATGATAATAGCAGCTAGCATTTATGTAGTGCTTTAAGATTTTCAAAACTTTTACAAATACTCCCTCACCTTATCCTTCCAAAAAACCTGAGAGGTAGAGTCTATCACTACCTCCATTTTACATGCTGAGAAAAATTAAACAAACAGAATTAAATGACTTGATCAAGGTCATGCAGCTAGTGTTAGAGGTCAGATTTGAACTTGGATTTTTCTGATTTTAAGACTAGCATTCTATCTACTGTACCACCTGGTTGCCCCAACTACATTTAGCACAGTGCTTCCTGGAGTACTAGGGGGAGATCAGGAACCAAACTTTGACAGTAAATGAGAGGGAGGGAATAGATAAAGAGGAATACCACTTCCCTCCCAGGCAGGGCTGTCCTAGAGAAAATGGAGTTGGTTCTGACCAGAGCTGAAGGGTAAGAGAAAATCCCCTTCAATCTCTGTTACTATTTATTTCTTTAGCTGATTGTCTCTATGATCCCCTTAGTACATTTAAGAAGATGTCTGGTTTCTCAATTAGTTAAAAGATCTATTTTTTAGAGGAGGGGTTTGGTATAATAGGTTAGGAAAGAGGGAACAGGAAATCCTTGAACTATTTTCCACCTAGAGTTTTTTCAGGGTTTTGAAGCTCAAGTCTAGGGACTAAGTCCCAGACGCCTTAGGATCTTTGTATATTCAAGATGATGTATTTTCTTGAGTCAGAGATACAGCTTTTTGAAGGAAATCTTCTGATGGATAGCCCATTGCCTTCCCCAAAGAGAAAAAGTCTCTATCCAACAAATATAAGACAGATGGGTAGTCTGGATCTCTTCTGTTCAACAAAGGATTTGTAGCTAGATAAGCTCAGTGAGAATTTCTCCTTTCTTCCTCAATTCAGAAGGGAAAAAGCTCTATCTTCAATTGCTCACCTTCTTTTCTTAGCTGGAGATTCCATTCCCATCCCCCATTGGCAGCCAGAGTTTTATCTCCTTTTTGCATGAGATAACACTGTAAATCCTGTCCTTGTGTTTCCTTCAGTATTTCTCTTCCACTCTGGCAAATAGTGGGTGCTTAATAACTGCTTTCTGACTTGACTTGCTAATAACCATATAAGAGAACTATGGCTAGGTAGCAATTTATGTGAAAAAAAAAAATTGGAGGTTTAGCAGAATACAAGCTTAATGGGAATTAGTAAGTCAATATGCATTTATTAAATGCTTACTGTGTTATAGGGATTGTGCTAAGTGCTGAGGATACAAATAGAAACCAAAAGAAATATAGACTATTCAAAAAGCTCACATTTTCCCCCTTTCAATAATATTTTTCCCAATTACATTTCAAAGCAATTTTAACATTCATTTTCTAATATTTTGAGATCTAAATTCTTTCCCTCTCCCCTCCTTGCTCCCTGCAACAATAAGCAATTTGATATAGGTTGTGTATTTATCATGTAATATATAGTTCCATATTCAGAATGTTGGGGAAGAAGACACATAGAGTGAAAAATTGTGTGCTTCAACTGCTTTCAGACTCCATCTTTCCCTGAAGGTGGATAGCATTTTACATCATGAGTCCTTTAGAGTTGTCTTAGATCATTGCTGATAATAATTAAGTCATTCACAGTTGATCATCATCTAATATTACAGTTACTGGGTACAATGTTCTCTTGGTTCTGCTTGCTTCACTTTGTTCTTCTAAGTCTTTCCACTTTTTTTTAATTGGCCCATTCATCATTTCTTATGGCATAATAGTTTTCCATTATAACCATGTACCATGACTAGTTCATCCATTTCCCAATTAATGGACACCCCCCCCCAATTTCCAATTATTTGCCACAACAAAGAGAATTGTTATATTTTTTGTATAAATAGGTCCTTCCCCTCCCTTTTTTCTTTCATCTCATTGGGATACAGCCCAAGAAGTGATATTACTGAGTCCAAGAGTATTCATAGTTTTATAGTCCTTTGGGTATGTGCCCTCCAGAATGGTTGTGTCAATTCACAATTCCACCAACAGTGTATACTGTCCCCATTTTCCCACATCCCCTCCAGAATTGATCATTTTCCTCTAAAAGCTTATATTCTAATGAAAGAAGGCAGAGCATAAAAGGTAGTAGGGGAGGGAAGTGGAAAGAAGGGGATAACTTGTTGTCAAAGTCTAGAGAATCAGAAGCATAGATGGGAGAGAAATGAAAAATGTCTAGCTTTGGGCCCTTGATCAGGTTATGAAAGAAATTCACCGGTGTGAGAAATGCGGATGACAAGATGGAGGGAATTTCTAGTGTGAGAAAGCATCCAAAGTATGGTGAGAAAGTCTGGAAATTCTAAGCAGAGCAGAGAAAGAAATTAAGGATAGGTGACCTGAGGTCCTTGCTCAAAATGGACTCAATAGTATGATATTGCAGTTAAAAAAAAAAAAGTATTGGACTCCATGAATAGACATAGAATGTCAAGAATGAGGAAGATGATGAGACCACCATACTTGGCCCTGCTTAGGCTACATCTTGGGATAATACATTTGGAGCTGGAAGGAAGACCTTGTGGTCATCAGCTCTTTCATTTTTATATATAAGGAAACTGAGGCTCATAATGGTGAAGTCATTTCTCCAGGTTATGCAAACATTTAGTGACAGAGCTGGGACATGAATACAGGTCCTCTGACTCCAAATTAATTGATTTTTCAAAGTATTTCTTCATTTCTGGCCAACACATCATAAGACACTGATAAGGTAGAATGTGTTCAGATGAAGATGGCCAGGATGTCAGTAAATTCTCTTAGCCTCAGTTTCCTTAAATAATAAAAAAAAATTGGGAACCACTTGAATAGGGGAAAGAGTGCTGGTTTTAATTCTGGCTCTCATACTGTGTGATAACATCTAAATCACTTAACTCTTCTGAGCCTGTTTCCTCCTCTGTGAGGACAACTTTTAGTCCCTACTTCATCAGGCTATTCTGAAACTCTAATGGGATAATATATGTAAAGTTATTCATAAGCTCTGAAGTGCCATCTAAATGTCAGCTGTTATTATAATAGATGAGAAAGTGATTTGTAAATTGCTATATAAATGCTGGTAGGTGTGCTTTTTCTTTCTTTCCTTAGCCATAAAGCAAGAATCACTGGGGTTAGGTAATTTGACGGCATTTGAGACAATAAAACGTTTTTCAAAAAGGAACCACTTTTCTTACAATTTCTTATTATGTTTGCTGATTCAGCCTTAGTGGGGAGAGAAAAAGAGGAGAATTTCACTGAAGAAACCAGCACTTTATGCAGTTAGAAGAATATCTCTGGTGCCATTTTGCAAAACCAATTCGTTCTCACACTCAATGAAATGAAGCCTAGCCCTTCTGTCTTTAGACTTTGGGTGGTTTGTCCATTCTAACTCTTAACTTGTTCAAAACGAAGATTGCCTGAGGAAAAAACTCATATTTCAATGGTGGTTTTAGCCAGGAAAAGTAGCTTTGGTTGACCTCTGACGGACTTGGACTCATCTTTTTTTCTTGAGCTTAAAAAAACTCTTGTTTCTAGATCTTGTGTAACCCAGATTCATTTGCATTTGCACCAATGAGGAAAAGAACAATGACAGTGCTAGATACTTACATGGATGCTGTATGCTGGCATGGAAGCTTTGGAGAGGAATGACATTCTTCCTTCCTACTTGGAGAGAGGTCATGGGTAATTCTAGACTCTCTCTGGGACCAACTATGAGGAAAGAGAGAAAAGACTTTTGATGGAAAATATGTAGCAGGAAGCTAATTGCTCAGCAAATCCCTCCATTTGCTAACTTGCCTCTCTACAGCCTTTGGGGAATTTCCTATTGGGTGAGATTAGAGCATGTCTCTCATTTGAATGGAGATATCTTCCTCCCAGTAGGAAAATTCTTTCACTCACTCTGCATCTTTTGAGAAGAGTAGAGTGGCTCTCCTCCTGGCTCTTTTTCTTATTCCTCTCCAGACAGGAATCAAAGTATCCCTCTGAGAGGGGTAGGCAAGATTCCAGAGATATTTATTCAAGCCTCCCTGAGAGGCTTTTTCAGACAACACACTCATGAATTGAAATCCCAACTCTCTTTGTTACCACAATCAGAGGTTGAGCTCTGGGGAGGGCAGGAAAGCAAAGGCTGCTGATTATAGCCCAAATGAGGACATCAGCCTGTTTAACATTTAGAAGTTGTCTCAAGGCATCATATGTAAACAAGGAAAGTACAGATTTCTGGATTCCGCCTTTATGTAGTGACTATGCAGCTGACTACAGAGATGGAACCAGAGAGAAGAGAGATGGAGACAGAAATAAGAAACAGATGTAGGCAGGCAAATAGGGAGATAGGCAGGCAGAGGGGCACAGAGAAACAGAGACAGATAGACAGAGAGAGAATTCAATAATATATTTTTGACTGGATGGATAGAAACAGAATCAAAAAGAAAGAGGTCAAAATTAAGAAGAGAGAGCACAGGCAAGAAAGTCTCCTTGAAATAAAGCAATGCAGAGGAGTCAGTTACCATGGTAGCTTCTCCTATATGAGTCTGTGATGTCTTTGCATCCTCCTAGGTAAGGACTTGCAGTCTGGACTCTGATGAAAGTTGCCTGAAAACTTGGGCACAGAATGCACTAAAGGACTAGGTGTTAGTGGGTCTTTGTCACAAGGTAAATGATAGGTACATCTTGCCCACACCTTCTGAATTCTTTCTTATTTTCTATGGCAAGATCATATCAGAAGTTGTAAAACTTTAGTAGCTAACCAGTCATTACAAGACCCAGACACTCTAGTACTCATCATGTCTAGTGTTCCCAAGCTATCTTTCTAATTAGAAAATCATCTCCATGTCTTACAATGGGAGAGACAAGCAAGACTTTGCTCAGAGGCTAGCAAATTCTGCTTACTAAGGAAACTCAAATTACTGGTCAGCCTCAGGTGTTGCCATTGGACTATTAGTATTTTTTCCCCAAAGACAGAGATGATTTCATTACTGATTCCTTGATTGAATCCCAAAATCATGAACAGTTTCTACAGGAGAAATAAAAAATCATTTTCCAAGTTTCTTTATTACAAACACAAAAATGGGAAGGAAGGAAGGAAGGAAGGAAGGAAGGAAGGAAGGAAGGAAGGAAGGAAGGAAGGAAGGAAGGAAGGAAGGAAGGAAGGAAGAAGGAAGGAAGGAAGGGAGGGAGGGAAGAAGGAAGGAAGGAAGGGAGGGAGGGAGGAAGGAAGGGAAGGAGGGAGGGGGGAAGGGAGGGAGGGAGAAAGGGAGAAAGGAAGGGAGGAAGGGAGAAAGGGAGAAAGGAAGGGAGGAAGGAAGGAAGGAAAGGTAGAGAAGAGAAGGGAAGAGGAGAGAGAGAGAAAGGAAGGAAGGAATAGGTAGGAAGGAAGGAAGGAAGGAAGGAAGGAAGGAAGGAAGGAAGGAAGGAAGGAAGGAAGGAAGGAAGGGAGGGAGGGAGGGAGGGAGAGAGAGAGAGAGAGAGAGAAAGAAAGAAAGAAAGAAAGAAAGAAAGAAAGAAAGAAAGAAAGAAAGAAAGAAAGAAAGAAAGAAAGAAAGAAAGAAAGAAAGAAAGAAAGAAAGAAAGAAAGAAAGAAAGAAAGAAAGAAAGAAAGAAAGAAGAAAAAAGAAGGAAGGAAGAAAGAAAGAGAGAGAGAGGAAGGAAGAAGAAGAAGAGAAAAGAAAGGAGAGAGAGATGGAAGAGAAAGAAAGAGAGAGAGAGAAAGAAAGAGAAAGAAAGGAAAAAATGCATTTGCTTTAGGGCTTAAAGAGTTTGATTGTTCAGGAGGCAAAATCTCCCTGTACATACACAATGATCTTAAAGTTAATGGACTTCTGGATGAATTTAACATTCGATATTTTTGTAAACCACAGGCTAAGTCCATACGTTCCTCTGGAACAATGAAAGCTAGAGTACCAAAACTCCTGCTAGTTACAGTCAGCTCATGATTGGAAGCTGAAAACTCTCCTTCCTTTCAGTCAGGTAGTTTGGAGGCATTATTGGCATATTTTATTACTATAATTAACTTTACTTATTATTGTTCTGCAAAGAGCAAGGTCAGCCGGTGCTAAATTTCTCTAAAGTAAATGGTCACCATGTATCTGCCCTGTGGCTTTCCATACACATTCACTGTGATTGGCTTCAAAAACCATACAGAACATAAATAACCCAACACTATGATTTGTGATGTAAGCTACTTGTCAGAAATGGCAAGAACCTGCTGGAAAAGAGGAAAATCTTTCTCAGCTTGCCATTTAAAAATGTGAAGCTGGGTGGTAGTGATGGGAAAATATGACAGGACAATTTTACTTTCTCTTTAAGAGATACCTCCAATATCTGCCTCTTGCTAGCTGATCTATTGAGACCATAACGGTGATTCAATTGAAATACTAAAGGGACAGCAGGTTCTGTCGGCAAGCCTATAAAATAATATGTAATATAATTTTTAGAGGCCCTGTGATTTCCTTGGTGTGGAGGGCACCCCTTGGGGCAGCTCCCTCTACCAGTACATGCAGATCAGCAACCATTCTGAAATGTATAGTAATCTTTAGGAGTTGTCTGAGGCATTGAGAAATCTTATAATTTTCCCAGGGTCACAGAGACTTGGGTGATTCAGAGGTTGGACGTGAACTTGATAGTGAAGCCAGGTCTCTAACCACTCTTCCATGGTGCTTCATAATGAAAAAAATTTGGAATAAAATAATAAATGTAAATATACAAATAGTAAGGTTTTATTATAATTTATTAATTTTAATTCTTATTTATCAATTAATTAAATTTATTAATAAAATATGTTGTAAATAATAATGAAAAATTTAAGATGGCAGCAACAACAAAAGCAATAGCAGTAGCAAACAAACCAAATAAGCACAGGCCTAACTCTATCAAAACGAAGTTAATGCCTGATCACATGGGTTGATGGGGATATGCTTGGGGACTAGACTCTAAACAATCACCCCAATGCAAACATCAATAATATGGAAATAGGTCTTGATCAATGACACTTGAAAACCCAGTGGAATTGCTCATTGGCTATAGGGGGAGGGAGGAGGGGAGGGAAAGAACATGAATCATGTAACCATGGAAAAATATTTTAAATTAATTAATTAAATAAGTGTTTTCAAATTTTAAAAAATGAAGTTAGAAACCTGTTATAGACAAAGATTCCATATTGGTTTTTCTCAACAATACTCCCAGCTCCAATCAAACAGCAATGTTTTATGGATCGGCGCTTGGCAAATGTAAACAATAATTTCACCTCTGAACCCAGATTTTTGAGACAAGGAAAATTGGGAAGATACTTAGATCTGAAGAAAACACTGAAGAATCCAACATTGAAAACTGAAATTGAAAACACGAGTCAGTGATGAGGCCACAAGTGATTTTGAAGATGAGATGGATGCACTAAACAGTGGAATTTTTGAGTTTGGTGCCATAAGCTCTACCTGCACATAATACCAAAAGAGAATGATTCAAGAAAGCTGGCATTTGCCATAGCCATAATGAGTGAATTCATTCTCCCACAGGATTTCTCAGTAAGGGTAGAAACATCTTTGGACTGACATACAACAATACCCAGTGCAAATGTTGCTACAGTAAATAAAAGCAAAATGAAGGGCTGTCAATGGATACTCAGAAGGGTAGATGTAAAACAATATTGTGGTACTTGAAGCTTGTGAAAATTACTGAAGATCCCCAGAAAGGCATTGGGTGGTCTGTATGTGCAAAAGAGTACATGAACATCAAATTGCCTAATTAAAGGCAACAAAAAAGATACTCATAGGGTGGAATCTTGAAAATAAACATCTATCAGAAATTACAGATGCCCTTCATTAATGGTTGAAAGTAAAATTAAATTTAAAAAATTAAATCAATACAAGAGGTCAAAGGACAAACAACTCAACATCAATCAAAAATGTTGCGTCAGGGGCTTAAGACGCCAAGATAGAAAAGGAAAGAGAGAACCTTTGGACAAGAAGGAAGTGGAAAATTTCTAATTGACTCTGTTGGTAGTAAATCCAGCACTGTGAAAACACAAGTTGAAACATAAAAGCTTGAGAACTGATAAAAAAAAAAAGTCACTTCAAGGAAGCAAGTCAAATTCTGGGTGCAGAAAAACAAGGATTAATATTTGGATTGAGTGGCTTTTGAGGGCAGGGTCTGTCTTTTGCCTCTTTTTGTAACCCCAGCACTTAGCACAATGCCTGAAATGTAGTAGATACTAAATAAATATTTATTGATTGCTTGACTCACTGAAGAAGAAAATGACTAGTTAGTAATGTGAATGAATGGAAGAGAAGAGAGTGTTCTTACTGTACTTATCAATAAATTGTGTGAGTTAGAGTGGTTGAGTGTATGGTATTGGGGTTTGGGTCCCAAGTTAATTAAACATACAGTTCATTACTCCAGGTCCAGATCCATGGAACCTATACTCTGCTTGAGTTGTTCGAAGGTAGGTTCTAGGATCTGTGGCAATATCCCCTCCTTCAGTAGCTAAGCAGCTGGAATATAATCTTGGTTCCAAGTCCATTGCTGCCTTTGGACTTGAGTTCCAAACCCCTTGACTTCTAAGGACTCCCTTTGCCATGTTGGCTGGCTCTGCCATCCTTAACTTCCAAGTCACCATGGCTTGAACTTCTGAATCTGGTGGCGACCACCAATATCAGAAATGGAGAAAGATGAGACAGAATAGGAACCTAGTCTCATTTCTTAGAGGTGAAATAAAAAATACTGGAGGAGAAGTATCCTGTTCCAATTGATCTTGTTATTGCTGCCCCCATTTGACAGATGAACTATGATCTCCACTCTCTGACCCAATAAGACAGAATATGTACACAGGGAAAAAGACAGAATATCTCAGTGTTATTAGTTTTAAAGATATGGTCTAGGGGGTAGATAGGTGGTTCAATGGATTAAGAGTCAGACCTAGAGATGGGAAGTCTTGGATTCAAATCTTAGTCTTAGACCCTTCCTAGCTGAATAATTGTGGGCAAGTTATTTAACACACATTGCCTAGTTCTTGCCCACTTCTGCTTTAGAACTAATACTTGTATAGACTCTTGGAAGATAAGAGTTTAAAATATTTTTTTTTAAAAAGAACCAATATATAATATTGATTCTAAGATGGAAAGTAAGGATTAAAAAAAAAGATCCAACTTGTTCAGATTATGCAGCCAATTAAAGTATGTTACTCTCACCCATGTGATAGAAAAATGCAGATGTTAGATATGTTGGGCAATCTGGCCATCCTCAGGGCAAGCTCCTTACTTTAGAATTCATGCCCGACATAAAGTTTCCCAGTATTGCTGAGGAGGGGCCAAAAGGAGTTCAGAAAATAAATAATGCCAAAATCTAAAGGCATCTTACTCTCATGAGAGTCTCTGATGTTCATTTACTTGAGCATTAAATACAAGAAGGCAGAAAAAGAAAGAAGAGATAGTAGTAGTAAGACCATGTAGGTCAGATCTGACCAAAACCATCTCTGGTTGATGTATATACTTCCCCAGCAATGGAATTTTCCTCCCCATTAAAGAATTAAAGCATATTTAATGTCAGCATTTGTATGGTGCTTACTATGTCCAGACACTGTACTAGGCATTTTATTATTTCATTTGATCCTTACAACAACTCTAAGAGTTGTATTATCCCCATTTTACAGATGAGGAAACTGAGGCAAATAGGAGTTCAGTAACTTGCCCAGGGTGGCAAAGCTAATAAGGGCTTGAGGTCAGATTGGAACTCTTTTTGACTTCAGGCTTAGTGCTTTATCCATTGCACTACTTTGTATGGCAACTCAAAGTTTTGCCTAGTCTGCATTTGATGCAAAATTTCTGGTCCCTCTTTTCTCCAGAAAAAAATTAAAAATAGTCACTTGATGCATTCCTAACTTATTTTTTACATGTAAGAAAAAATACATCTTCCTCTCCACAGGAGGCAAGATGGAAATTCATAATAACATGACTGCTCATGGATACTTGCCTAAACAGCCCTTCATAATTGCTTTTTATCTCCCTAAGATCTTGCTGTAAATGAAAAGCTTCGTGGTGTTTTGAAGGGAAAAAAATGAGGTGCTCTATTTAGCAAAATAATTAGAGTTTTCTCAACTTCATTTTCTGGGGAAGGGAGAGTGAATATTTTTTAGACCAAGGATACTCAAGCTAGAAAATCCCATTTGCCATTTGTTCATTCCACGTGAAATTGCTTCTCTTCACCCCAAGGGCGATAGGTCTTTGCTGGAAGAGTAATGGCCCAGTCCATATGATTCATCTGACTTCACCTGTAACAGTCCATTAAAATCTAGAAAGAGTAGACTGTGGTGCATTCCTTCTCAATGAGATCATTCTTTGTCTTGAGGAGCCCAGGGCTCTTCCAGGTAGGTTCAGCTCCAAAAACTTTCCACAATAAGGACCCAGGAGATGAAAACAATTAGTGGCTCATATTTACATAGGACTTGTTAGCTTTTGCCACAGTAACTTGGGGAAGTAAGTGGTACCAGGTCACTTTACTTTGTCAAAAATGTAAAAATTATGAACTCCTGGATGAGTTTAGATTTTGCTTCTGAAATACTGCTGCAACAGTGATTCCCATTAGAATGCAAATTCCTTGAGTGTAGGTACTCTTTCTTTTTTATCTTTTTCCTCCCTTTCTCTCTTCCTTCCTCCTTTCCTCCCTTCCTTCCTTCCTTCCTTCCTTCCTTCCTTCCTTCCTTCCTTCCTTCCTTCCTTTCTTTCTTTCTTTCTTTCTTTCTTTCTTTCTTTCTTTCTTTCTTTCTTTCTTTCTTTCTTTCTTTCTTTCTTTCTTTCTTTCTTTCTTTCTTTCTTTCTTTCTTTCTTTCTTTCTTTCTTTCTTTCTTTCTTTCTTTCTTTCTTTCTTTCTTTCTTTCTTTCTTTCTTTCCCTATCATCTAAGAATCAATACTGAATATTAGTTTTAAGGCAAGTGAGGTAAAGACTAAGCTCAATGGGGGTTAAGTGACTTGTCCAGAGTCACACACCTAAGAAGTATTTGAGGTCTAATTTGAACCTAGGACTTTCCATTTCTAGGCTTGGCTCTCAATATACTGAACCATCTAGTTAACTCCTGTAGGTACTGTTTCACCTTTGTCTTGATGCCTGGCACATAGTAGATGTAATTGGTTCACTACATATCTGGGCTATAACTCTGGTCTTGGACTTTAAAAAGCCAAGGGGGGGAGGGGGGGGAGGGAGGGAGGGAGGAAGGAAGGAAGGAAGGAAGGAGGGAAGGAAGGAAGGAAGGAAGGAAGGAAGGAAGGAAGGAAGGAAGGAAGGAAGGAAGGAAGGAAGGAAGGAAGGAAGGAAGGAAGGAAGGAGGGAAGGAAGGAAGGAAGGAAGGAGGGAAGGAGGGAAGGAAGGAAGGAAGGAAGGAAGGAGGGAAGGAGGGAAGGAAGGAAGGAGGGAAGGAAGGAAGGAAGGAAGGAAGGAAGGAAGGAAGGAAGGAAGGAAGGAAGGAAGGAAGGAAGGAAGGAAGGAAGGAAGGAGAAAAAGAGAAGGGGGAAGGGAGAAGAGGCTGAGAGAGAAAAGGAGAGAGAAAGATGAAGGAAGAGAGAGACAAAGAGGTAGAAGGGAGAGAAAGAGGAAAGAAACAGGAAGGCAGAGACTCAGATGCATGCCTGTTGAGTTAAACAGTTCTTACCCTGTCCTGCTGCTCACATGGGCCATGTTCACAGTGAGTTATCATGTATTTTAAAAGGCTCATTAACTACCATACACAGGTCTTCAGAATACTCTTTAGCATTCCCCAGGGAGAGTCCACTCTAAATGGTGTACCTGTTGTACCCCACCAAAGGGAAATTGGACTTAATTTCTAAAAGTGATAAGATGAATAAATTACCCTCACCCTAAGGGCGAAATAAAAGCCACTTCAGAACCAAAGTGACTTTTCCCTTGAAATAGTCAAAACACTCAGACAAGAGTCTAGGTTTTTTTTTTTCCTTTAAATATGTTTGTGAGTTATATGGACTGTGCAGGGCTAGAGAGAAGAAAGGGAGGCATCGGACAACCCCAAGTGCTTTCACTTAGCAGAGGAACTCAATCTCGGGATAATTCACACATCAGAAGAATTGCATTGTTTGCTGGAGGACACAGAGTTCGCCAGAGTGAGTAGCCTGACTAATAGCTGAGTACTTTCTCTGGAGTAAGTGGGGGACAGACATAGGGAGGATAATGTTATAAATCTGAATGACTGTCTAAATTGCTGAGGGAAGTAGGGCTCACTAGAGGAACTCCAGCAACCCCTCGAGGGGGGCCCACACAGTGGTACTCTCAATCTATATGACTACACAGGTCTGGGGGGGAAGGTAAAGCTCATTCAAGTAGAGCCATCTTGACTGTTTATGGTCTTGGCTCTGAATCCATTGCATTTTTATTGCAGTTTTCCTTTTTTTTTTAAATTGAATCTTCTGAGTTTGTTCATGTGAAATTTGCTGTAGTCAACTATGACTCATCATCATAAAAACTGTAAGTATTCATGCTTAGTATTTTTCTTCTAATTATCTTGTTCTTGTTAGCTTGAACTATCTAGCTAAGTGCCTTAATTCTTGTCATTTTGCCTCTATACACA
Source organism: Monodelphis domestica (assembly GCF_027887165.1). Taxonomy (NCBI): domain Eukaryota; kingdom Metazoa; phylum Chordata; class Mammalia; order Didelphimorphia; family Didelphidae; genus Monodelphis; species Monodelphis domestica. The sequence continues at coordinate 54,630,587 of NC_077231.1, read as the reverse complement.
GAGCTATGACACAGCAGCAAACATCCCCACCCTAATAAACCTTTAAAATTCAATTTTATTATAAACTTAGCGAGCAAGCAGCGGCCAAAATAAGCATTTCAATGTACAAAGAACAAAAAAGAAGATTGTGTATGAAATTATGAAACTTGTTTACACAATTGCGTAGGTATTTTTAAGTGGTACGCCACTTGGGTTACTTGGGGCACTGAAAGATTGTAAGTGATTTGTTTAGGTTCTCATAGTTAGTCTATACCAGAGGCAGAAGTTAGCTTAGGGCTGCCTAACTGAGAGGCTGGCTCCCTCTATGGAGCTTTTTTGCATTTTCTCTGGGGTCTAGAAAGTCTGTCTATGACTTGGTAATTGTTTTAGTGATGTACATCATTTTGTTACAAAATACTTATTTTAAAAGAACAAAATGCAACACTCCATGAAATTTAAAATTTGCTATGATAACTTCCTAGGACTTTACTGTGCCAACAGTAAGGCACTGTCAAGAAATTAAAAATAAATTATTTTCTGCAGATTACCTTTTCTGAATAGACCTAGGCACAAGTCAAACTCTAATTTTCTCATGAGAAACTCCGAGAAATAATATGAACCAGAGAGAAATTTTTTGAGAAACATGCCAAGATTAGACCTAGTCTGTGAAAACCCAAAGCATCAGTTAAGGATCATGAATTACAAAAAATAACCCAGTATGGTCTAAGAGGCATGTGATGAGAAATTGAAGAAGAAATAGTTACTTGGGGGCATCTGGGTAGCTCAGTGGATTGAGAGCCAGGCCTAGAGACAAGAGGTCCTGGGTTCAAATCTGACCTCAGACACTTCCCAGCTCTATGACCCTGGGCAAGTCACTTGACCCCCATTGCCTACCCTTACCACTCTTCTGCCTTGGAAGCAGTACACTAGTATTGATTCCAAGACGGAAGGTAAGGGTTAAAATTTAAAAAAAGAAAGAAAGAAAGTGCCTTACTGACCATATCAAGGAAGCCATTCGGGTGAAGGTGCCATATGAGTCAGGTCCTAAAGGATATGAAGGAATTCAACAGAATTCAACAGTAGAAGGAAAGGATTCTAATCCCCCAACTTGAATGGGAAAAGTAGAGGGTCTCGTTTCTGCTTGAAGAGGAAGACAGATCTGTCCTATGAAATAAGGTTCCTCAGCTATCAAAGAGTTATTATCACTTTTATCATTATTGTATTTCTTATCATTACTGTTTTTAGTTGGGAGCATCTAGCACAATGCTTTGTAGAAAGGGGACTAATGAGTGTTTGGGGAACTGAGTTGACCTTTTCTACATCTGATGAATTTTGAGCTTTGGGTCTCCACTTACATAAAGTTGGTCTTGAGATTAAAATCAATTTTCCCATTTCTGGCTTACTGGAAAAAGTTCGATCAATTTTCTTGGACTCACACATGCACATTTATGTTTCTGCATTATGAGTAAAGGAGAGAAATGGCTCAGCAAAGTATAGCAACAATGAAGAACACAAAGGGGGAAAAAAAGAAAAAATATTGATTCATTTAGCAAATGTATGCCTGAGTGCCTTCTATGTACAGGATAAAGAAAAAAAGTAATTCGTTGTAGTGCTTCTTGTATAATTAAAATGGAAGCCCAGCAGGGAAGACTTTAATGAAGCGACACTGCATGGGGAGATTGAGGATCACAGTGTAAGAACAGAAGAGAAATTGAGAACAATTCAGTTCCAAATTAAAAACTAAATGATATTTCCTTTTGGCAGAAAGGCTATGATTTCTTCTAGACTAGAAGTATTTAAAATGCCATTCGAAAAGTTCTCTGAAAAAAAGTTAATGTGGTATAGAAAAGAAATCCACACATGATGACTCCCTCTGTCTGTGTACTGGACTTTATCAGAAAAGTTGTCCACCTGAGGCAGATTCATCTGGAAGTTATCTGGGGCTCCTGAGAGCAGCAAGGAGACTCTTGTGTTCTCTAGGATGCCATAAGAAGACTTCAGGAGTCTGCCAAGGCTTCTTCAGGGCTGTTCATCTGCCTTTGGTGTCCAGCTGTCACCCAGTTCTCTCACCTGTGGTTCCAAGAATCTGTTAGCATGTGCAGTGGCCATCTCTCAGATTGGCTAAACCAGGTTGAGGGTAACCAACAGACTCAAACTCCTGGGGGAGTAAGGGGAATGTGGAGACCTCCTCCAGCAAAACAGGCAAATGAGAACAATTTGTTCCAGTGGCCACAAAGGCAGCTGAAGCAGGCACTATGGAGCCCTTAGAGCTTGGATAGACACCAAAGACACCAAGGTCATGCATCGCATCCCAGGTCATTGCCAACTGACCTGACTTTTGTCTTACAACTAGACTTGGGTAATTCTGGAAGTGAGAGTAAGGCTGACTACTTTGTACAAGTCTCTACTTAAAGCCATTTTATGCACAAGACAGGGCACCCATGAAGTAATTGGTCCTTTTCCAAAACAAAGGACAAATAACAACAAACTTAACAATGACTTTTTATAGTCATTTTCTCCCAAAGTTTCTGTCTCTAATCTTGTTAGTATTTTTCCTCCCCTCCTCAAAAGATTGTATATATGAGATACCCACTTCTGGCTCTATACCCCCAGCCATCTCAGAGAGTAGCCTATTACTCAATATCACCATAACCCAGTGGATACTCAACTTCTTTGACCTTCTCTCCTGCCCCAACCTCACACAGCCAAAGGAATAGGCAGGTTGCCAAGGACCAGTATCACTGAACTTTGACCTACAACCTCCATCTAGAGGAGAAAGTGACCAATATTTCATCTTATACTTCTAGTTAAGAAGGAAATATGTAAGTTAGAGAGGACCCCAGACTTTTCACACACAGCCCAGAAAAAGAGAACCAAAGAAAACAGAAACAAGCCTCTCCATATAGTCCAGAATTACAAAAAAAGAAGACCAGAAACAACAACAACCAGGAGACTTCTTGTACCAGGGAAGCCAATGCAAGCCCCAGTAAATGATCCTGAAGTCTGTGAGAGCAAAAATGAGTAAACAGAAAAAAAATTGAAACAAAATGTTATAAATTAAGAGATATCCATGATATAACCCAGGCAAAGAGAGAAACTTCACAAGTGCAAGGAAAGCTACAGAGGGAAGGGGAAAACAGCCCAGCTAAAAAAATTATAAATAGACATGGAAAAAATAAAACTAAAAATAGAAATGAAGTTAGACTTTAAATAAAAGTTCTGAAGAAAAAATGGATGAAGAACAAACATCTTAGAAGAGAATGCTCTAACTTAAGAACTAACTTCTTTGAAAATAAAGTGGTATAATAAGTATGCAATGGCTACCTAAATAAATAATATTATTTAATTATATTATAATTATATATAGAATAATACATATTATATATATAATTATATATAATAATAAATAATATATACAATAAAAATATTAGAGTGAAATAAAAAGATTTTTTTAAAAAGGAAGAAAATATAAGAAATCTACTTTTTTTTAAAGCCCAAGAAAATAATGTAAATAGAGATGATTTAAGAAGCATCAAACTCTGTGAAAACCATGAACAACCAAAAAAAATTGATACCATTTTTCAAAAAATCTCTGACATTTATTAGAATCTGAGAGAAAAGTGCATAAATGTATAAAAAATCTACCAATCATCTCCTGGAAGAAATGCCAAAATAAAAATCCTGGAATATCACTAAAGAATAGTAGAGTTTAAGTCAAAAGAAAAAAACAATAGATTTCCGGTCAAGATGGTGGCTTAGACAGAGCTAAAGTTCAGATCTCCAAAAGCCCTTCCTTACCGATCTAAAACTGTGTGCTCCTAGAGCACCGAAATTCAAAACGAACAACAGGATAGACCCCGGGAACCCTCCTCCTAGACCTGGATCAAAAGGTATGGCCCCCCAAAAGCCAGAACCCAAGATCACTCAGATCTAAAGGGTAGGCAGAAGGAAGGTCCCAGGACCCATCCCCCCAACCCAGAGCGCTGAGTCCGAGGAAGCAGCAGGAACCTCAGAGCCGGCAAAAGGACCTCAGGGCCGGCTATTCTGAAGGCCACATCCTGAAAAGAACCTGACTCAGTCACGGGGGCACCAACACAGACAGCAGGGAAACAGAGAGAGAAATAGACAGTAAAACAATATTAGTGGGAGATTTGAACCAACCATTATCAAATTTAGATAAATAAAATAAAAAAATAAATAAGAAAGAGGTAAAAGAAGTGAATGAAATCTTAGAAAAATTAGAGTTAATAGACATATGGAGAAAAATAAATAGGGACAAAAAGGAATACACCTTCTTCTCAGCCCTACATGGCACATTCACAAAGATTGACCATACACTAGGTCACAGAAACATGGCATACAAATGCAGAAAAGCAGAAATAATAAATGCAGCCTTTTCAGATCACAAGGCAATAAAAATAATGATCAGTAACAGTAAGTGGAAAACCAAATAAAAAATTAATTGGAAATTAAACAATATGATACTCCAAAATCATTTAGTTAGAGAAGAAATCACAGGAGCAATTAATAATTTCATCGAGAAAAATGACAACGGCAAGACATCCTTTCAAACCTTTTGGGATGCAGCCAAGGCAGTAATCAGAGATAAATTCACATCCCTGAGTGCATATATTAACAAACTAGGGAGAGCAGAGATCAATCAATTGGAAATGCAAATAAAAAAACTCGAAAGTGAACAAATTAAAACCCCCCAAAAGAAAACCAAACTAGAGATCCTAAAAATTAAGGGAGAAATTAATAAAATCGAAAGTGATAGAACTATTGATTTAATAAATAAGACTAGAAGCTGGTACTTTGAAAAAAACAAAATAGACAAAGTACTGGTCAATCTAATTAAAAAAAGGAAAGATGAAAAGCAAATTAACAGCATCAAAGATGAAAAGGGGGACATCACCTCCAATGAAGAGGAAATCAAGGCAATCATTAAAAATTACTTTGCCCAATTATATGGCAATAAATACACCAATCTAGGTGATATGGATGAATATATACAAAAATACAAACTGCCTAGACTAACAGAAGAAGAAATAGAATTCTTAAATAATCCCATATCAGAAAATGAAATCCAACAGGCCATCAAAGAACACCCTAAGAAAAAATCCCCAGGGCCCAACGGATTCACAAGTGAATTCTATCAAACATACAGAGAACAGTTAATCCCAATACTCTACAAACTATTTGACACAATAAGCAAAGAGGGAGTTCTACCAAACTCCTTTTATGACACAAACATGGTACTGATTCCAAAACCAGGCAGATCAAAAACAGAGAAAGAAAACTATAGACCAATCTCCCTAATGAATATAGATGCAAAAATCTTAAATAGGATACTAGCAAAAAGACTCCAGCAAGTGATCAGAAGGGTCATTCACCATGATCAAGTAGGATTTATACCAGGGATGCAGGGCTGGTTTAATATTAGGAAAACCATCCACATAATTGACCACATCAATAAGCAAACCAACAAAAATCACATGATTATTTCAATAGATGCAGAAAAAGCCTTTGATAAAATACAACATCCATTCCTATTAAAAACACTAGAAAGCATAGGAATAGAAGGATCATTCCTAAAAATAATAAACAGTATATATATAAAACCATCAGCTAATATCATCTGCAATGGGGATAAACTAGATGCATTCCCAATAAGATCAGAAGTGAAACAAGGATGCCCATTATCACCTCTACTATTTGACATTGTACTAGAAACACTAGCAGTAGCAATTAGAGAAGAAAAAGAAATTGAAGGCATCAAAACAGGCAAGGAGGAGACCAAGTTATCACTCTTTGCAGATGACATGATGGTCTACTTAAAGAATCCTAGAGATTCAACCAAAAAGCTAATTGAAATAATCAACAACTTTAGCAAAGTTGCAGGATTCAAAATAAACCTGCATAAGTCATCAGCATTTCTATACATCTCCAACACAGCTCAGCAGCAAAAACTAGAAAGAGAAATCCCATTCAAAATCACCTTAGACAAAATAAAATACCTAGGAATCTATCTCTTGAGACAAACACAGGAACTATATGAACACAACTACAAAACACTCTCCACACAACTAAAACTAGACTTGAGCAATTGGAAAAACATTAACTGTTCATGGATAGGACAAGCCAATATAGTAAAAATGATCATCCTACCCAAACTTATCTATCTATTTAGTGCCATACCCATTGAACTTCCAAAAAATTTCTTTACTGATTTAGAAAAAACCATAACAAAGTTCATTTGGAATAACAAAGGGTCAAGGATATCCAGGGAAATAATGAAAAAAAAAATACAAAGGAAGGAGGCCTTTCAGTCCCAGATCTCAAACTATATTACAAAGCAGCAGTCATCAAAACAATTTGGTACTGGCTAAGAAACAGAAAGGAGGATCAGTGGAATAGACTTGGGGCAAGTGACCTCAGCAAGACAGTATATGATAAATCCAAAGATCCCAGCTTTTGGGTCAAAGATCCATTATTCTATAAAAACTGCTGGGAAAACTGGAAGACAGTATGGGAGAGATTTGGTTTGGATCAACACCTCACACTCTACACCAAGATAAATTCAAAATGAGTGAATGACTTGAACATAAAGAAGGAAACTACAAGTAAATTAGGCGAACACAGAATAGTATACATGTCAGACCTTTGGGAAGGGAAAGACTTTAAAACCAAGCAAGACATAGAAAGAGTCACAAAATGTAAAATAAATAATTTTGACTACATCAAATTAGAAAGCTTTTGTACAAACAAAACCAATATAACTAAAATCAGAAGGGAAGCAACAAATTGGGAAACAATCTTCATAAAAACCTCTGACAAAGGTTTAATTACTCATATTTATAAAGAGCTAAATCAATTGTACAAAAAGTCAAGCCATACTCCAATTGATAAATGAGCAAGGGACATGTATAGGCAGTTTTCAGATAGAGAAATAAAAACTATTAATAAGCACATGAAAAAGTGTTCTAAATCTCTTATAATCAGAGAGATGCAAATCAAAACAACTCTGAGGTATCACCTCACACCTAGCAGATTGGCCAACATGACAGCAGAGGAAAGCAGTGAATGCCGGAGGGGATGTGGCAAAGTGGGGACACTAATTCATTGCTGGTGGAGTTGTGAATTGATCCAACCATTCTGGAGGGCAATTTGGAACTATTTCCAAAGGGTGCTAAAAGACTGTCTGCCCTTTGATCCAGCCATAGCACTGCTGGGTTGTACCCCAAAGAGATAATAAGGAAAAAGACTTGTACAAGAATATTCATAGCTGCACTCTTTGTGGTGGCCAAAAATTGGAAAATGAGGGGATGCCCTTCAATTGAGGAATGGCTGAACAAAGTGTGGTATCTGTTGGTGATGGAATACTATTGTGCTAAAAGGAATAATAAAGTGGAGGAATTCCATGGAGACTGGAACAACCTCCAGGAAGTGATGCAGAGCGAAAGGAGCAGAACCAGGAAAACATTGTACATAGAGACCAATACACTGTGGTACAATCAAAGGTAATGGACTTCTCCATTAGGGTCAATGCAATGTCCCAGAACAACTTGCAGGGATCTAAAAACACTATCCACAAGCAGAGGATAAACTGTGTGAGTAAAAACACCAATGAAAAGCAGCTGCTTGACTTCAGGGGCTGAGGGGAAATGACTGAGGAGAGACTCTAAATGAACACTCTAGTGCAAATACCAACAACATGAAAATGGGTTCGAATCAAGAATACATGTGAAACCCAGTGGAATTGTGTGCCGGCTATGGGAGAAGTGGGGGGGGGGGGGAGGAAGAAAAGAAAATGATCATTGTTTCCAATGAATAATGTTTGTAAATTACCAAATAAAATAATGTTTAAAAAAAGAAAAGAAAAAAACAATAATGAAAACAGGCAGAAAAAATTAAAATACTGTAGGGTTTGAGAAGAGACCCTAATCAGATCCTGGAATCTGATGGAGAGACTAGCCTGGGGGCAAGGAAGAGTCAGCTGAGAATTCTGGGAAAGAGAACTGAAAGCTGAGAGAACTCTGGGCAATGGACGGACTTCCAGCCTTGGAAGGATACTGTGAGGAGTGTTTCCTGAGGGTCAGGGAAATATCTGAAGCCAGGAGAACAAAGAACCTGATTTCCACTTTGTTATATACCTGTCTCCAACCAGAAAATCCTCCACAACCTCCTTTCACTGGTCTCCTGTCCCTCAAGACTGACAAGATGGCAGTTGGACTCTTTGGCTAGAGCCAAGCTGCCCTTCTTTTGGGCTCTCCCCATTTTACCCTCCCTTGGATAGATCACAGTAACTTTAGGTTAAGTTAGGGTACTATAAAGAAATAAGAGACAGGGTGTTGGGGAAAAGGCTTGAAGCACAAAGCCTCTGGCCAAGAACTTTTGATTCCCAGTCATTGCAGGCCATACCTACTAGGGCTTCCTATCTCTCCATCCTGCTCCTTGATCTTTCCTACCCTTACTTCCCCATCTCTCAAAATAAATTCCAATTCATGTCAGTTTAAGTTTGGTTGGGGCTTTCGTGTGAAGTTAGAGGTTGAGGTGTTAGGAGCAAGATCAAAGGTGAAATCTTGTTTCATCTGTGGCAAGCAAAGATCCAGCTTGTCACTGTGTTCTTGGGGAAGAGATCAAAACCAAAAGCCTTACCCTTGAAAGGACTGTCTGGCATCCAACACCTCCCCCAGCAGCTGAGCCCACATTTCAAGGTTCAAGGATACAGGCTGTGGTGTATCCTTGGGCAGAGAGATAAACAGATTTCTTCTGGCTCTCCCTGAATAAGGCACAGCTCTAAGGTCAGCCAAACTTGAGGAAAGGAGAGACATAGCCATTTTCCTCAGATCTTCAGTTTCTCCCCTTATCCCTTTTCCTCCACATCTCCTTTCAACCTCTCTCTGGAGAAACACATCTATCCAGCAGGGTAAAACCCTTCACCCCTCTCCATCAGTAAGAGAGGAGAAATATCCCTCCATTTTCCTCATCTTTTACAATACCAACTAACTTCAATTGCAACTTAGGTGGCTTGGTGGATAGAGGACCAGCCTAGAGTCAGGAGAATCCGAGTTAAAATCCAGCTCAGACATTTATTAGCTTGGTAGCCCCCAGCAAGAAATTTAACTTACCTCAGTTTCCTCATCTGTAAAATGAGCTGGAGAAGGAAATGGTAAAACACAACAGCATCTTTGCCAAGAAAACCCAAGTTGGGGTCTGACAAAGAGTCAGACATAACTGAAACAACAGAAAAAACAACAAGAATTTGAAACTATAATACAGGAGAGAAATTCTTAAAATATGATGTTCCCAAAGGCAAATTATAGTACAACCAAGAATAACTTAATTTGAGAAACTCAATATAATCCTACAGGGGAAAAAATTAACTTTTAATAGAATAGAAGAATTTCAAACATTATACATGAAAAAATTAGTATTGGGTAGAAATGCTAAAATTAAAGCAAAGGAGAAACATTGACCTTTTGGTCAAATATTTAACCAATTGGAAAGAACTTGTATACATCTTCTTTTCTTTACTCACACAAACATCAGGCTGATAAGGGACGACCTTGCCCCCTTTCACGTGAATTATTGGGATATTCTTTTAATTGGTTCCTTTTTTTTTTCCAAGTATCTCTCCAATCCAATTTATCCTCCACTAGGTGGCCAAAGTGATTTACCTAAAGATCATGTCTGACTATGTCACCCCCTCACTCAGTAAACTCTAATGGCTCCCCATAAACTCTAGAATCAAAAGTAAAGTTCTCCATTTGTCTTCTAAGCACTTCACAACTTCATAACTCTCCAATCTTTTTTATTCTTCATTTTTTTCTTCAGACTCTATGATCTAACTACATTTGCCTACTTGCAGTCCAATCATCTTCCAACTCCATGAATGTGTGCTGGCTATCCCCCATTCTTGGAATTCTTTCTTCCTATTTACCTCCCAGCTTCCCTTGCTTCCTTCATTTTGCTACTCCAAGCCCTTCTTCAAGACAGCTTTATTTATCGACTCTCTCTCCCACCATTTTGGTACCTTCCCTCTGAGATTACCTCCTATTCACACTGTATATATTTTGTAAGTACATAGTTATTTCTATTTTATTTCCCCCATTCAAATATGAGCTTGTTGAGGGCAAGGACAGTTTTTGCCTTTGTATCCCCAGGGGTTAGCACAGTGTTTCTAATTGGTTAATAAAGGTTACCAATAAACTGACATTCATTCTAATTACAGAAGATTTGTGACCATTCAGAATTCCACAGCCCCCAATTACTTTAAATCAGAGGGAAATAAGCAAACCCAAGAAAATGGTGTGACTTTGTTGTTTTCTTAGAATACATTAGTGGAGAAATGAAGAAGAAGGTGAAGGAATTAAATATATCTCATGAGAAGAAGAATGTACAAACATGATAAAAATGAGGAGTGGACATCTCACAAACTTCCCTCTGAGCTGGACCAGATAAAGGAGCATTAAACACATCCACACACACAATTTGGTGTAGATATACATTAAACTCAAGGAAGAAACAATAGGAACAGGGAAATAATATAGTATATTTGTCAAATGACTTGCCTTCCCAATGGTAAGGCAGAGAAGGAAGGATGGGAGACAATTTGGAACTCAAAACTGTAAAAAATGAAGGTTAAAATAGTTTTAACATGTAAATGGAAAAAATTAAATATTTTTTTAAAAAATAAAATAAATAAAACGGATTTAATAGATAGAGGCAGAGCTAGGGGAGAGAATAATCCCAAACAAAATAAATGTTAGCTTTGGAGTGTAGATCATAAAGGAGAAAAAAAAGGAGAAAATAGTCAAAGGTTATGAATAGACAGTTTTCAAAAGAAGAAAAGAAAACTTTCAACAATATAAAAATGCTCCAAATTAGTAACAATAAGAAAAATATAAACTAAAAGATCCATGAGGTTCCGTTCATTTTGATCAGTTTGATAAATATGACAAAAAATGGAAAACAGAAACAATTGAGAGAGTTTGGGGAAGAAAGATATGCTCATCTGCTGCTCATATAACTGTTTGGAAATTGATTGAATAGTATTCTCCAAAAGTCAATAGACTGTGATACCCTTTCCCTAGCTATGTCATATACCCCTGTAAGGGTTAAATGGTAGGAGTTTGACAAAAGTGAGGGAAGCAATTTGATAAAACACTTAGTTTAATTTGAGAAGTACAGACAGAAAATAGAAAGGTGGAAAGAGAGTTTATTACTCTAATATCTTATGACTATACCTAAGTTCCTAATCCTAACTAAAATTTCTAAAAAACCTACTCTGTCTTCAACAACAGGTTCTTCTGCCTGGCCAAACCAGGGCTAACCTAACCTACTCTATCTATAAAATATTTATTAACTACCTAGCTACACTAATAAAACAACATTCATTACCAACGAACTCCTTAAGTCCATTTCTCTATCCCAACTGTCAGTAGTAAAAACTGCCAGTAGTAGAGACAGAAGCTCCTACTCCCTCAAGGTCCAGATGCAAAAGACCTTCAACTCCCAACTGTTCCCCTCTTAACTTCCTCATCTCCTAGGTAACAGAATTTTCAGCTCTGGCTAAATGGCACCTGCCAGTTCTCCTCTACTAAGAAATCCTGCACTCTTCCTGCCTCTTAAAGAGACAAAGGGAAAATTTAAGAAAATCCCTTTAACACCCCAAAGAAGGAAAATATTCATATGCATGAAGATATTTACAGGAACAGGATTGGTCATAACACAAAGTGAATGCCCCTCCACTGAGTAATGGCTGAACATATTATGCTCTATGGATGTAATGGAATATTATTATACCACAAGAAATGATTGAAAGGATAGATAGCATGAATTGATGCAGAATAAGTAGAACTAGAAAAACCATTTAATGACTCTAACATTATAAAAGAGGAGGAAATTCTCAGTGACTTAGCTGTGATCAATGCAATTACTAATCATGACTCCAGAAGACTAATGATGTTGAATCATGGCTTCCAGCTGATGACAGAGTACAGAATGACACATACATTTTCAGCCACAACCAATGTGTGTGTTTGTTTTCCTTAACTACAGTTATTTGTTATAGGGAAGGGCTTTTATTTGAGGGGCAGAAATAGAGATATGGGGGAAGCAGAGGAGAAGTGATAGTGAAACCAAAATTTTAAAACAAGAAAGAAAAGCGCCAAAGAAATGTTTAAATTTAGAAACATCAATGAGCCGAAGGAAATTCAAAATGAGACAAAGACAAACAGGCTGGAATCAGAACTACCATATTCATTGTAATCTATATTTTTAGAAAACCAAGAGCATTTCTCATGTCATCCTCCATTTCTGTTCCTCTCTGTATAAAGAAATGTCCATATTTATTGAGATTTGCCAAGTTCATAATAACAGAAAGGAAATTTCAATTTAAAGTTTTATTGTGTGTACTTGTATCTGTTTATATATGAGTTTCCTGAGGGCAGGAAATAGCTTTGTTTGGTCTTTGTGTCCACAGTGCATTGCATAAAACAGATAATTAATAAATTTAATAAATAAAATAAAGCATTTAATAAATGCTTGCTGAGTTGTATTGGACAGGGGTATTTTAAGGGATAGAAAAGAAGAATCCTGGAAATTCTAAGATTGTTTGTTTTTTAATGGAGGCTCAATAGCTAGTTGGCGAATTATGTCCTTTGTATCTCTTGTTACTTCAGAAATACTATGTATACAAATGATCTAGATCATTGTTTCAGGGAGACTTAGATTTTCAAAGAGATGTATCCTTATCCAGAATGGGATGGGCTTAAGGTCTATGGTAGAAAGATTTGGATTTGAAGTTAAAGTACCTGAGTTCAAAAGCCAGATCTGCTATTTACTAGCTATATGACCTTGACTGTCACCTCACTTCTCTGGGTCTCAGTTTTCTCATCTGTGAAATGGCAGGATTGGACTAGATGACCACCAAGTTTAATTCTAGCTTTATGTCTGTGAGCAGATGAACTGTTCAGGGATATAGATAGATAGATAGATAGATAGATAGATAGATAGATAGATAGATATAGATATAGATATATTCACTAAATTCAAAGAAGAGAAAGATCTTACTTGCATTGATTCTTGAGTTCTGTCCCAGATGAAAGGCTATGATTAGCTTTTGGAAGAATCACCCTTCTATAACCAGCTGTCTACATGGCTGCCAACCAAGACACTTCCCAAACAGAGGACCTGGAAGGGGCCTTAAAGATCATCTGCTCCAACCTCCTCATTTTCACAGAAGGGGAAATGGCTTGCCAAAAGTCACACAACCTATTGTTGGCAGGGAAACAACTAGATCTACATTTCCTGACTTGCAGACTATGTTTTTTCCCCACTTTATTTCATTCTCCTCTAAGAAGGCTGCAAAATACTGTTGATTATGCCGTTCAGTTGTTTCAGTAGCGTCTGACTTCATGACCCTATTGGGGTTTTCTTGGCAAAGATACTCAGTGGTTTGCCATTTCCTTCCCCATTCTGTTTTCTGCTTTAAAATATTGTTGGAGTGAGTCATTATATTGTTCTACCCCAAAGAAGAACAGCTGAGGATAGGCATGACCCCTCCAGCTTGACAAGCCTAGAAAAATAAGACAGAGGGGCCAAGAGATGAGATATCATATGAGAGTGCTGTCCATCTCCAGAAATTTCTATAAGTCACTATTTCTCTACAGGAACTCTTCAACCCATTCTGAGTCATGATTCAAAGAATCAGGCTGAATGAATTGGCATAGGAAACTCCTTCAAGTGACTGGATGGGGGGGGGGGGTACAAAAGGCACTAGATTTGATGTCAGAACAGCAAGGGGAATTCAAATCTTAGCTCTGCCATTTACTAAACATGTGACCTTGGAAAAGTCACTTAACAGTCAACAGACATTTATGAAGTGATTATTATGTACCAAACCTTGGGTATACAGAGAAAAGCAAAAACATGATCCCTGGCCTCAAGGGGTTTATAGTCTAGTGAGGGAAACAACATGCAGATAAGCATGTAATTAAAAGATATATTTAGTATAATGGAAATTAATTTAGTATAATAGAAGGCACTAGAAGTGGAAGCAACTGGGAGAAACCTCATAAAGAAAGTAGAAATTAAGCTGAAATGAATCCAGGGATATCAGAAGGAAGATATGAGAAGGATAAACTCTGTGATCTCAGACTTCTTCTCTGGAAAATGCAATCAATAATTCCTGCCTTGATTGAAGCACTTTTTCTTCACTGTTTTTCTTGCTTTTTTTCCAACTTGGATAATATGGACATTTGTTTTGCATAACTTGTATAACACTTGTCTTCTCAATGGACAGAGGAGAGCCTAGAGGGAGGGAGAGATTTTAGAACTGAAAATCAGAAGTGAATGTTAAAAGTCATAGTAATTCTTGCCGCATCTACCTTATAGGGAAGTTGTTTTGTAAGCCATTAAGTGCTTAATAAAAGTTATTATTATTTGTTGTTGTTCGGTCATTTCAATAGTGTCCAACTAACTCTTCACCACCTTATTTGGGGTTTTCTTGGCAAAAATACTGGAGTGGTTTACCATTTCCTTTCTCAGCTCATTTTACACATAAAGAAACTGAGACAAATAGAGGCAAATCTAGATTTGCCTGAGATCACCCAGCTAGTAAGTGTCTGAGGCCAGATTTGAACTTAGATATTCATAATTCCAGGCTCAGTGCTCTATCTAACCACCTAGCAACCCATTATTATTATTATTAGCAGGAGTTTTATGTAAGGTTAACAGAGAAAGTTGTAGAGTCAGAATAGGACCCTTGAGGAACTGTGGAACTTGAAAAAGAGACATCATGTCATAATTATGAGCTGAGCTTATTGGAGGACTACTGAAACCTGATGGAAAATCCAATCTCAGGAGGGTTAAATATAATAACCCTGCCAGGTCTGGTTCCTGGGTAGTGCCACGGACTCGTGACAGACACGTGTACTCATATCTGGGTTAGGAGATGGGAGAAGGCAACAACCACAACCTTTCTCCGGTCTATTGGCTAAATGTCACATTTATGAGTATATGTGCATCCAATCACTTGGTTTTCACAAAAATATTCAATAAATATTTCTTAGGCACAAAAATCAGAGCCATAAGTAGCATGGCAATGAGATCGTTGTCTCCAAGTGCCAATGGTCCAGGAACCGTCAACCTCAAGATGTACCTTAGCCTTGAACTGCTCCAGTCTGATCTCCCCTGAGCCTTGGTGTAAGTGGTCCCTTCCTTCTCTAGTCTGTCTTCTCCAGTCGCCAGGTTGGTCCAATTAGAGTTATGGAATCCATCAGTTCAGTCTGCCTGCGACATGCATCCCAGACCATGTAGGATGCTCAGGATCAGTCGCTGTCCAGCTTACCCTTCACTTGGGCTGAATTTATTACAAGTCCCCTTTAGGTCTTGCTCAAAATCTATAGTTGACAACTATTTTTTGGCCATAGAATAATTAGGAAGGTTATATGGAAGGCTCTACTATTTGAAAAAGGAATGGATTAACAGAAAATTTCCAAGGCAAGATAAATAACTAAAAGGAAGCGTGGGGGAGGGAGGGACACAGAATGCTGTTCCAGCCAGATGTACTGAGCTTAGCAAAGGCAGGCCACACAGTTCAGGCAGAAGGGAGGGAAATCAGGACTCAGCTCTGACTAACTGCAGGTCCTTTGAAGTAGGAAATTGAGGGAAGCTGACTTTTGAGAGCAGATGGCGAAGCAAATGCTAGGATGAATTTCTTTGATATCAAAGCATAAGAGACAGCTTGCCTGGTATAATGGATAGAGTGCTGGGCTTGAAGTCAAGGAGACCCGAGTTTAAAACCTGCCTCTGGGGCTAATGCAGAAATTTGTTTTGCACGACCCTGTTCTTGTTTCTCTTGCCCAGTCATTTCAGTTGTG
Organism: Monodelphis domestica; assembly: GCF_027887165.1. Classification (NCBI taxonomy): domain Eukaryota; kingdom Metazoa; phylum Chordata; class Mammalia; order Didelphimorphia; family Didelphidae; genus Monodelphis; species Monodelphis domestica. The sequence goes on along the minus strand of NC_077231.1, from coordinate 54,614,721 downwards.
TCCAACTTTGTATGACCCCATTTGGGGAGTTTTCTTGGCAAAGATACTGGTGTGTTTTGCCATTTCCTTCTCTGGCTCATTTTACAGATGATGAAACTGAGGCAAAGAGGATTAAGGGACTTGCCCAGGGTCACACAAGCTAGCATCTGAGGCTAGATTTGAACTCATGAAGATAGTCTTGTTGATTCTACTGAATGATTACACATACTTGTAATCGTTTTTCTTTTTTTTTCTTGCCTTCCCATTGGGTGGGATAAGGGTGGAGAAAAAATTTGAAGCAGGAAAAAAAATAGTTTTTTTAAGCACACACACAAACCCCCTCTGACATATATTAGCTGTGTGGCCCTGGTTAAGCCACTGACCCCTGTCTGCTTCAGAAAACTGCCCAAGGCATCTGCTAAGCCCTAGGTAGCTTGTGGTAGAGCCCTGACAAAAATTAAGCATTCTTCCAGTAGGTGAATATTTGCATACCCCAGCAAGCATTTGAGGATGTGGAAGTTAACCTGGGCCCCAGTAAGAGACTTTAGGAGAAGTAGGTCTTTTATCTGGAAACTTCCTGGCTCATTCTCTGATAGATAAACAGTCCTCGAGATGGTAGCTTTGCCCATTAAGACTTCTGTCTCCAACCCATTCTCCATTCAGCTGCTAACTTGATTTTCTTAAAGCTCAAGGCTAACTCTGCTGGTCTACCTACTCTAGGAACTTTAGAGGCTTTCAGTTATCTCTACCTGGAGCAGCTAGTTAGGGGGCCAGATCTGGAGTCAGGAACATTCATCTTCATGACCTCAGAAACTTGTTAACTATGTCACCCTGAGCAAGTCATTTCACACTATCTGCCTCAGTTTCCTCATTCTGTAAAATGGGCTGGAGAAGGAAACAGCAAAGCACTCCAGGATCTCTGCCAAGAAAATTCCAAATGGGGTCAGGAAGAGTAAAACATGACTGAAAGATGACTGAAAAACAACAAATTATCTCTAGGATCAAATGTGAAATCTCTTGTTTGCCTTTAAAAACTCTTCACCAATCTTCCTAGCTTTCTGGTCTTCTACTAGCTAGATAAGCCTCCTTTTTGTTCTTCAGGTATGGCTCTCCGGCTCCTGACTTATAGTCTTTTTTTTTTTTCAAACCCTTAACTTCTTAGTATCCATTCTAAGGGGTAGGCAATTGGGGGTAAGGGACCTGCCCAGGGTCACACAGATGCAAAGTGTCTAAAGTCAGACTAAGACCTCCCATCTCCAGGTCTTGCTCTCTTTCCACTGAGCCACCTAGCAGCTCAGTGACTTTTTAGTGACTCACCCATATCTCCCCATGCCTGAAATGCTCTCCCTCTTCAGCTCTACCTTCTTACTTCTCTGACCTTCTTCAGGACCCAAGTTAAAATTCAGTTTCTGCAGGAAACAGCCTTTCCTGTTCCCTCCCAATGCTCATGCTTTTTCTCTGAGAACCTTCCATTTATACTGTGTAGAGGATGTCCCAATTGTCTTTTTTAGTTTTAAGTTATTAAAATTTAAATAAAAATGCATAAATGGCCATTGACAGTAAAATGGTTCCTCCTTGAGGCAAGGACCATATTTTTGCCTTTCTATCTTTAGTGCTTATCACAGTGCCTGGCACATAGGAAGGGCTTAATAAATGCTTGTTTACTTAATACTTGTAAATCTCCCTTTACATTGCTTACATCATTGTTTTAAGATCTTATGATCTTAGGACTTTGGCGTTAAAAGGAACCTTATTTGGACTGGATCCTCAAATGGCAATAATAATTACCTTACCTTTCTTTTGAGATTTTTTCCAAAATAACTATATTACAAAATAGTAATCATAAAAACAATCTGGAATTAGCTAAGAAGCAGAGTGGTCAATCAGCAGAATAAATTAAATATATAATACATAGTAATAAATGGCCATAGTAATGTAGTATTTGATAAACCCAAAGATCCAAGCTTTGGAGGTAAGAATTTACTATCTGACAAAAATTGCTAGGAAAACTGGAAAGCAGATTGGCAGAAACTAGATATAGAACAACATTGCATACTGTTGACTGAGATAAGGTAAAAAAAATGGGTATGTGGTTTAGACATAAAGGGTGACACCAAAAATAAATTAGGGGAGCATAGAAAAATTTACCTGCCATATCTACAGCTAAGGGAAGAATTTATGATCAAATAGAAGATAGAGATGATCGTTGGTAGTAAAATGGATAATTTCGATTATATTAAATAAAAGTTTTTGCACTATCAAAACCAATGCAGCTAAGATTAAAAGGGAAGTAGGGGCAGCTGGGTAGCTCAGTGGATTGAGAGCCAGGCCTAGAGATGGGAGGTCCTAGGTTCAAATTTGACCTCAGACACTTCCTAGCTGTGTGACCCTGGGCAAGTCACTTGACCCCCATTGCCTAGCCCTTACCACTCTTCTGCCTTGGAGCCAATACACAGTATTGACTCCAAGATGGAAGGTAAAGGTTTAAAAAAAAAAAGATTAAAAGGGAAGTAGAAAACTGGGAGGGAGGAGGGATTTACATCAAGCTTCTCTGACAAAGGCCTCATTTCTCGAATATATAGAAAACAGAGTCAAATTTATAAGAAGAGCCATTTTCCCGATTGATAAATGATCAAAGGATATAAACAGTTTTCAGAAGAAATCAAAGCTATCTACAGTCAGAAGGGAAAATACTCTATAGCATTATTGATTGGAGAAATACGAATTAAAATAGCTCTGAGGTACCACTTTATACCTATCATACTGGCTAACATGACAAAAAAGGAAAATGATAAATGTTGGAGGGGATATGGAAAAATTGGGACACTAGTGCACTGTTAGTAGAGTTGTGAATTGAACCAGCCATTCTGGAGAGCAATTTGGAACAATGCACAAAGGGCATTAAAATTGGGCATACCCTTTAACTAAAGGAATGGGGAAAAGACCACTTTGTTCAAAAATATTTATAGCAGCTCTTTTTGTGGTCACAAAGAAGGAATAATCAAAGACAGTATCTCATCAATAAGTGTTTATTGTAGAAGTAACAAAATATTTTTGTTAGAAAATTTTTTGATCTCATGAAATTAATGCTAAAAGTTAATTTCAGCACCAGCAATCACAACTAATTGTAGTCCTCTGTTTTGATTATATTTTTACCACATATGTTAATGTGAGCTATATTACTTCTTGATACTTTGGTGGGCTCATGACTTCACTTGAGGATCCAGATCACAACCACTTCTTACTGTAGGATTTAAATTAATGTCCAATACTTCAAGTATTATCTTTTATGTGACTCTTGCCTATGTAGTTGTTGTTTAGTCGTTTCAGTTGTTTCTGACTCTTCATGACCCATTTAGGGTTTTTTTGGCAAAGATACTAGTGCGTTTTGCCTTTTACTTTCCAGATTGTTTTACAAGTGAGAAAACTGAGGCAAACAGAGTTACACGACTTGTCCAGAGTCACATTGCTAGTAAGTAAGTCTAATACCAGATTTGACTCACGAAGCTGAGTCTTCCTGATTCTGGATCTGGAACTCTATCCTTTGTGCCACCTAACCGCACCTATTTCTGGTCTGTTTTCTTCCATAAATCTTCTATAAAGGATGTATCTAACAAGCTAGGATCAACTTTGGAAGGAACATTGTGGGATGAATAGTGCTGGATAGAGTCAGGAAGTTCTGAGTTCAAATCTCATTTTTGATACTAGCTGGAGTATGTAATCTGGGGTAAATCATTTAACCTTTCTGAGGTTTCCTCATCTATAATGAATAATTGGACTCATTGGCAGCTCTAGCTCTATGGTCCCATGATAAGATTCCGTGCTCTGTGACTTGGACAGGTTGCCTCTTAGAGGAAAGATGCTGTAATTTCTGGATAGAATGACTCTGGGGAATTAGAGCCACCCAAACATTACTTATACCCAGTGCTGGGTTTTTTGTACGGATGTAGCATGGACCTCCCTAAAATGATAATTATCTCTCTATGTCAGAAATAAACTATTATCCCCAAAGACATTCAAGACCCTTCAACTAGGGCTGGCTTCATTCCATGCCTGCTGATTTTTCATGCCCCTTTTCTTTCTCATTCCATTCATAGTCAAAGCCCCCCTTGGCTCCTCTATTTCTTGTTTCCCTGATCATTTGGCTGTTAAGCTTCCATTAGCTTCACAAAGAGTCTTCCTAAAATTGTATTATTTTCCTCTGATGTTTTGGCTCAAGAACATAGAATTTACAAACCAGCGAAAAGCCTCACGTGTAAAGTTGGTTTTCCAAATGGTTTGATGTATGTCTGGAATGGGCTTGTGTCTTAGGCCGGTGCTAACAAAGCTAAAGGTTTATTGTGGCTGAGGGGGGAGCCCAGATTCTCATTTTCTATCTGTTTCTTCCTAACCTCTCAACCCCATCTCTATTCTACTCACTCTCTTCCATTATATCTGGATGCTGGGAAGGAGGAGGTGGAATTCAATGCTGGAATCCATCCTTGATACAATGCAGAAAAATCCCTTTTCCCCCCTTTCTAGCTGAGATGTATAATAGTTATCATCCACCACTAGACCCAGAGGGCTGGATGCTAATCCTTCATCCTCTCTACTCTTTATCCTCTTTCCTGTTTGAACCCATGTATAAAGTTGGATTGAATTTAATGCTGGGAGAACCTGGTCATCTAAAAGAAGGACCAAATTCTTTTTGCTCTATTATTTGGTTCACACCAGTGCCCTGGGGGTGGGGGTGGAAACTATTTAAAGTTTGGGTATCCCCAAGATCTTGGATCTCCCCAAAATGGACTGTAGAAGAAGTATTCAATGAATACTGAAAATGACATTTTGTACAGGTGTTTGTTAACAACAAATGAAAGAGTTGACAACAGACTGGATATGTAGAGTGAATGTGCATAAGGAGTCAAGTGTGACACCAAGATTGTGAACATGGGTGACTGACAATATGATTCTACCCTTAATAATAATTATTCAGAAAAGGGAATAGTTTTTTTAGGGAAAGATAGAATGTGTGTTGAGTTTTAAATGTCCAATAGAAAATTAATGGGGGCAGTTAGGTGGCTTAATGGATTGAGAACCAGGTCTAGAGACTAGAGGTCTTGGGTTCAAGTCTGGCTTCAGACACTTCCTAACTGTGTGACCCTGGGTAAGCACTTAACCTCCATTGCCTAGCCCTTATCTCTCTTCTGCCTCGGAACCAATACACAGTATTGATTCAAAGGTGGAAGGGAAGGATTTTTTTGTTTTGTTTTCTGATTTATTAAGAAAAAAGGTCATTAGTGATGCAGGACTAGAGCAAGAAGGGACACTAGAAACAACAGACACTCCCCTTCTTGGGAAACTTGAGTGGCTCCTAAGATCAAATATAAACTACCTTGTTTGGTTTTTTAAACTCTTCATAACCTGGCCCTAACTTACCTTTCCTGCTGTATTGTGTATTATTCCGTGTTTTCTTGTTTCTTTATGCTTATATGTAACAGAAATTTGTCTCCATTGAAAATTAAACTTTTCCTATGCATTTTCTAGGTATTTTTTTTAATAATCACTATCTATTTTTATCAGGTTTGTCTGATGATAGCTTCCTTTCTATTTTCAACTCCAAGGAAATCTGAATTCAACTAAAATTTTCTCTCTCACCCCCATACATCCTCTACCCTGAAGCCCAACTGTCCTGTATAGATTGAGTAATCACTTTTAAAATTACTATTTTTAAAAAGCATTTTCTTTCTTGGCAAGCTGGGCACCCATTTCTATCCTACATCCCCTACTCCCATCACAATAACCAATTAAAAACACAAAAGAAAATCTCTTCTGTTCCCTGAATATCTCCCTCTACTTTTGTTCTTGATCTTGAAAAATGCTGCATTAAATAAACAGCCTCTTTCTTCTTCTGTCTTTTTTTTTTAATTTCCTCTGCTCACTCAGTAGTGTGGATTTGAAATTTTGGCTGCATCCCCAAGTGTTTAATGCCACCCACACAATCTGAGAACACACCACAGCAGCTGACAGCTCAACACAATTGAGTAACAGTCACCGAGGTTTCCTTCATTACTTCCATAAATCTGCTAGGAAAATTGAGCTGAAGGAAGTGGGATGAGAAGGAGAAGGACATATTGTGATGAGGAATAAAAACCAAGGTGAGGAGGGAGATAGGAAATTCAGCAGATAGAACGACTAGTCTTCATTTTGCATCATGAATCTTTGAACTTTCAAGCCAGAAATGACCTTAGAGAAATCTAAATATTTCTCCTATCTTGAAATTAAAATTCCTTTTGTTTATAATTAGATGTTCTCTCCTTTTGTGTACCCACTAGACTATCTTCTTTTAGGATTATACATAGATTTATGGTTCTTTAGCTGGAAGGGAACTTAGAGGTCATCTATTTTAACCTACTCACTTTAAAGATATGAGAGAGAGAGAGAGAAAGAGAGAGAGAGAGAGAGAGAGAGAGAGAGAGAGAGAGAGAGAGAGAGAGAGAGAGAGAGAGAGAGAGAGAGAAAGGAAGAAAGGAAGGAAGGAAGGAAGGAAGGAAGGAAGGAAGGAAGGAAGGAAGGAAGGAAGGAAGGAAGGAAGGAAGGAAGGAAGGAAGGAAGGAAGGAAGGAAGGAAGGAAGGAAGGAAGGAAAGAATGGAAGGAGGGAGGGAGCAGGGAGGGAAGGCGGGAGGAAGTAAAGAAGCATTTGGACTGGAGAAACAAATTGTCCTTTGTTTTTTTAAATGGGCCAATGACATCATAGAGTTATGTCTTGATTTGTACATGAATTGGATTTAAGTGAGGCATAGTTGTACAAAGTCATCAGCCTCATTCCCTTTTCCAGAGTCATTCAAGTCCAGTGTCAAGACAAAAGTCAGGACAACTGATGATGGCTCAGAATGCAGTAGATGACCTTTGATTCTTCAATGTCAAACCAAGCTCTAAACACTCCACAGTGCCTGTTTCAGCATCCTTCTTGGGCAATGGAACAATGTTCTCATCCAGCCATTCCACAGGACAAGGTCTTCACATATTTGGTGGTGGGGAGGGGTCACCCCCCCCCAATTCACTGACAAGTTTGTGGTCCATCAGTTACTCTCTACCTGGTTTAGCCCATCTGCCCGTTTTCCAGAATATGGCCATTGCTCATGCTACAGTTTCTTAGACACACAGATGAAAGTTGCATGAGAAGAGGCCACCAAGGATAAGGATTATGTTCCAACAGGGGAAGACAACACACAAAAGAGATCTGTAAATGGATGCAGGGCAAAGGGAATGGATTCCAGAAGTCAGAAATATGACCAGAAGGAAAATGAAGTCCAGCTTCAGGATCCTTCCACAAAATGGATGATCCAGAAGGAACTCATCAATGGGAGAAGGATGTTCTAGGTTGAGAAGACCACAGTGGTTGGGTATTTCAGGGTGAAGAGGCCGTGGACACTGAAGGAAGTCTCAGGATGAGGAAGCACGGTGTAGAAGTCTAGGAACAGGATTCAGAGATTGAATGACACAGATAGTGAGTAGCAGGGGCACGATTTGATTCCAAGTCTTTTGATACCAAGTATGACATTCTATATCATGAACCCCTAAGTCTTGGTGTGTTTGTTACCAAGTAGAAACCTCATTGGCTTCACTAATTATAGCATTTTAAATTAAGTACTATAATAACATAATTGTCAAAACTTTATACTGCAGAAGGCCAAGAAATAAAGACTTGAAGTGTGAAAATAGATATGTAGAAGCTTAAAATCATAGACTCAGAAATATTTGTGAATATAGGTAGGTGTATAAAATATCCTCCTCCCCTTATTTCTATTAATTTCCTAATTAAATATAAAAATTGATCCTGGAGTAATGATCTTATTAAGAGTATGCCATACCTGAATTATTAACAGAACTTCAGCAAGCTTTCCTTGAAAAGTCCTCTATTTTCAGATCAAAGAACTCTAAAGCATTGGATTTTTTTATATCTCATTTTTAGTCATATATTTGTTTTCACAAGACCTTCATCTTTGAATATATCCTTCTCCCCATCCCTCATAAAAATATTTTTAAAAGGAAAGAAGAAAAAAGCAAAAACCAATCAACCCATCAATCATGTCTTATAGTACATACAATGTTTCATACCCATGATCCCTCGCCTCTGCAAAGAGGGAAAGAAATGAAAATTTCAGATTAATTATATGGCAAAAACCTGGGATCTATTACAGTTCAGGTGTTGCAGTAGATAGAGCACCAGTCCTGGAGTCAGGAAAACTCATCTTCCTAAGTTCAAATCTGACCTCAGACAATTACTAGCTGTGAGACCTTGAGCAAGTTATTAACCTTATTCACCTCGGTTTCTTCATCTGTAAAATGAACCAGAGAAGGAAATGGCAAACCACTCCAATATTCTTGCCAAGAAACCAATGAACAAGTCATAGAGTCACAAAGAATTGGACACAACTGAAATGACAACAAATCCCTTTTTCAGGTTATAGACCTGTCCTCTTTTGTTACATCTTTTGAATGTAACCAGATGATAGGATAAACATTGGTAATTTGGTAGTAGAATGAAGACTTAGTTGTTCAGTCATTCAGTCATGTTAAACTCTTTGTGGCCCCATGGAACATAACCTACCAGGCTACTCCATCCTTACTGTCTCCCAAAGGCTGTCCAAGCTCATGTACATTGTTTAATACCATCCATGGGATTTTCTTGGTAAAGAGAGTGCAATGGTTTGTCATTTCATTTCCAGTGGATCACCTTTTGTTATAACTTATCACTATGGCTTGTCCCTCTGAAACCCTGCATGGTATGAGTCATAGGTTTTCTGAACTACTACTCAAGCCCCCCTCCCATAATAAGGCAGTGATCCAGCGGGGGGAGAATTTAGGAACTGGTTGATAAGAACCAAGGAAAGATGAGTGCTATCCCATTGAGGTTCTTATCTTCTAAACTCTTTTATCCTAGAAATCAAAAATAATTAATGAAGAAATCCTGACTAAATTATCTGTTATGAAGATATTGACTTTATTATAGTTTGCTAGATTCAAAATCATTATTGATACCCAAAATGATGTGGGTGATAAACAACAAGACAACAATCTATTAGATCCATAGTCATTGATTTCCAAAATGATATAGGTGATGAAAACCAACTTCCAAGTGTTGGTGGTAAAAAGAAAAATAATAATATGGGTAAAATCAATCCAAATTTCATCCCTAAATTTCATTTTAGCTTTTTAACTCTTACCTTCCATCTTAGAAATGATACTGTGTATTGGTTCCAAGGCTGAAGAGCAGTAAGGGCTAGGCAATGGGGGTCAAGTGACTTTCCCAGGGTCACACAGCTGGGAAGTATCTGAGACCACATTTGAACCCAGGACCTCCCATTTCTAGGCCTGGATCTCCATCCACTGAGCCACCAAGCTGCCCCCTAACTTTAAGTTTTAATCATCTTCCATCTCTTGACTTTCTAGTAGCCCATCTGACTGAGACAAAATGAATAGATTTAAGTTTCAGCCTCTCTGCTGTGTCTGGCAGGAGTCTAACAAGTGGAGAAATAAAAGACTAGTAGCAAGAAGAAATAAGGGATCAGAATAATTGGCTTCTCCCTGTCAAAAGCTGGAAAGGGTTCTATTGCAAGACAGGCTGAAAGCACAGTCATTCCATTTGGAGCAGTATGTGTCTAAGGACCAATTTGTGCAGATGGAAGTTGCATCTATTCTTTGTTCTATCACTCAGAGACCCTTCGATAGCTCTCTCTTCTTGCACCTTGTGGGCAATGCCCTTTTAGCTCCAACAGAAGACAACTGAGTGTTCCTGTGCCTCATCCTTGTTCCCTTTCCCTCTTCCTAGCCCTCACCCCAGGCATAGATTTACAGGAAAATGCATAGGAATGGAGATCATAAGAAGCTTAACCTTTTTGGTATCATGGGCCCCTCTGCCTGTCTGGTGACACCTATGGATGGCTGCTCAGAATAATGTTTTTAAATACCTAAAATATAATGCAGTAAATAGTGTTCCCAGGGAAACCTAGGAAATAGTTATCGAAATGGTAAAACAAACAAACAACTTCACACACCACTCATTAAGAGCCTCTGAGCTAGTTCAACTGCCTTATTTTCAGATGAAAAAAATGAGACGTAGAGAAATTAGGGGACTTCCCCAAGGTCACAAATGGCAACACTCGAGCCAACACTCTTTCTTCTGTGTCATAGAATATAACCTTGGGAAAGCAAATGGCTAGATTTCTGCTCCTATGATTTTCTCCTAGGGGAGCTAGGTGGCACAATAGATAGATCACTGAACATGGCATCAGAAAGACCTGATTTCAAATCTGGTCTCAGACACTTACTTGCTGTGTGACCCTAGGCAAGTCATTTCACCTTGTTTCCCTCAGTTTCTGATCTGTAAAAGGGAGACACAAAAGAAAATGGCAAACCATTCCATTATCTTTGCCAAGAAAACCCCATGGACAAGTCCATGTGTCACAAAGAGTCAGAGAGGATTGAATAATGTTTTCTTGTATTTTTGCCCTTTTAAAATATATAGTTTCTCAGCAGAGGTCCCAGAAAACAGACACTCAGAGTTAAAGGGGAATCTAATTCAGCTCATACTTGTTAAAAAGCCCTTCCTTGTAATAACTACAACCAGTAATCCTCCAGTCTTTAAATCAGGTAAAAATCTACTAATTCCTAGCATAACCTACACAACTTCCAGACTTCTCTAATTCTCCGGAAATTTGTTCTTATATTGAGCTGAAATCTCCCATTTCTACATTTTTTACTCATTGTTCTTAAATCTACCTACCCCCTTGGGTCAAGCAAAATGAGATTTATTCTTCTTCCATATATAAATCCTTAAAATTTTCAGAGGCTGTTATTCCCCTTCCCTGCCCCTCACCCCATATCTTCTCTTCTCCAGTCTAATCATCTCTATTTCATTCAGTAATAATAATTAAAGTAACAAGGGTAAGACAGGAGAATCCCTGATCAATTTAATGAGTCCCTTCAATCAATTTGATGGGATTACAAAGTGTGAAACCTTGTTAGAAAGGGGCACCTCACCTCCCATGAAATTAAATATGTTCTCTGTCCCTTTCTGGGAGAACATTGTGAATTCTGATTTGTCCCCAGTGACCTGAACTTCCTCAAAGATGATTGCTGACTGAAAGCCAGAAAGAGAATAGATTCATCAAAGGAAACAAGGAACCAATCACCCTTTGAGCTAAAAAAGTGGTCTATAAAATGGCTCTAAACATTTTTCCTTTCTTCCACTCCTTTCTTTACAATTCTTTCACACCTGGACCTGAGTGCGGCAAAATGAAAAGCATATTTCTTTCCCTTTTGTCCCCTCAAGTAGCAATGGTGATGTACAACAGAATCATGTGGCAAAGGACAAATGTCTATGCTTTTATGTTGCCCAAGAAGGAACTTGCTGATGGTGTGATCCTTCTTAAAGATGCTGAGGAGGATCATTTCTGGCCTTGGGTTTATCTCTTTGTGAATAATCTCAGAATTTAAGAGTTCTTGAGTTCAAGAGTTGGACAGCAATTACCCTAAAGAAGAAGATGTCCTTTTGTGCTTCTAGTTGTTGGATTCTAATTTTTAAAGACTGAATTTCATTTCTGGCTTTTTGGTCGTCCTTCTCCTGGTCTGATTTTCTTTGTAGGTCATCTTTCACCTTCTTTGCCTCATTTTCAAGCTGGTCAATTCTGTCTTTCAAAACACTATTGTCTTGTTTTAGTTCCTGTGCCTCTGTTTCCAGATGACTTATTTTGCTTTTTAAGTTCTTTTCCCAATTGTCTTCAGCCTCTCTTAATTGTTTTTGAATTGTCTTTTGAGTTCTTCCAAAGCCTGAGTCCAATTAGCTGGAATTTCTGCATTTTTGCTTGGTTTTCCTTGATCCTCCTCTATTCCACTTGCTCTTTGTTCATTAGCTGGATAAAAGCTGTTGGTTATAATTTTTTTTTCTTTTTCTGTTGTTTACTCATATTTTTTTCTTCTTTCTGCCCCCTACCATTGGCTATAATCTTGCTCCTCTGATTATTTGCTGGATCTGTGGTTTGGGGCTATTCTGTCCTGAAGGGGCTTCTTCTTTGCTCTGCTGATAAACTGGATTAGGCTGGTGGAATATTAATGAGCCCTGAGGTCAGATCTTCCCCAGCTGGCAGAAGAAGCTGAAAGTGGAGGTGGAGGTATGGAGGCTGAAGGGAGCTGTGCTTCCTGCCCTGTAAGAAAGATATTCTGTAGTGGTTGCAGCCTTCTCCCTGAGATCCTAGTCAATAGGATTCTTACTGTGACTCTCAGCAGTTGGAGATTGAGCTCCCCTGCCCTCTGAAGGCTTCTTATCTGCCCTATTGATAAAATTAAACTAGGGTGGAGCTGGATGTGCCCTGAGGCCAAAACCTCGAGAAGGGATTTGGGGCAAGATGGAGAGTTTTAGTTGGGACTAGGCTGCCCTCTCCACTTCTGCTTTAGCCACTCTGAGACTGCCACAGCTGTGGAAGCAAGGCAGTGCCTCCAGGCTGGAACCCTCTGGAGATTCCAGCTATCACCAGAGACTCAGCACAGTAAGTGGGGGAGGACTCCTGGGACCTTCCTTATTCCTTTTCCTTAAACCTGAGAATTCAGGGGGTTTTTGCATACCTTTTAAGTTGATTCCAGCAGGAGGGTCCCCCAGTCTGTCCTGTAGTTAGATTTGGTTTTCTGTCCCTTCAAAACACTCCATTTTTGATTGGTTTGGAAGGGTTTTCACAGAGGTCTGGACTTTTGCTTCATCTAAGGGACCATCTCAACTCCCAATAATAAGTGAAGAACAAGAGGTCCAGCAACAGATCTAAAGCCATACAATGACTGAGCAGAGGTCTGGACCTTGCCAACTCTCCGTGATAAGTGTATTGAGTTGTTTGGAGAATGCAGATTGAAAATAAATGGGAAATATGTCCAGCAGTTTCACAAAATTTCCAGATGAATATAATGAGTCTAACTTGAATACTTGGCATTTCCATATGAGTTCATGGATTCTTGTACAATCTTTTGAGTTTTAAAAATATTTAGTTCATTGAAGTCTGAAGCTCCTTCCTGGCTCTTAGACTCAAATACAAATTTCATGGTTTGACATTTAAAGCCTTTCACTGGGGCAGCTAGGTAACACAGACCTGGAATTGAGAGGACCTGTGTTCAAATCTGACCTTAGACCCTTCCTAGCTGTGTGACCCTGGGCAAGTCACTTAACCCCAATTGCCAAGCTCTTGACCACTCTTCTGCCTTGGAATCAGTACTTGATATCAATTCTAAGATGGAAAGTGTCTTAAAAAAATTTTTTTTAATTTAAAGCTTTGCAAGCTCACTCCAACCTACCTTTTCAGCCTTATACATTATTCCCTTCTATACATGCTACTCTCTAGCCAAATTTACCTTCCTTCTTTTTGAAACATCCAGTGGAAATCATTTTTATTGCAATATTGTTAGGACAAATTAGGTTAAGGGGGGCAGTCACCAAGGTTTCTCAGGATATACACAAGGTAATGTGAACCTAGCTACTTAATCCAGCTACCAATGAGGATGATCAGTTCAATCAATACTGCTTCTAAAATTTTCTCATTTTCTCCCTGTGGTTGACCCTGACCTACTTCTCAAGTAGCCCCTGTTTGGAGCTGTTCCTCAACTTGGTGCCCCTTAGAGCTTGACTTTGGCCTTGAGCTCTCCCCCACACCATCTAACCCCGCCCCAA